>NC_135224.1:17872790-18472790 GCF_052324685.1 Brachyhypopomus gauderio | reverse complement strand
TGTCATTTCTAGGAATGTTTATTCTGTTTTAATACTGTTACTCATAATTGGAATTGGAACTCTCCAAAAATAATAATGAATGCACATTTGTCCATAAGACAAGACAGTGAAAAACTAGGCCCTTTAGGTTTTTGTATTGTGACTAAGTTATGTGTGAATACTGGATTAAAGATCATATTTGGAACAGGAGTTCAAGTAATTGTTGAATCAAGTAAGTTTGGTCTTTCTAAAAGCCTATGAAATACTTACATTATAGTCTTGAAATATCTGAATTTGAGAATTTACTGTAGATATATTACTACAATGCACAATTTTTGTTTGAAACCAAGTAATTGTAGTATATATTTACATAGTGTGACTGATGGATGGAATAAGCTCTACTTTGGAAGAGGATCCAAACTAGTAGTTGGTAAAGGTAGGGTTTGATAACAATTTGAGAAAACACCGTTCCTCACAAGTTAATAGTGTTTATTGAAATAATAGGTTTACTAATGATTTAACTGTGTTTGTGGTGAGAGGAATTTAAAGCATTTGTTATTAAAAATAACAATTAGATGTAAGATTTAGTGTCAGGCAAAATGACCTTAAGGTTTCATAGTGTACTAACAAGTTCATGAATTAATGCTTTATGGTCTCGTGCTGTGTGAATGATGGTTATGGCAAAATTATACTGTCATCTGGCACCAGACTTACTATCCATTCAAGTAAGTTATCCAGTAGTTTACATTATTAGGTTAGGTACAATTATTATTAGGTTGGGCAAATCATGAAAAGTTTATGATTGATTATTACCCATAAAAGATCATAAATGTGAAATTCCAGGTAAAAGATAAAACTGATGCAGACAAATTTTAATTAGAACTTGATATTTAATATTTAGCACTTTAAATGCCAATTCGGAGTTTAGAGTGTTTTTTTTTGCTTAAGTGTCCATCAGTGTGTGTATGACGGAACACAGAGGATAATGTTTGGGGCAGGCGTGAACCTCCTCATAAAAACAAGTGGGCAACTCATTCTTCATTCTTTACTGTGATATTGTAAATGGTAAATGTCTCTGAATTACATGAATCTAATATTTAGTTGGTTTTCTATAGTAGTTATATAACATAACCTCTAGATATGTCTGTTATATATAGAAATTTTGAGAACATTAAGGTGTTCCTAACTGCCAATAGTTACTGAATCAACAAGTGATAACATGTCTTCAAGCTGTGAGTGAAGCTAGCCAAATCTGTAATCAATCAATCAATGATTCTAATAATTCAGTACAAAGAAATTAAGCTATAAAATAAGCAATACAATTTCTTACTAGAAACCATATCTTGCTTATCAGCATCCATAACTATTTCTGAAAAGTTAAAAGAACATACCTTTCCTCAGAAACATACATAAACTATAAAACTCAATTTTAAGTACATTGCAAAATTAAGTGAATTAGCTGAGTAAATGTAACTGGCACAAGATTAAATTAAATTTAATTAAATTAAAATGTTGCAAATTTCAAAACTCAGTAACTGTTGCAAAATATAACACTGTGTGACTTATTCTGGAAACAAACTACTCTTTGGATCTGCAACATCATTAATTATTGAATCAAGTAAGTTTATATTTAAGTTAAGATCAGGGCTAAATAAATGATTCTGATAATATGATTCTGCTAGACAACCTACATATGTTTTACATAGGATGAAGCATGAATTATGTAAAATGTTTTATCTTTATATACCTAGTTTGATTACCATGTTTGGATTCTGTACAAAAGAAGCTCTAAGAAAATTATAAAAATATAAAATCCAAGCCTAGCGCTAACCATGACCTTGTATTATAAATACTGATATAATTCAGAATATTTACACATTAGTTTTTTAGTTAACACAGTCTAATAACAGATGAGATTGACACTTGAAACAACATTGAAGGTGCATTTAATAATCGAAGATTGTTAATATTACATGCAGCCCATTCCAGAATGCAGTGTATAAACCAGTTTGTAAAAATAGTTACAAATATGTCAAGAACAACATTTTACATCCAGCTATGCTAGTCAGCAATTAATGTGATGAAAAATGAAATGAGGGTCAGTCTAATTAAACACATCATATGATTTTAAGTGAAAGTAAATTGCTTAGAATTTAGGCAGTCACCATTGTTGAATGAATCACAGCACTTTAAGAGTTTTTGATCAGCTGTGTATGTGTGTGTGAATGATGCATGGAAGATCATCTTTGGAGCATGGATTAAACTCACCGTAGAAGCAAGTAGGCCAACTCTTATTATTAAGCTTACATTTGTATGAGTGTATTCAGCGTGAACAAATCAGAGATGGTTGTTGAACATAGTGACCTCTGTTATGGCTAGTTAATCTTAATAAACCATTATTAAGAGTCGTCAGCTGCTAATATACTGCTAATTTATAAATTAAATGTAAATTAAATAAATTAAATTACATCAAATGTATATTACATTACTGCTACTGCATAGAGGATACATGTTTTAGTGTATTACACAGAAGAATTTGTTTATGGATGTCAGTATAGTATTTTGCCATGTTTAGGAAGGCATAATATTACAAAACATCATATTAATATGATGTCACCTCTTAAGTAGTCCTTTATATACTACAAAACAATACATTATGTGTTGTAATAGATTGTACAATAATTAGATTTTTTTTAAATACACATGATTGAATTCTCCTTATTCTGGCAATTTATTCCACATGCGTACACCTCTTCCTGGCATAGTATTTCATATAACTCATTCATAAAGCATTCATAATGCAGGAACTACTTACATAAGCAGTAACACAGTAGGAGGTTGTTGGTGTGATGTCATGTACTGTGTGATGTATGCTAACAAGATTATATTTGGCCAAGGAACAAAGCTGATTGTTTCATCCAGTAAGTTCATTTTCCTAACCATTAAAAATGATGCTGACTTTAATGCAGAAATTATATGTCTATGTGGATATTGATTATTAAAATGATATCATACATTTATAATCCTACATATTTTGTAATATAACAAACAAACTAGCTTTCTGCAGTAAGAAACTTTACTTATTTAATCAAAAAAGTCCCAGTTATACTTAAAAACAAACAAACAAGCAAGCAAATAGATAAACATGTTCAGCCTGGAAAGAAACATGACTCCAATATTCAATAGATACAATACAAACTAAATGTATTATGGAGTATTAAATGTGGGGGGCTCAGAGTTATTCCTTTTAATTAATACATAGTTCCGTGTATATAGTGTCATATGCTAGATTTGAATCTTTATAGTGTAATTATATACTAGCGATGTGTCAATCTCAAATGTATGCTCTTGGTGAAAGAGAACTGATATAGAATATATCTTAAATATAACCATCTAAAACATACTTAAAACTTAAATATAACTGTCTAAATACACAAGTATATTACATATATACAATTTAACTGTAAGTGATTTGGACATAGTGACAAAATACTATTAAAGCAATCTTTGTAAAAATAAACACACAAACAAAAAAGAGATTGAGACCAAACTTGATTGACTTTGGTGAGTACTGTAGAAGCAGACAGGTTCTTGTTCAGTGTCCACTGTCTGTGTGAATGCTGGAAACAAGATAATTTTTGGAAAAGGCATCCAAGTAAATATCGGTGCACGTAAGTCATGATTTTGGGATGAACTTTATTCTCTGATGTTGCTCGAACATTCTAAGATGAATGTTAATCTTGTACTTTGTTCCATCAATGACCCCTTAATTTGACTTTAATTAAAAGCAAATACTAGGCACATGGATTAGTTGTCATTTGTTGATTGGACAGCAACAAATTAGTTCCTTCCCATCAGCAGTAATTACAAATGATCTTTTTGTTTTTGATTGTGTCTGAAATCAATATAGGGCCAAAAATTGTATAAGTTAAATAACCCAATGGGATTCGCAAAGGAGGTTAAATGAACTAAAAATATAATTGCAACATCACAATCTAGGGCCGGCTTGATGTGACGCTTTAAAATGTTTAGATAAGTTACAACATTTGAAGTATTTCTAAATTAGCTTTTTATTTTCATAGCAAAAAATAGAACAAATACATATTTACATTTAGACACAGGACAAGAATGAGGTTTATCTTTCTAGGTTTTTGTGTAGTGACTAATGTGTGTGTGAATGACGGAGTTAAGAAAATCTTTGGAAGAGGAGTAGAACTAACTGTTAAATTAAGTAAGTTTTGTATAATACTGTCTTTATAAGCCTACATTATAATTAAATTAGATGGGGACAAATGGCTAAAGAGTTGTAAAGAGTAAATTAAAACAGTTTAACAAATTAATGCTATAATGCTAATACAATCAGCTCAAGTAAGTTATCCAGTAGTTTACAAAACAATTCTTAGGTACTAGAAATGTTCCTATTCTAATTATACTTCTGAAATGTAGACAATGACATTGTCAGTCCTTAATAAGTATTATTTTAAATGCTTCTTAAAAATGACCTATGTTTTCACTTATGACTAAATATTTAGAAGTATATTTAGTAAGATTATGCTAATGTGTAGACTGTGGTGTTGATGTCATGTATCACACCCTAGCATAAATGTTAGTCCTGTAAGGTAACAGTATTAGTAGAGTCTCAGTGCTGTCTGATGACTAAATCAGGACATTTATTCCTCAAGCATACACCTCTTCCTGGCATAGTATTTCATATAACTCATTCATAAAGCATTCCTAAAGCATGTGTTACTTGCACAAGCAGTAACACAGTAGGAGGTTGTTGGTGTGATGTCATGTACTGTGTGATGAATGGTAACAAGATTATATTTGGCCAAGCAACAAAGCTGATTGTTTCATCCAGTAAGTTAATTTTCTTATCCTTTAAAAATGATACTGACTTGAATGCAGAAATTATACGTCTATGTGGATATTGATTATTAAAATGATATCATACATTTATAATCCTAAATATTTTGTAATATAACAAACAAAAAAAACTAGCTTTCTGCAGTAAGAAACTTTACTTATTTAATCAAATAAAAGTCCTGGTTATACTTTAAAAATAAACAAACAAGCAAACAAATAGATAAACATGTTTCTCTGAGTTGTCTTATAAACCAAGGTAGAGGTCTGCACTCCCGCGGTAATCCCGCGGGTCCCGCGGGACCCGACAGAATATCTTGCGGCGCGGGACAGAATTTAATTGTTATTGGCGGGAGCGGGAGTTGAATTAGTCCAGGCGATGCGGGAGCGGGACCACATATACATGTAGAAAAATCCCGCAAATTAATAGTCTAGAAAATTATAATAATAACAACGCAATGATTTCCATGCATAAGAAACAGGACGAAAACAACTAATCATTCAGTAAGTAAGCAATAAACTAATTCAAAATATTGGCTAAGCAACTGATCACGTGAACATGAAGTGTGCGTCATTTTGTCATTTTGATACAGAAATGGCAGAGACTGTAGACCAGGGGTCGGCAACCTTTGAGACACGGAGTGCCAACTTTAACATGTCCAGTCAATGAGTGTGCCACTATGGCGGCGAGTTTAAATTGTTGACCGAGGAGGGGGGGAGGTGTAAATCGACACAAAAAGTATTATATCGCGATCGATCGCCAAGTTTAAACGCCTCCGCCGTTCGCGCGAGGTGTCCGTGCGGAGTCGCGCGCTACGGTCACTCGCGAAAGTATAATCCATTAATATAATAATTTATATTAAAATATATATTTTTGCTGATGCTGGTCCAGCGTGTCGCGTGCCAGTGACTATGCCTCGGTGTGCCAATGGTGGCACGCGTGCCATAGGTTGCCGACCCCTGCTGTAGACGGTCAACCAGTTTCAGCTGTGGAAAATTCTATTAAAACAGGCGAATACACCACAATTACAACTACAGGAAAGTCTGATGTATGGAAGTCATATTCCATTGTAATTAATGGAGATGGAAATCGGCTTGTTGTGATACATGTCAGAAAGTGTTGGTGTACGTCACCTAACGGGATGTGTTTGGACTGTGATAAGAAATGGGACAGCGCGATCAATCGCTATAAATGCTGTTTTAATAAATACATAAGAAAATTTCAAGTACTAAATCTAATTAATTCAATTCATATTAGGATTGCGGGCGGGGGCGACAGAAATGTGTATGTGGTGGGCGGGTGCGGGATTAAAACAAGCGATTTTTTGGCCGGTGCGGGCGGGAGCGGGATTAAAACAAGCAGGTGCGGGCGGGAGCGGGATTAAAACAAGCGGGAGCGGGCGGGAGCGGGATTAAAAAAGCAGTCCCGCGCAGACCTCTAAACCAAGGCAGCTGGAGTTTTGCATAATCTTGAAGACTATAGCAAGTCCAGTCAGTAATTAATAGCTCATCAGTAATTCAAGGACCTGCATGATTACAATTCCTCACAGATACATGGCATAGATGTTTGTGTGCTAATAACAACCAAATGACATTTGTAAACAACCAAATGTTTGAGAGAGCAACAACGCTAACTGCTAGGCCCAGTTAGAGACAGAAGTTGTGTTTATGTTAGAGTGTTTGTTAGTGTGTGAACAATATCAAGTTTATCTTTGGAACTGGAATAACACTGACAGTTCAGCCTGGTAAGAAACATGACTCCAATATTTAATCAGAGATACAATACAAAATAAATGTATTATGGAGTATTAAATGTGAGGGGCTCAGAGTTATTCCTTTTAATTAATACATAGTTCCATGTATATAGTGTTATATGCTATAATTGAATGTCTATAATGTAATAATATACTAGCGATGTGTCAGTCTCAAATGTATGCCCTTGGTGAAAAAGAACGGATATAGAATATATCTTAAATATCACTGTCTAAAACATACTTAAACCTTAAACTTGTGTTTTTAGACAGTTATATTTGGAGGAAGGGTTCCCTTTTGAGTCTTGGTCCTCCCAAGGTTTCTTCCTATTCCCCACTATCTAGGGAGTTTTTCTTTGCCACTTTCGCCTTTGGCTTGCTCATTAGGGATTTGGACCCATAGTATTGTTAACCTTGTGAAACCTGTAAAGCGCTTTGTGACAACATATGTTGTGAAAAGTGCTATACAAATATATTTGATTTGATATTTACCACATCTACTTTATATAATTTAACTAAGTGATTTGGACATAGTGACAAAATCCTATTAAAGGGATCTTTGTAAAAACAAACAAAAACGAGATTGAGACCAAACTTGATTGACTTTGGCGAGTACTGTAGAAGCAGACAGGTTCTTGTTCAGTGTCCACTGTCTGTGTGAATACTGGATTCAAGATCATTTTTGGAAGAGGCATCCAAGTAAATATTGGTGCACGTAAGTCATGATTTTGGGATGAACTTTATTCTCTGATGTTGCTCGAACATCTTAAGATGAATGTTAATCTTGTATTTTGTACCATCAATGACCCCTTAATTTGACTTTAATTAAAAGCAAATATTAGGCACATGGTTTAGTTGTCATTTGTTGATTGGACAGCAACAAATTAGTTCCTTCCCATCAGCAATGATTACAAATTATCTTTTTGTTTTTGATTGTGTCTGAAATCAAAAAATGTTTAGATAAGTTACAACATTTGAAGTATTTCTAAATTAGCTTTTTATTTTCTTAGCAAAATTCAAACAAATACATATATACATTCAGACACAGGACAAGAATGAGGTTTATCTTTCTAGGTTTTTGTGTAGTGACTAATGAGTGTGTGAATGATGGATTTAAGATAATATTTGGAAGAGGAGTAGAACTAACTGTTAAATCAAGTAAGTTTTGTATAAAACTGTCTTTATAAGCCTACATTATAATTAAATTAGATGGGGACAAATGGCTAAAGGGTTGTAAAAAGTAAATTAACACAGTTTAATGAATTAATGCTATAATGCTGCTACAATCAGCTCAAGTAAGTTACCCAGTAGTTTACAAAACAATTCTTATGTACTAGAAATGTTCCTATTCTAAACATACTTCTGAAATGTATACAATGACATTGTCAGTTCTTAATAAGCATAATTTTAAATACTTCTTTAAAATGACCCATATGTTTTCACTTATGACTAAACATTTAGAAATATATTTAGTAAGATTGTGCTAATGTGTAAACTGTGGTGTTGATGTCATGTATCACACCCTAGCATAAATGTTAAATGTTAGTCCTGTAAGGTAGCAGTATTAGTAGAGTCTTAGTGCTGTTTGATGTCTAAATCAGGACATTTATTCCACAAGCATACACCTATTCCTGGCATAGTATTTCATATAAGTCATTCATAAAGCATTCATAAAGCAGGCGTTACTTGCATAAGCAGTAACACAGTAGGAGGTTGTTGGTGTGATGTCATGTACTGTGTGATGAATGGTAACAAGATTATATTTGGCCAAGGAACAAAGCTGATTGTTTCATCCAGTAAGTTCATTTTCCTAACCATTAAAAATGATGCTGACTTTAATGCAGAAATTATATGCCTATGTGGATATTGATTAATAAAATGATATCATAAATTTATAATCCTAAATATTTTGTAATATAACAAACAAACAAAACTAGCTTTCTGCATTAAGAAACGTTACTTATTTAATCAAATAAAAGTCCCAGTTATACTTAAAAATTAACGTGTTTCTCTGAGTTGTCTCATAAACCAAGGCAGCTGGGGTTGTTGCATAATCTCGAAGACAATAGCAAGTCCAGTCAGTAATTAATAGCTCATCGGTAATTCAAGGACCTGAATGATTACAATTCCTCACAGATGCTTGGCATAGATGTTTGTGTGCTAATTACAACCAAATGACATCAATGACATTTGTAAACAACCAAATGTTTGGGAGGAACAACACTAACTGCTAGGCCCAGTTAGAGACAGAAGCTGTGTTTATGTTAGAGTGTTTGTTAGTGTGTGAATAATAACAAGCTTATCTTTGGAACTGGAATAACACTGACAGTTCAGCCTGGTAAGAAACATGACTCCAATATTTATTCAGAAATACAATACAAACTAAATGTATTATGGAGTATTAAATGTGGGGGGGCTCAGAGTTATTCCTTTTTATTAATACATAGTTCCGTGTATATAGTGTTATATGCTATATTTGAATCTCTATAGTGTAATAATATACTAGTGATGTGTCAATCTCAAAGGACAAAATGTATGCCCTTGTTGAAAGAGAACGGATATAGAACTGTCTATAAACATAAGTATAACACATATATACAATGTAAGTGATTTGGACATAGTGACAAAATCCTATTAAAGTGATCTTTGTAAAAACAAACAAAAAAGAGATTGAGACCAAACTTGATTGACTTTGGCGAGTACTGTAGAAGCAGACAGGTTCTTGTTCAGTGTCCACTGTCTGTGTGAATGCTGGAAACAAGATCATTTTTGGAAGAGGCATCCAAGTAAATATTGGTGCACGTAAGTCATGATTTTTGGATGAACTTTATTCTCTGATGTTGCTCGAACATCTTAAGATGAATGTTAATCTTGTACTTTGTTCCATCAATGACCCCTTAATTTGACTTTAATTAAAAGCAAATATTGGACAGCAACAAATTAGTTCCTTCCCATCAGCAATGATTACAAATGATCTTTTTGTTTTTGATTGTGTCTGAAATCAATATAGGGTCAAAATTGTATAAGTTAAATAACCCAACGGGACTCACAGAGGAGGTTAAATGAACTAAAAATATAATTGCAACAACACAATCTTGGGCCGGCTGGATGTGACGCTTTAAAATGTTTAGATAAGTTACAACATTTGAAGTATTTCAAATTAGCTTTTTATTTTCATAGCAAATATTAGAACAAACACATCTATACATTCAGACACAGGACAAGAATGAGGTTTATCTTTATAGGTTTTTGTGTAGTGACTAATGAGTGTGTGAATGATGGATTGAAGATAATATTTGGAAGAGGAGTAGAACTAACTGTTAAATCAAGTAAGTTTTGTATAATACTGTCTTTATAAGCCTACATTATAATTAAATTAGATGGGGACAAATGGCTAAAGAGTTTTAAATAGTAAATTAAAACAGTTTAACAAATTAATTCTATAATGCTAATACAATCAGCTCAAGTAAGTTATCCAGTAGTTTACAAAACAATTCTTAGGTACTAGAAATGTTCCTATTCTAATTATACTTCTGAAATGTAGACAATGACATTGTTAGTTCTTAATAAGCATTTTCACTTATGACTAAACATTTAGAAGTATTGTGCTAATGTGTAGACTGTGGTGTTGATGTCATGTATCACACGCTAGCATAATGATAAGTGTTAGTCCTGTAGTGTAGCAATATTAGTAGAGTCTCAGTGCTGTTTGATGTCTAAATCAAGACATTTATTCCACAAGCATACACCTATTCCTGGCGTAGTATTTCATATAAGTCATTCATAAAGCATTCATAAAGCAGGCGTTACTTGCATAAGCAGTAACACAGTAGGAGGTTGTTGGTGTGATGTCATGTACTGTGTGATGTATGGTAACAAGATTATATTTGGCCAAGGAACAAAGCTGATAGTTTCATCCAGTAAGTTCATTTTTCTAACCATTAAATATTATACTGACTTTAATGCAGAAATTATATGTCTATTATTAAAATAATATCCTAAATATATAATCCTAAATATTTAGTAATTCCACCACCAAAACAAACAAACAAAACTAGGTTTCTGCATTATGAAACTTATTTAATCAAATAAAAGTCCTGGTTATACTTTTAAAATAAACATACAAACAAGCAAATAGATAAACATGTTTCTCTGAGTTGTCTTATAAACCAAGGCAGCTGGAGTTGTTGCATAATTTCGAAGACTATAGCAAGTCCAGTCAGTAATGAATAGCTCATCGGTAATTCAAGGACCTGCATGATTACAATTCCTCACAGATACTTGGCATAGATGTTTGTGTGCTAATAACAACCAAATGACATCAATGACATTTGTAAACAACCAAATGTTTGGGAGGAACAACACTAACTGCTAGGCCCAGTTAGAGACAGAAGCTGTGTTTATGTTAGAGTGTTTGTTAGTGTGTGAATAATAACAAGCTTATCTTTGGAACTGGAATAACACTGACAGTTCAGCCTGGTAAGAAACATGACTCCAATATTTATTCAGAAATACAGAAGTAAATGTATTATGGAGTATTAAATGTGGGGGGGGGCTCAGATTTATTCCTTTTAATACGTAGTTTTGTGTATATAGTGTTATATGCTATATTTGAATCTCTATAGTGTAAATAATATACTAGCGATGTGTCAGTCTCAAATGTATGCCCTTGGTGAAAGACAACGGATATAGAATATATCTTAACTATATTAAGTTAACTGTCTAAAAATATAAGTATAACACATATATACAATTTATCTGTAAGTGATTTGGACATAATGACAAAATCCTATTAAAGTGATCTTTGTAAAAACAAACAAACAAACAAAAACGAGATTGAGACCAAACTTGATTGACTTTGGTGAGTACTGTAGAAGCGTTGTGTCCACTGTCTGTGTGAATGCTGCAAACAAGATCATTTTTGGAAGAGGCATGCAAGTAAATATTGGTGCATGTAAGTCATGATTTTGGGATGAATTTTATTCTCTGATGTTGCTCGAACATTCTAAGATGAATGTTAATCTTGTACTTTGTACCATCAATGACCCCTTAATTTGACTTTGATTAAAAACAAATATTAGGCACATGGTTTAGTTGTCATTTGTTGATTGGACAGCAACAAATTAGTTCCTTCCCATCAGCAATGATTACAAATTATCTTTTTGTTTTTGATTGTGTCTGAAATCAATGTTATCCAGTAGTTTACAAAACAATTCTTAGGTACTAGAATAAGCACATACAATTTTAAATATTTGAAAACAACAAAATATATTGTCATGATTGTCCTTCATGGGTAAAATAAATATAATCAGTTTCAATATGAATCTCAAACTTGTATGAAAATAGCAAATTAGCCATTTTATGAAACAAGATAATATTAAAATGAAATCTAATTTTAAATCATAAGATTATAAGTGCAATTGAGTGTAAAGGTAATGCTAAACAGATTGTATCATGCTTTGTAAAATTAATTTCTGCTTTTGCTTTTACTTCAAATAAATAGTATTTAAGTATAGTATTTAAGATATTTATTTGGTCAGTACTTTGTACATTTTCTGGCAATGTATATGCTTTATACATCTGAAAAGGTGGTGTTTTTGCTATATAGTTAAGGACAGTTGGGCTTTTAATTCAAACAAATAGGATTTTGGAGTTTCAGACTCAAACAGATGCTATCAAATGCTAGTCTAGGTTATACTGTATTAAATATATTTTTACTTGTATATTTGATGTACTTTAAAAAATCTTCTGAAGGTTTGTTGCGGTCTTTTGAAGTTTGCTACTTAAGCTTTTGTACAAAATCAAACATGGGCCGATCTTCAAAGCAATAATCCTTAATAAAAATACCTTTAAATAATATGGCTGATTGAAACCTAACATTCATACTTTTCCATCATCCCTTGAGTTATGGATCACAGCTTCTAAATTCTCGTGTGCTTTCAGGTTGTTGCACACAAAAGCTACTTGAAAAGCTACTTCAATGTTGGAGTATTTGTGTTGAAATCTAAGTGTGTGGGACTACAAGTGTAAGAGTAATTTGTTTTGATGTCATTATAATAGCAAATGGCTGCATTTACAAATGACTACAGATTTAGATAACATTTGAAGATATGAAATATATCCCCCCAAAATATCTATCTATATCTGACATTATTAAAATGAGTTTACATCAATCTGCATTAGAAGCTCAGGAGAGCATATCTAATGTCACCAGTGCAATATTTTATACATTAGACATGCTATCAAATACAGGTGTATTTCATGAATGAACCATTTAACCATCAGTAAATGATAAACACTTAATAAGCATCTCACTAGGGATTGTTATTATCATTTATGTTTTAACATAAATCTATTATGCATGCATTTTGTAGTAAAATTGGTTTGTAATATAAAACATTGAAATAGGAACAATATCTAACATTTACAAATAAAGCAGCAGATCTGTGTATTTGTAGTATATAAACTTACTGTGTGGATGACTACAATAAGATTTTGTTTGGATCTGGTATAAGAATGGTCATCAAGAAAAGTAAGTAGAATACAATATAATACAACACAAAAATCTATAATATGTATAACGTTTTATGTATAACACCAATTAATTTGACAAAATTACTGACGTAAAGTTAAAAAGGTGAGGGACAACCAGAAAAGCCCATTAGTTTGATCAGTAATGGTGTAATACACAATGCTGTCATCCTTTTTTTTAATAATCATTGGATTAACATGAGAAAGGGAAGACTGTATCAACAAGGCGGGGGTGCAGGGGAAATCTGTAGAATCAATTGTACATCTCTTAGTACACATTCACATGACTGCTAATTAGAAAGTAAAACCACTTTGAATCACATTTAAATCACACGATTAGTTACATTTTAAGTGTGTATGAATCTTAAATCATACTTAAAACACACTATGTTCACACCACAATAATCAGGCTTATAAACTTAAAACACACTATGTTCACACCACGATAATCAGGCTTATATTTCTACTGTGACAAAATATTTATGATGAAAAATACAACAATCTTTACTTAGAGATGAATATCAAAATCATGTTCGTAGTATTCATTATTTGAGGAAGGGGTGTTATTCACTGATTTAAATATAACAGTTTTACTAATTTCATAGTTAGAATTACAACTAACAATACCACAGTCTTAATTTTTTTATGATGAGATCAGTTGCTGTGTGAATCAAGATCAATTCAAAATTATATTTGGGAATGGTACACAATTCACTATCTCATCAAGTAAGTTAACATTTATTTATTAAAACACCACTTAATTATTTATTATTTATTTACATTTAATATAACATTTGATTTTACAATGTTTTTAAAGAAAAGTACAACAAATGTAAAAAAATATTACTGCTTAATTAAATCAGTAGTAGCAGCTGTAATTTGTTATTGTAAAAGCAGTAACTGAAATGTGATAAAAAACAAAATTATTAATCATTTAAGCAGAAGACATTGTAAATTACCTGACAGGTGCACAAAAAGGTTATAGTTCAGAGTCTTAGCATAGTGTAGCTAACCTGTGATGTTAAAGTGTTACTCGTGTTACTATGAATCGAGACACCAAGTTGTAAATTGACCAAGTCAATTGTACCAAGTCATTAGCCATTTACGTAAATTACGTAAATATTTGAAAAGAAACTGATTAAAAAGATTGACTAACTGACAGATTTGATGATGTCAAAGCACTGTATGTGGAACTCCATGAAACACTTCCACATACAATCCATACAGAATACATGTTAAAAGCTAAATAAAAAAACTTAGATCAAACTAAATAGCTAAAATAAATATGCTATAAAAAAAACGTGATAAAGGCAGTGTCTTCTTGAATTGATGCATCGTTCACCATTTGCTTGCAGTTGTTGACGTTACCCATTCCACCACCATTCCACCACCAACATTTCAACCCCTTCTCTTCTTTATTATGTAAAGCTTTATTTTAAACATTTTAGCATCTATATATATATGCATTGTACCACATACTTCATCCTTTTACATAGCTTTCTATATATATTTGAGATAGCCTGATCATATACACAATAGCTGTGTGGTAAACACAAGTAACTTTGGTACAGATGCAAGGTTTGATTGATGGCAGAAGCAAGTTTGAACAACCAATAACAGACTGGTGAAAAGTTATATCTGTGAGAGGAGACACTATGGCTCACTCAAAGCAGAGAGGCATCATGGGTAAAAAACGAACCAGGAAGTGCCTTAGTTGTGTTTGGGGAGATATTCATATACTCTATGTAAATAAATGGTGCATGAGAAATATAGTATGGCAACTGGGTACATCTTTGAAAACTGCTCTCTAACTTTTGTGGACTTTCTTAGTTCCTTTCCAAAACTTAAATACTGTAAAAAACTGACATTGAAATTCATAACAAGCACACAAACAGAAGAACATGTACCACCTCATGTCTTTATATGCTAGGATATTTTAGTTTTATCATATTTTTGCATAAATGTGACCTTGCTATACTGCTGCAGCAACCTCTTTTCATTTCCATCTTGGTCAACTAATATGATCTTGGCAACAGAGTTAATGATCAAATTTAATGAGCACTATTTGTTAAAAGGGTCCGATATGAGCGGAAACAAGGCCTTGGACAGAAACATGGTTTATTCATGTCTAAATTTTTATTGATAATGATCACAGTTATGGAGTTCAACTAATCTGATATTGATTCTCCTTTAATTGCTATAAAACCACATAAAGTGCCAATTATTGTCTTGTGGTTGCTGTGTATAAAATCTGACAGTGTGTTCATAAGAATCAAGATATGTGGTGATTTATGACCATTTCAAATATAAGTGCCAAACTCTGTATTTGCAATTTTTAGATATAGGTTACTCTGGGTTACAGTACATTTATGTTTGCGTTTGTGTACATGTCATGTTTGCAGTAAGAGTTATTACTAACATGGTTAAGACGGCTCAGTTCTGACTAGAACATTGTCCCATTTTAATCACTCACTCTTGATTCTAAACCTACATGATTGACCTTAATGTTTATTTACATGTTTTGTTCCAAGGGCAATATGTCTCTTTTCTGTGATGTTATTTGCATACATCGCTTCCCTCCTGTTTGCAACAGACTAAAAATGTTTCTTCTGTCTTTGTGTGTTTGCAGGAGAAAAAATAGAGCCAGCTCACTATACAGTTAGAAATGAGAATGTTGAGGCCTGCCTGACGACTAACTTGGCTGCACCCAATAGCACCGACGACTACTTGAAAGACGCAGTGCGGTTCAGCGGCGAGTCCTTCTACAGTAGCCTTTCACTGAATAAAATGTGTGATGAAACAGGTGAGCATTTATCTACAATCATCTAATCATACAACTGTAAAATTAGACATTTGAACTAATGGACAGAGGGGACATTTAACTCTCAGAACTGTAATGACTGGATTTTCGTGGTGCTGAAACTAAAGACGTACACAACCTGTTGAAAACCTTCAAACGCTGAACTGCATTGCTTTAATGATTTTTATTTTATTTTCATTTTTGCAGCTAAATCCTGTAACAGTGGAGAAGAATTTTACCAAAGTAAGTGAATTAATCCTCTGTAGATTTTCTGTAGTTTTTATATACTCTATATTTTGAAGAATAAAAACCTATTCTTTGTATTTTTATTCCTTAATTTTAAGGTATGCATTAAATTTACAGAGTTTGCTGTTTCTCTTCTGTAGGTGAAAAGACCAATTTCTTGACATTAAGCATCTATTGGCTGAGGGTTCTCTTTGTGAAGACCATTGTGTTTAATGTCCTGATGACGCTTAAAGTGTGGATAAGCTAGAGTGATTCAAAACAGTCGGTAAGTGTTGTTGAAAAGTCTACATTAAGGTCTAATTGTTAACGTTCATTTACTAAGATGCAGTATGAGATTCGTCTTACACTGGGTAGACACTCGTAATCAGTGAAAATACAGCCAGCAGAAGGAGCATCTAGTTTGGCAGTAGAAGATGCTTCAATAGGGCTGAAATCATTTTACGAACAGGCTTTCTAACATGCATTTAGACTCAGCAGGAAAGAACTGTATGTAAGATATGTTTTTGAGTAGGTACAAAGGCATTGAACTGAGTAACTGAATGTTTACTGGATGGAATTGATTATGACTCAGGCAAGTTGAGCATAATCAGAATTAAAAAGCAGCCATTGCCATTGAACTCAGTGGTTTTTCAGCAATGCCCCATAACCTGAGTACACATATTACACCAGAACAGCCCTCACGGGGCAGGTCGAGCCCTGCCCAGGGGTATCACTTACAGCTCAACATGGCTGTACTTAGACTTATTTGTCACTATCTGGACAAATCACTGAATGTCTATCAGAGGAACTTCACTGAACAGCTCCAGGAACGACTATGTTTCATAGTTTTTTCATAGTTTTTGCAGTGTTGTGCTCCCAGTTGCATTATAACATTATAATTATAACATACATTATAACAGAGCAGTTAATTTCTTAGACTTAATTTCTTAGATGTCTTAATTTCTTGAACTCGTGAGGTACAGAGTGACATAGCGATAGTGGTGTTCAACATTCAATTTTGAGATCCAGTTTTGATTTGCAAAAGCATGACTTTTAATGGTATTTTGTTCATCCTGTTTTTCAGTTTTGGTTATGTGTGGTGTATGTGTAAAGTAAATGAAGACTAATTTAGTATAAAACTATATAATATCTAAAAAAAATTTATCTGTTAATTTTTTTCAGATCTTTTAAAGATGACAAAATACCATCTGGGCAGTTTGGAAAATGATGTCTAAAGGTGGAGGACGGATGTGCTCTGTATTACAAGATAAATCATTTATAACAATGTTAAGATCATATACACATTATTCTGTATATTTGTTTTATTTTTTGTTTCAGCTGTTATAAAACAGATCTTATTTGTTAAGAGCAAGCGGACTTCCCTCTCTTTTGAATGTGACTGTTTTTGCATATATGATTGAATAGGCTTTGTCACACAGTTGCACTGTTGTAGTGTAGGTCAGTGAGGCGTGTGTGTAAACCTTTGGCATATACAGCATTTTGTTTTACTTTTTTTTTGCAAGTTCACTTGTATTCTTGTTTCTGACATTTTCTAATTGTTTGTTGTCTTTCTGTGTATAAATATCTACCCAGAATATATATGTATGTATATATATGAATGTCTTTTTAATGTACAATTAATTATGAATTTAGATGTCTTTATGCAATCAAAACAGGAAATAAATCTATAAATCAAAAGATATATTTTTCTGCAACTTATTCAAACATCAAAACCCTCATTTGTGCTTTATGAATAACTAATGTGTTTTTGAGGTTCAAAACTAGTCCTCTGTTTTACTTCAGAAATAGAATCTTTCCAAATCAACCATGCGACATGTAAAAATGATCATTATAGAAATGTAGAAGTTAAGACAACGTGACAAACACCACATGCAGCACAAACACACACAGACGTCAGCATATAACACTAACGAGATGGCAGACGTGGGACAAACACTGACAAATGCACACACAAAAAACCCACACAAACTTATATGCAGAAACATCAGTCTGAATGTTACACATCAGGAGATATATATACATTTATATATAAAATAGTATGATACACACACACACACACACACACACATATATACATATATAGTAAAATTAATATACTATTTACACTTCTCTGTTTCACATTGTACACTATAAATACCAGTGGCATTTAACTTGCAAAACACTAGGTAATGACATTGACTCCTGTAGTTTAGTAGTTGTCTGACTCAATGGTGTCTTGAATTCTGGCCTGTCCGTACTATTACCTAGGAGGAATTCTGTGATCAGATGCAAATCACTTTGTAAGTCGCTCTGGATAAAAGCGTCTGCTAAATGCCGTAAATGTAAACTTATTTTATCAGCTTTTGGTGGTGGCACTGCTCACACCAGCCAGTGTGAACAGGAACTACGGGGCTAGCCTACAACACAACTGCCCAAAACATTTCATTTATTAAATCTAAAATGCATGAGTGATAAAAAGTGACATAAAAATAAAAGAAAAAAGTAAACTGCTTTAAAAGGTAGTACTATTATTTGTGGTCAAAAGCCTTCATAAGCTTTGTGACCTAATCCAGTATGTGGAAGACTAATCCTAGTGTAATAAACTGCTGGATTAGCTGGTCTGTTAGTGAGGATGAGATTATTATTAATCATTATGATTAGTCTGTGAGCTCAAACAACAAGGTCTAAAAGGTCTGGATAACCTTTCTCCAACTGGGGGGGGGGGGGGGGGGGGGTTAGACCTTGAAACATCCATCTACAGGGGCCCTGATGCTCACTAACCCTCGTGCCCTCGTGTACCCCAACACCCACATACACAGCAATAAATAGTAATGAAATAAATCACTATTGTACAATTACAAGTAAAGTAAAATGGTAGAGATATTTGGTGTGGATCCCGCTCTTGGGTGGTGGCTGGTGACACCATGACTGCTTTCTGCTTTTGATATTAAGTGCCATTGTGTTTTCCAACACTTGATGGTTAATACAGAATTAAAGCTTCTCAGATGAGAACCCAAACAATGTTTCTGACCAGTCATTCACAGAAGAATTCAGTAAAAATATATCAAAACAATTTTTAATATTTATGCTCAGTGTGTGGTTGCTAACCGAAGTAGCTGTAGTATTTGTATAGGAACATCAGTACACATCAAACTGAATTGAGGTTTTCCTTTGTGTGTTTTGGGAAGGTGGTCTGATTGAGAATCCGTGCAGATGGCAGACAGGAAGTCCTGATCGACAGCTGCTTGTTGTGTTTGTACTGCACCTGTTCAGAGACGTGCGGCTGCTCAGAGACCTGCGGCTGCTCAGAGACCTGCGGCTGCTCAGAGACCTGTGGCTGCTCAGAGACCTGTATCTAACAATAGGAACTTCCTCACAGCTTTGGTCCATGTTATTATTTTTCCATCTTGCTAAAGTATATGACAAAACTGTACAGTATAGCAAAATTATTAAATAATCTGTCTCTGTCCTAGGGCAGGACTTCTACCGCTGTGTTTGCTTACGAAGTTGGTCATGAGCTACAATCACACAGGCACTATTGCTTTGACCTTGTATGACTGACCATGCCAACAAGGGTGCATTTAGCTGGTTCTCATTAACATATTTATTTACATATATACATATTTATATATTGATATATTTAATTATGTATTTCTGGCTTTATCTTTAGGAAGGTGCATTAGAATGAGTGAGCAATATGACCTGTGGTAAACTCAAACTGGCTGAATGAGCAAGATTATGATGGGTCACTGGCCAACACTTTCCAGATGGAGCTGGCAAACCCATATCGGGTGAAAGGTCATATCTTTTATCATAAAGTGTCTACTGTAATTCACTCCAGCATTACTGCACTTATAGTATTATGCAAGCCCCATCTCTATGTAAGCAACAATGTGCAACACTTAGTGATATAGATAGCAATCAAAAGCATTTAGTCATCCTATTGGGCAATAGCTTATTTTTTTGCATTAAACATTTTTGATTTTCACTGCAACACCAATATCTTGTAGTTATTTTTGGTCTCATGGTACATGTTAGAGTTTCTCAGATGTTAGGAACTTTCTAATTGCAGCATAACCGATAGCTGTGTGTTTATCTTTGTGTTGGAACACAGCAGCTGAGTCACAGGTTGGTTCTGACATGGTCTGCACTGTGGCTCTGTAGCAACGGGACCTGTACACATACCAGCTTAAATTCAGACTAAATTCTGACTTTTATGTCCAGTTCAGCCGTTATGTCATGAAACAACATATATGTTGCTACTTAAATGTTGTGCAGTAATGCCTAAACCATTACACCTTTCTGTGAGGGGCCACTTCCTGTGCTGTTGTTTTATATGATGAGCTGACCTGTTTCAACTGAATGTTTCACATCATTTAGCTTCAGAAGAATGTTTTTTGTATTATCAGAGAATATCATCACATTCAGTTAATGTAAAATCTCTTTATTGAACCCTTTCATCTTCATTATAGCTTGTCAATATGCTTCTGCACAGTGAGACATTTTGACCTTGACTCGTATCTGTCATTCTTCTGAAAGTGGTTGTTTAAGGTCATGATGTTTTTATAAACGTAACTGTTGTCAGAAAGACAAAGCTTTTGGTTGTCCATATTTACAGTAGGTTGTCAAAATGGCCTCTTAGGAGTCGTAGCAGTTAGAATACAGAGTTACTCTGTGTCATAGGTGTGAGATTGATAGACATTGAGATTGAATTTTATGAATAAATGCAGTTCAATAAAATCTTTAAATTCATGCTAGCTACAACATACACAAGACTGTGGATATGCTAATATTGATATGATATGCCAACATGGATTTGATATGTCAACATTGATATATGTCAACATTGATATGATATGTCAACATTGATATGTTATGTCAACATTGATATGATATGCCAACATTGATATGATGTGTCAACATTGATATGATATGTCAACATTGATATGATATGCCAACATTGATTTGATGTGTCAACATTGATATGATGTGTCAACATTGATATGATATGCCAACATTGATTTGATATGTCAACATTGATATGATGTGTCAACATTGATATGATATACCAACATTGATTTGATATGTCAAAACCGATATGATATGCCAACATTGATTTGATATGTCAACATTGATATATGTCCACATTGATTTGATATGTCAACACTGATATGATATGTCAACATTGATTTGATATGTCCACATTGATATGATATGTCCACATTGATATGATATGTCAACATTGATATGATATGTCAACATTGATTTGATATGTCCACATTGATATGATATGTCCACATTGATTTGATATGTCCACATTGATATGATATGTCCACATTGATATGATATGTCAACACTGATATGATATGTCCACATTGATATGATATGTCAACACTGATATGATATGTCCACATTGATATGATATGTCCACATTGATATGATATGTCAACATTGCTGTGTTACTGTCCCATATGGCACCGCTGGTGTTGTAAATACTTTAATATTTGAGAATTAACCAGTAGCACAGTTTTATAGTTTTACATGTGTTGTAAATGGAGAACAATTTGTTTATTTACATTTAAGTCTAAATTAATAAATGTAAACATGACTTTAGCATATATATTTATTTCTATTTTCTACATATTTTAAATAATGCTGTGTAAAAGCCCCATATGTTTTCAGTAAATGACGGGGGGACATGGCTCCGCCCCCACACTCATCTGACCACATCATCCGGGAAGTGTGTCATGTTTTCCATGGTTTAAAAACCAGAGGTGTGTGAAACGGAAAGACTACCACTCGAGTGAAACAGCTGCACAGGTACAGCTGTCTGCTCACACACACACACACACACACACACACACACACACACACACACACACACACACACACACACACACACACACACACAGATCCCACAGCCCACATCCACTGCACCTGGTTTCCATACCAATCAAATCTCTCCCACTTCCTGGTGTTTTTTTATGCATTTGTGTCATGTAAAAGTTGCTTTAAGTCAATTTTAATATTTGTAATTGTTGATGTAATATAAATGTAAAAAAAACATCTTCACTCCAGCACTGGGCAGCAAGTTTGATTTTTTTATCAACATTTGCACTCTTCAGCAGTTTTACTGTAATCAATATTATAATGTAATAGCATTTTATTACAGTCAGTTACAGTATTCATACTCATACTCTATTACTGTTAAGTGTTTTAATGAAATAGATAACAATTCTTGGTTTTTTGTATTCAAAGTTTCTAAATGAAAATGTTATTTCATCCATGTTTTTGTGTGTTTCATCTGTTGCTGTTGGCATTTTTTGTATATTTATTGTAACTTGATAATTGAGAAAATTCCATAGAAACATGTATTATTATTTATTTAAAAATTATTTTTAACTTTAAATTAGTTTTCTGTAAATCACCATTATTTTCAAACAGTTGTGTTTTTTATTTTATTAATTTACTGTAAAAATATCATATATATATATATATATATATATATATATATATATATATATATATATATATATATATGCATCTCTCTATCTATCTATCTATCTATCTATCTATCTATATATATATATATATATATATATATATATATATATATATATATATAAATATATAGAAAGAGAGAGAGAGAGAGAGAGAGAGAGAGAGAGAGAATTCTAAGGCTGCAAAATGCACACGATATCTCAGTAAAATACATAACACAAAAATACAATAGGTAAATATAGGTAAATATGGTCTATAAAATGTTGCTTATTTAACATGGTTTCAGAGTTTATGTTATATAGCTACTTTATCAAAGTTTGACTTAATCTTGCTTAGAACTGAGTGTATTGTGTGAATTTTTAATTTCTCCTTCCTGATACCCCTGACAACTGGGGACTAAGTAATGTATTTCCCCTGAACGCTAATACAAATGACAAAGGACTTTTTTTTTGTTTTTCTTTGTTTGTTAAACGTAGCACGTGTACTCACATGACATGATGTGTTCAGCCTAACTGTTCACAACGCCACACCAGGAGCAGGCCGGAAAATTCACTTTAATCAGCGTCCATGTCAGAGACTGGACCTGAAATGGGATTAATTATGCCTTTCATTTTTATGTTAAAACCATTATTGTTTATCATACCTGTGGACTCTTTAGAGCAACAAGCATCATCAGTCAAACCACTGTTCATAATAAGAGTGTCTGTTTCCATATATCCTTTCATTTTAGATGTAAAATTCTCCCTTGAACTGCCATCATATAGCCATTTTAAAAGACTTTCTTCCCTGTGGCTTAAAACAGTCTGTGATTGGCTTATGTTCCTAATAAATTAAAGTCTAAGTAAGTGTTCAATTATGTGTGGATAAATAAAAACTTGCATTAAATAAGTGTGGAAATGTCATTTGTGAATTACAGAAAGAACAGCAGAAATCATGGAAATATGCACCAGTGTGATTTCATTATGCATGCCTTATTGCGTAGGTAGTGTGATGTCTTGATAGTCTTACATAGAAAAGTGGAACTGCAAAGATTAAGTTGAGGGGAACAGTATGTCAAGAACCTAAAATCAATTCTAAGCATTCAGAGATAAATTACATGTTACACCTCCTCTCTCAGAGCAACATGACCTAATGATGAGTGATCATGTTTCTGACATGCATGTATTAACTTTGGCATTTCAGCCTGAAGATTATTTATAGAAAATATTTTTCTGATTTTTAAATTTTTAAGTCCTGTGCAGTCTTTCAACACAGAGAAGACAACCAAATGCTTAATTAATCTTCAACTCACTCAGTACATATATAATATATTAAAATAAACATCTATATAAATGCATGATGTCAAAATTGAACAATACTTTAAGGAGAGCAGTGAAACCATATGAAGATTTTAAATGCATTTAAACAGACTTTTGATAAGGAAGATGTAACTCTCTGATGTTTTATTCATTTGGTGTCATTTTGAAAGTAGGTAAGTAGGATGATATGCTGATGGTTTCCGCATCAGTATATTTATTCTGTTCCAAAGGATGTGGGTGCACACAGACCAAGAGATGACTGCAAACATCCTGCCTGCGTCAGATACGTCACATACGTCTGATGCGTCTGCGGCTGTTTTTTTTGCTCTACCTAGAGGTAAACAAAACAGGATGTGTGTGTGTGTGTATGCGTGTGTGTGAGTGTGTGTGTGTGTGCGGAGTGACAGAAATGAGAACAGGAAGACTGGTGGGTGCATGAGAGGCGTCTCCTTGCACACAGCATGCAGCACATGCACTACTTTGCTGAAGTGCGAACCTCGTGTCATTATGCACCATGTTTGCAAAAGTTTGTTAGAAGGTATGTTAGAATGTAACAGTAAAAGTAAATACAGCGATGCAAACAATGCATGTTACACACATTGTGTTTGCGTACAGTTTATTTGGCCTGCTTTGTAGACTTAATGTAAAGTTTAAATCATATTGTTTTCATCTAATTATTTGTTTTTTCTCCTTTTATGCAAAATACATTAAGCCATAATAGTGCTAAAATTGTATTTGGCATTATGACATAACAGTTAGTTAGTTTTAGCGCATTTACTTTTTGCAATGCATTGCTTATTTCTCGTCCACAGTCTTTCGTTATTTATGCATTAATATCCAAAATGTTGCATGATTATCATATTACCACAGGCAGTAAAAACGGTATTTTTTCCCCAGACATGTATTTCCATAATTCAGCCAGTAGAGGGTCTGCTGTGCATCAGTTTCATATCCAAATCTAAGTCTATGCTGCCATCTATTGTCGGTATACATATCTGCATTTTACTTGCTAATTCTACCTCATAATGAACACTAGATGGCAGCATTACTTAATTATTTTGCACATGGGCATGTGATGAGCATCAGATACCATACCGGAGTCGAGGAAAAGTTCATTTCTGCATTCTGCATTTTTTACACTGTGCCTGCATTTGTGCATGGTTGACTGGAATAATGTATCTGTCTTCATTTTACAGTTTTTCCTCCAATTGCTAGGTTCACTTTGTCCAGTGTGTAGTCACATTTTCAAAACTCTAAACATAATTTGCATAACATCCATCTATTGTTGACTATACCATTAACACAATTAGTACAACATCCATCTGTTGTCGACTATACCATTATCATAATTAGTACAACATCCATCTATTGTGGACTATACCAACACAGTATAAAACATCAACATCTTCACCATCAGCAGCTGAACAGCTGTACTGAAACAGCTGATACTGCATACTGAAACAGAATTTTTGAATGAACAGCTCACAATAGCTGATGTAAAAGGAAATGATATCTGGACAAGAGAGAGGCAGAAGAGTAAGAACACGTATTGGTGACCAGAGGAGGAGCTGTTCTATACTGTCCTGTCCTGTTCTGTTCTGTTCTGTACTGTCCTGAACTGTTCTGTTCTTTTCTGTTCTGCTCTGTTTTGTTTTGTTCTGTTGTCACAGATGAAATAAGAGCTACCGTCATAATCCACCCATGTGATAAACCATTTGATAAACCATGTGATTGCCCATGTAATGACCCATTTGATAAACTATGTGATAAACCATGTGGTCATGTGGTAACCCATGTGATAAACCATGTGATAACCCATATGATAACCCATGAGATAACCCATATGATAATGCATGTGATAAACCATGAGGTTTATCCGGAGGACATCCACACAAGACAAAAGAAGATGATCGAAATATAGAGTACAGTTGTTTTTGAGCTTGGAGTTTAAGGTTGTACTTGAGATCTTGTAGATGTATAAACTACGGGAGAAGTGTATTGTAGATATATAGTCTATGATATATGTTTATTGTAGATATATAGTCTATGAGATGTATATTGTAGATATGTAGTCTATAAGAGATGTGTATTGTAGATATATAGTGTATGAGAGATAGGGTATGAGAGATGTGTATTCTAAATATATGGTCTATGAGAGATGTATGTTGTAGATATGTAGTCTATAAGATGTGTATTGTAGATATATAGTGTATGAGAGATGTGTATTCTAAATATTTGGTCTATGAGAGATGTGTGTTGTAGATATATAGTCTATGAGAGGTGTGTATTGTAGATATATAGTCTATGAGAGGTGTGCAGGGCCGGAGTGGGCCACTTTTTCAGCCCGGGAAATTCATGTCAAAATCCGGCCCAAAATTATTTTTCCCTCCCAATCGGCCCAAACTAGAGATTGACTTGAGCCGGCCCATCAGGAATCCTCCCGAATCTCCCGATTAGTCACTCCGGCTCTGGAGGTGTGTATTGTAGATATATAGTCTATGAGATATGTGTGTTGAGCATTTCTATACTTATTTTATAATATTTTCTATTATATAGATCATAGTTGTAATGATGAAGACAGACACAGAGGAGGGATCCATGTGCAAGACACTTTTACTGATACAAGAGAGAGCCGGAAGCAGGATGCAAATATCGATAACCATGACGATAAGATGTACCTGAGGTTGCGAGGACCTCTGGTGGTCAGTGGCGGTATTTTCGGGTGCATATCTGAGTTGTGCTGCAAAGAACATGTGTACAACTGCGCAGATGATGATGGAGATAATAAATGGCTCATTACTTAAACACTGACCATAACACCGACCAATCATAAACCTTAAAAATAGTTTACCTTAAAAAAGTCTCGTGGCTATAAATAATCTAATCATACATGAAGAAAATCAAGCACATTAATTATAGTTAGCTAATTAATTACTGCATTTTAAATGTTCCAAATATCCCAATGTATATTATATTTTAGGCAGAAGCTACAAAATGACATATTATATGTAGCCTAGTATGACCTGTGTGTTCATTTATCTCTGTGTGCCACCCAGTATTAGTGGTATTAGATGGTATTTGTTCATGGTAAACTGAAGACTGAAGTACAGTTGAGCCACTTTAAATGTACTTAATGGTAATATATCCTATATTTTTTAAAAGTAATTTAATGTTGTATAGAGTGAATAACAAAAATCCCTCCAGCTATAAATAAAAGAATCATTGTATGTTCGACTTTAATATGAGTACGAATAAATATTCACCACCAGAGGGAGGCAAAAGCTGCCTATTGTTGTAAACCTGCGTTACTTTCCAGTTTTTTTTAAGTATGTACAGCAAGTGATTCCAGTGTTATTTAATTATTCAGAATAATAGGTTTATTCTTCAAAAGTGAGCTTAATGAGCACATAGTTGTAATTTAGTCAGGACTGTGTATATTGAACTGTTAATGCACTAGTGTTTGGCAACACATATCAACGTTCAAGGGAGGCAGAGAACACACATCCATGAGGAACCACCTGCTGAAGATTCCCCCTCTTCCCTCGAGACATTAAAATAGGAGGTTAGGGCTCATCCATGAAGACACGGAGCAGGACAGCTGGGACACCAGAACAGATCAAACACATCCTGCTCAAGTTCCATAGGAAACACTGGAGGCGATTTCCAGAGGAAGGAATGAAATGTTCAGGTCATGTAGATCAAGGGATTGTGGTTGTTCTTGACCCATGGGAGAAGCCTAGTCTAGTTACTTCATTGGTTGGTTCCCAAACCAGCGATGGGCTGGCAGCTTGATTCAGACAGTCACGCCTGGTCCACAGAAGCACTTCAGACTGGCTTGTGAATCTGCTTGGTAGTTCAGAGATGTACTGGTCTCCAGCATTAGTGTTTCACTCTGTATCATTGAAACACATATCAGCACACAACTGCAGTGTTGTGGTGTACAGTGGGCAGATATGGGTGAAAAACATCAACAGCAACTAAAACAGTGATAATGACATCGGAGTTGGGGAGACATTATGGTGTGACCCTGTTGCCCATAGAGACCGGATGCAGAGCCTGTGTCTGGGCAGACACTGAACATGAGCTGACATTATGTTGAACATCTGATGTCATTCTGGCGCCAGGAATGAATGGGGTGTGGTGTTCAGACTCATGAACGTGAGACATTTCATTCACTTGAGTGCTAATATTATCTTATTTATTGAAAAAATGTTAAAGACAAGCTTATTTATGTAGCTGGTACATTTCATACACAGTGACAATTCAAAGTAATATGTCATAAAAGAATTGTTACATAAATAAAAACATTTTTTTTAAAGATACAATTTAAACAGAATAAATTGAGATCTAAATATACTTAAAATAACAACATTAAAAGTGCTAAAATTATCTGAATTAAGCATGTAAATTTGAGACAAAAATAAAACGGGGACAAAATCAATAAAGACAGAAACTAAATAAAAGTGCAAAGTGAAAATTAAATGCTAAAAGTGCAGTGACAGGATCTACAGTATCAGTGTTTAAACTGATACAGGATCTACAGTATCAGTGTTTAAACTGATACAGGATCTACAGGATCAGTGTTTAAACTGATACAGGATCTAATGGATCAGTGTTTAAACTGATACAGGATCTACAGGATCAGTGTTTAAACTGATACTGGATCTAAGGGACCAGTGTTTTAAACTGATACAGAATCTAACGGATCAGTGTTTAAACTGATACAGGATCTAAGGGATCTGTGCTTAAACTTGTAACAATTATCTACTTTTATATTGTGTTTGGGTTTGCATAGGATATCTAGATGAAGGGTGGTGTGGGCTTTTCATGCGACCTGTTTCGGTGTCGTCTATTTTATGCACCTTTTGTGGGATTTGGGATGATCTGTCAATCAGGAGGAAGGAGGGAGATAAAAAGGAGTAAACAGAAAGAGACGGGAAAAGGGTATAAATAATGCCTACATTTATTGACAGCATTTAGTTTTTGCTCGCTTTTTGGTCATGTCGATGGCTATGTTTCCCACAGTAGCCTATGGGCTGTGCCAGTGATATTGACACAAGTGCGGACATCAATGGAACGTGGCAATGGAAGTAAAAATTGGATTTACACCGCCACACGGGTCGTGGAGATTTAAATTCAAGATGGCCGAGTCTCACGTACTGGTTTTGTTTCTCCCCCTTCCCCTCTGGACACAAGACTGTACAGGTCTGAAACTGAAACTGAATCGAGACCGCGAAGTATCACTGAGGAGCTGTGTGGCCAGTGTGCAGTCGTAGGGGATGTTGTATGCGTGGTTTTTGCTGAGGAGTGAAAAGGAGAATTGGGGTTGTTACTTGGAAGATCGCTGTATACGAAGGAGTGATTATATATTCAATCGGATATGTTGTGTGTGTTCGAGCCATTTATGGTTTTATGCTTAAACTCCATGTTGGACTCCACATACTTGCCTAATGTCGACCTCTACAGTGTAAACCGGTCAATGCACCTAGTCAGGTAAGTACAGTCCAAAGCAGGTTTCACGTGTAGTGGGTGTGTGATCAGAGAGGGGAAGGCAGTATGATTTTAAACCCCATCGCCGAGAAGGACACACCAACAGTGTGTGTGGCATTGGCTGCTTTGTGTTAAGTTTTGACAAAAGGAGACGTGCTTTTAGAAATTGGGTCTTAGCATCTGCAAAGAACTGTAAACCGATGCCAGTGGGTTCAGTCCAGCCCGCGGAATAAACATGCATTATTAAAGAAGAATAAACTCCATTTTATTAAAAATCTGCAGTTCCTATATTGTCCATGTTTTAGTCAGATCTATCGCTTTACCCACTTTTCCCGGGTATCCTCTTAAGTGAAATGGTCTGGCCCCCTTGAGATCCGATTAAGTTGTATGCAGCCCCCAGACCTAAATGAGTTTGACACCCCTGGTCTACACTGATTCAGAACGTTAGGGTTTTCTCCAGCGCTAGACTGCTGCTGGCCACCAGAGGAAGCCGAAGGGCTAATCAGGTTAGAGCCACACCTGCTTGGTAGCCTTTATAAGAAGGCACTCATTACTGAGTCATTGTTAAGTGATCTGGCATATGGACCAGCTGTTAATCGTTTGGTAGAGATTTCAGGACTTGCTCTTGAACTTCTGATCTCTTTCTTCTCAAGTCCTTCTCTCAGGTTATTCCTCTTTAATTTACATTTGAAACTAAATGAGAAGTTTGTCTTCCTCTTTGTGTTCCTTCCAGTAACAAGTTAACACAGCATTTGGGTCCTGCTTACCAAAACCCTATGGTGGCTCACCCGGTTAACCAACACAGCAACTCCTGGTTCGCTTCCCGCCTCAGAAGCCCCCTCGTTACAGAATCTAAGGGAGCTGTGTTTGTACAGAGGAGGAGTAACTCCAGAAGATCCCATAAATAACATCTATATGAGGCCAGAGAGTGTGACCCTAGGAACAAACTAGGAGAGAGAATCTAGCAGTGATCCTGGTTTCCTGTTTGTGGTTTCCTGTTGAACTGTAATTCAAAATGTGAGTTTTTGTAAAGCATTGCTGAGTTTCCTGTCACTGTGGGCTCCAGGGCACAGTAGTACAGAGCAGAGTCTGATACTGCAGCAGAGGAGATCAGCAGGTCCACTTGTTTATGATTCTGATTAACATTAGCAGACATACGATGTGGGAGAGGTTCACTTTTAGTTCCACTTGGAAAGATGTAAAGGAGGAATTCAGGTCTGGATTGTGGATACTGTCTGTACCAGTGGAGATTGTTTACAGTCCCACTGAACTGTTTGTAGCTGCAGGACAGGGTAACATCATTACCCTGAAGTACAGCTTTATGGGGGAAAAGTGGTTCTATTTGATCTGCCATAGAGTCACCTGCCATAGAGAAGAGAAGATAAAGTTAACAGGATCATGGCAGAGTTGCATAAGTCTGACTCACACTGTTCTTTCAACACCACATGGTAATTTATTCTTTATTCAGTACTTACAATAGTAGAATTAATACAAACAAGTGTAAACTTACCCAGTGAAAGCCACACACACAGTATTGTTATGCTGAACATGATGACTGGTCTTTACGTGATGAGAATGTTCTGTGTTCTCCACTCTTGTATCTTCTGAGCTCCAGGAGTCTTTGTGTAGCTCCGCCCACTGAGCGAATACTGTATCCTCATCACATCAAACTCCTCCCACTCATCCTGTAGTCACTGCAATGGTATCTAGTATGTGTGTGCTAATCTAAGATGATTAAACAACAGATCAAACAAAAGAAGTCATTTTTATACATACTCAAAAAAATAAAGGGAACACTAAAATAACACATCCTAGATCTCAATGTATAAAATATTAAATTATTAATGATTAAAATATTCCAGTAATAAATCTTTATTTATTACATAGTGGAATACGATGAGAACAAAATAACAAAAAATGATCAATGTAAATCAAATTTATCCCATGGAGGTCTGGGTTTGGAATCATACTCAAAATCAAAAATCAAATGACAGGCTGATCCAACTTCAGTGGAAATTCCTCAAGACAAGTTAAAATGAGGCTCAGTAGTGTGGATGGCCTCCACATGCCTGTATGACCTCCCTACAACACCTGGGCATGCTTCTGATGAGGTGGCGGATGTTCTCCTGAGGAATCTCCTCCCAGACCTGGATTAAAGTGTCAGTTAAATTCTGGGCAGTCTGTTGTGCAATGTGGCATTGGTGAATGAAACGATACATGATGTCCCAGATGTGCTCGATTGTATTCAGTTCTGGGGAACGGGCAGGCCAGTACATAGCATCAGTGCCTTCATCGTGCAGGAACACACTTCAGCCACAAGAGGCCTAGCATTGTCATGCATCAGAAGGAACCCAGGGCCCACTGCACCAGCATATGGTGTTGTGTTGAGCCAGAGTTGAGTGTCAAAAAAAGCCCCTGGTTGGAAATAAAAAAGAAACCTTAGGAAGACCTAAACTGAAGAAAACACACATCCTTCTTATGCAGGTCTGCTTATAAACAATCCTGCTTTGTTATAGGACAAGAATGTGCTACATGGAGTTTAAGAGCAGACACAAAGGGTATCAATTAAGGAATATCAAACATTTCCCACCTCTATGCAAAAGGTAGTGGCTGGTCTTCAGCAGAAGGATTTCAAAGAATGGAAAAGTAAAGACTGTAGTTTAAATTTGGAAAGTGCAAATCGCTTCCCCTTCTGGGAAAAGTGTGACTCTGCATCAGAACTATGTCATGCTTTTTGTACAGTATATCTGGGTTTCTTGTCACTGTGGGCACCAGGGCACAGTAGTACAGAGCAGAGTCTGATACTGCAGCAGATGAGATCAGCAGATCCACACGATTTTGGTCTTTATCCACTTTTGCAGATATCCCAGGGATCTCAGACTTTTTGTTAGTTTCACTTGGGTAGATAAGAACAAGAAACTCTGGTCTAGATGTGGGAAACTGGCGATACCACTGCAGATTAAAAACATTAACTGCAGGAGAGAATAACAGTTTCCCCCTCTGACACATGCTTTACTGGGTCATCTGGTTCAATGTTCTGTGCTGAGACTTCACCTGGTGAGAGAAGAGGAACATGTAATTAAATCAGAACAATCAGTAGTTTTTTATCCACAAATTAAATATATCTTGAATGTTTTCTATTATTTTTCTGCATCATTGAGCATGAATCTGTCATTAAGAGAAAGTGTAAAGAGCAGCATGATGATGGAGATGTGAAGTGAGTGAAAGCCAAAGCTGAATGAGATTCATGTAGTTTTATACTGAGATACAGAGCTCCACCCTTACACCACCCTACACTTCTCCACCCTTAAACCACCTCACATTGCTCCACTATTACACCACCTCTCACACTGGTGATCACAGTACACTTCCCTTAAGTTCCATTTGATCAGAGTAGGAATACTGGACACACATCCAGATAAAAATATGTAATATAACCATCATTGAAGTTTATTCATGAAACTTTTTGTTTTTTTCATATTGTCACGGTCACAGCTCTGGACCCTTCCCTGTGGGCGTGTCGCTATGTACTCTGCGTGCAGTTATGTCCATATTTGTAGTTCCGTGGGTGTGGGTCGTTTGTGAGCGTGTTCGTAGTCGCACCTGTGCCTTGTCTCGAGATCACAAGGGTATGTGTTAATCACCTATATAATGTGCCTTCGCGCAATGTCTTGTGCTCGTCTTTGTGTAATGCTCGTGTCATTGAGTGTTCACTGTTACAGTGCTCGCGCTGTTCCCGCCGTACTTTCACTTTTGTGTCCACATATTAAACGTTGTATGTTCCCGTACTTGCTCGTCGTTCCTGCCTCCTCCCAGCGTAACACAATTTAATAATGAAAGCATGGTGAATCAATTTTTCACATGCTAATTAGAATCACTGGAAAAAATTATAATAATTTCCTTTTAACTTCTTTAACTTCACACAAAATGTCTTACTACAAAATTTACTAGTCAGGACATGGTAAAGAGATCTTCATAATCACCTTATTAGGCATACATAATGCTGATATACTGTAGAAATATTGATATATAATGTATGCATTGAATCATTTTCATGTGGGATCACAAGCCATTCACATTATTAGATGTAATTTGTATGAGACAGTGCCTTATAAGGACATCCTGTGGATCAGTATTAAATTAATCTAGTTCTGCTGAAGAGTCTTTCAGTACTAATCATATCCACATAAAGCCTGCCCTCTGCTGGTAGACTTGTGTCTTCACACTATATTGATAGAAAATAATAGTTTGCTTAGATGCATCAATGTGTGCATGAGATCAGCTGACCATTTTCATTGTTCTGTTAAAGTACAATTGCATACCATCAATAATAATGATACTGTCACTATAGGTCACCATGGATAAAATGTTATGATCAAGGCAAGAGGTTTTTGTACAGTGTATCTGTGTTTCCTGTCACTGTGGGCACCAGGGCACAGTAGTAGAGAGCAGAGTCTGATACTGCAGCGGAGGAGATCAGCAGATCCACTTGTTTTTTATTCTGATCAACATCAGCAGACATACGATGTGGGAGAGGTTCACTTTTAGCTCCACTTGGAAAGATGTAGAGGAGGAATTCTGGTCTGGAATTTGGATACTGTCTGTACCAGTAGAGATTCTGAACAATACCACTGAACTGTTTGTAGCTGCAGGACAGGGTAACATTATCACCCTGAAGCACAGCATTATGGGATAAAAGTGGTTCTATTGGATCTGCCATAGAGTCACCTGTCATAGAGAAGAGAAGATAAAGTTAACAGGATCATGGCAGAGTTACATAAGTCTGACTCACAATGTTCTTTCAACACCACATGGTAATTTATTCTTTATTCTATACGTGCAATAGTAGAATTAATAGTTTACGTTTAAGTTTAAGTGTAAACTTACCCAGTGAAAACCACACACACAGTATTGTTATGCTGAACATGATGAATGGTCTTTACATGATGAGAATGTTCTGTGTTCTCCACTCCTGTATCTTCTGAGCTCCAGGAGTCTTTGTGTAGCTCCGCCCACTGAATGAATGTAAATCATACCTGTTGCTCCACTGTAAGTTTAGTCTGTTATTGCGGTGAAACATCTGATGTTCCTGTGGTGAAACTTGGACTGATGTGTGCAATATTTTAGGGCAATAACATTTACTCAGTCTAGATAATTACATGTTATTTTAAAAATTTTAATACATTTGCAGAAACAAACTTTTTCACTTTGTCATTATGGGGTATGTGGAATGTTGAGGGGGGAAAATAATTTAGTCCATTTCACAATATGGCTGTAACAAAATGTGGAAAAGTGAAGCGCTGTAGATACTTTTCAAATGCACTGCAACAGGAATTTATCACACTACAGCCCCTGACCCCTCCCCTTTGGGCGTGTGTTTATGTTGTCTTCGTCTAGTCGTCTGCGTCTGTGGATCTTTGTGGGTGTGGTTGTGTCTGAGTGTGTTCATCAGTCTCACCTCTGCCTCGTCTAGTGATCACTCTGGGTTTATGTGGTCTGTCTATTTAATGTACGTGCGCTCAGTGTCCCGTGCTCGTCTTTGTGTGAGTCTCACACGTGAGTGTGTATTTGTTTTATGGGCGCTATCTGTGCTATTTTATCTCTAAAAAGCGTGACGATTGCGAATGCGTCAGACTTCGTGCCTCGTCCTTTCCCACGCACCCGATGTTACAGAATTGATCAATTTAACAACTGTTTTCTTAAATTGTACCTTTGTAGGAGATTATAGTTTATTCTACTGTATGTTTGTTCCATGGACCAAACTGTCCTAATTCAAGACTGTAGAAATATTATTTTCCATTCTGTGTCACCTTCTATGTTTTCCCCTTCCACCACTATCGTTTTTATTATTATTTTGTGGCTGTGTAATTTTGCAACCCTTTATATAGAAACTGTCTAGGCAGAGCATTTTAAGGTATTGCGGAGAATTGGAGTTTGAACAGTTATTGTGATGGGATGGGCTGTCAATGTTTATACATGTATATGTCACTGAGCTGAGTGTAATCATAATAATCACCTGTGATGCACACTGACATGCCCCCTACTGGATGGATGTGTCCACACTTCCTCACCCTCCTGATCACCTGCACCACCCTGTCACCCCGTTCACCCCCTGACACTCACCTGGGCTATTAACCAGTCCCACCAGGATTTCGCGGGCCTTTTTTGTGATTGTTGCGGGCTAAAATGTTTGATGTTGCGGGTGTTTTTCAAAAAAATTGCGATGGAAGTTGCGGTGTGTTTTTGCTTTTTTGTGAGTACATTACAATAGGGAGTAAATGTTGTATGGTTTCCTCTATTTAGTAGTCCATTTTAATGATCTATTTACCTATTTATTCAGGGTTGGCAACTTTTCAAGATCGCTTGAAGTGAGATTTGAACCTGGAGGGGGTGGCGAACATTAATTGTTGACCGGGGGGGGCGGGGTTAGCGAACATAGTTGTTACCGGGCGGCCTGTAAAATGGACACAAATTAAGTATTATATCGAGATCGATCGCCAGTGGTTGGCGCCAGAGCGAACTAGTAACTCATAGATATGGATCAGAGATAAATAAACTTTATCTCTGACTTTAAACTTTATCTCAGTTTAAAGTTTAAACTTATAAACTTTATCTCAGACCCTCGCCGCTTGCGTGCGCTGCAGTGACTTCACGGGCTACCGTTGCATTGTGGGGAATGTAGTGTTTGTGCGTGCAAAACACCATCGGGCGGCTGTGGCCTGCGGGCCGGTTCTAATAGTAATTAAATATCATCCAGGGGGCCATAGATAATCAATTCGCGGGTCGGATCTGGACAGTTTATCCCCGCTTTCATGTAGTGTACCGGGATACTGCTTTTCCCGATCTTTTTGCCGTTATTTTCGTCGCTCATGCTGCTTTCTGTCCGCTCCTCTTGAACGTATATACGGAAGTAAGGCGGGAATTTGTCGACGCCACATCAAGACGACATCAGTGATTGGTCAAATTTGCGGGAAAGTTGCGGTGATTGGCTGAAGTTGCAACACCGCCCTGAATTCGCGGGGTTTGCTTGAAGTTGCGTTGAAGTTGCAAATCGCAACATCGCGACTTTCTGGAGGGTCTGATTAACGAGTGTATCAGGCACACTTAACTTCTCCAGAATGTATTTAATTATTACACATTTAACCATCTTCATTTTAAGGAATACATCTTTGAACATTTAAAAGATAAATAGTTCTCTATCTTGATTTAATAAAGGTTCCTATGAAACTTTATTTTCTCTATATTCACAGTCAAACAGTGTCTTAACTTTTTAAAATATTTAACTTTTAAAATCACCAAATGCACAGACATTATGAATATATCACCTATTTAAGCTTATCTGTGTAGTAGGAGGTTTTTGTACAGTGTATCTGGGTTTCCTGTCACTGTGGGCTCCAGGGCACAGTAGTACAGAGCAGAGTCTGATACTGCAGCAGAGGAGATCAGGAGATCCACTTGTTTTTGATTCTGATTAACATTAGCAGACGTACGATGTGGGAGAGGTTCACTTTTAGCTCCACTTGAAAAGATGTAAAGGAGGAATTCTGGTCTGGATTGTGGATACTGTCGGTACCAGTGGAGACTGTTTACACTCCCACTGAACTGTTTGTAGCTGCAGGACAGGGTAACATTATTACCCTGAAGCACAGCATTATGGGGGGAAAGTGGTTCTATTGGATCTGCTATAGAGTCACCTGTCATAGAGAAGAGAAGATAAAGTTAAAAGAATCATGGCAGAGTTGCATAAGTCTGACTCACACTATACACTTTTATCCTTCATTCAGTACTTACAATAGTAGAATTAATACAAACAAGTGTAAACTCACCCAGTGAAAGCCACACACACAGTATTGTTATGCTGAACATGATGACTGGTCTTTACGTGATGAGAATGTTCTGTGTTCTCCACTCTTGTATCTTCTGAGCTCCAGGAGTCTTTGTGTAGCTCCGCCCACTGAGCGAATGTCAATCATACCTGTTTGTCCACTTTAAGTTTTGTCTGTTCTTGTGGTGAAACATCTGATGTTCCTGTGGTGAAACTTGGGCTGATGGTGTGCAACATTTTAGTGTAGTAAAATTTACTTGGTCAAGACTGTTGCTTGTCTTTTTTTTTTTTTGCAAAAAATATTGTTGAAGGAAAAATATTTTACTCTAACTTAATAACTTAATTTAAGCATTTTAAGGTATTGAGAATTTGAGTTTGTACAGTTATGATAGGATGTGCTCTCAATGTTTATGCATGTATTTGTCACTGAGCTGAGTTTAATCATAATAATCACCTGTGATGCACACTGACACGCCCCCTACTGGATGGATGTGTCCACACTTCCCCACCCTCCTGATCACCTGTACCAACCTGTCACCCCGTTCACCCCCTGACACTCACCTGTGCTATTAAAGAGTGCCTCAGGCACCATTACCTTCTCCAGAATGTATTTAATTATGACAGATAATTTGAGCTGTTCCTTTAATGCTGTATTTATTTGTATATGCACATGTATTAGCCACATTTGACCATCTTAATTTTAAGGAATACATCTTTGAATATAAAAAAGATAAATATTTCTCTATCTTGATTTAATCAAAGCTCCTATGAAATTTCATTTTCTCTATATTTGCACTACCAGTCGTAAACAGGTTTGTCTTCAGTTGATCATCAGCAGAAGGATTTCTGGAAGATGAAGTTTAAATATGGTAAATGCAAATAGCTCCACGTTCTGGGAAAAACTTGACTCTGCATCAGAAATATTTCATGCTTTTTGTACAGTGGTTTCCTGTCACTGTGGGCTGCAGGGCACAGTAATACTTATCTGTGTAGTAGGAGGATTTTGTACAGTGTTTCTGTGTAGTAGGAGGTTTTTATATAGTGAACAGAACAGAACAGGTCAGAGGTCAGCTGAGGAGACTCCACACTAGAAAGGCAGCTGGACCAGATAGGGTGTGTCCCAGACTACTGAAGTCCTGTGCTGCTGAGCTTGGGGCCCCCCTACAGCACATGTTCAACCTGAGTCTGCGTTTGGGGAGGGTCTCCACACTGTGGAAGACATCAAGCCAGGTTCCAGTACCCAAGACACCGCACCCCAGTGAGCCCAATGACTTCAGGCCAGTCGCTCTTACATCACACGTCATGAAGACCCTGGAACGTCTGCTTCTACACCAGCTCAGACCCCAGAATCAACATGCAATGGACCCCCTGCAGTTTGCCTACAGAGAAAAAGTATCGACGGGACCCACTCTCACCTGGACAGGGGGGGCAGTGCAGTGAGAGTCATGTTTTTTTACTTTTCCAGTGCCTTCAACACCATTCAGCCCCTCCAACTAAGAGACAAGCTGGTGAGGATGAAGGTGGATCTGCACCTAGTCTCCTGGATCACAGACTATCTCACTGGTAGACCTCAGTACATCAGGCTGAAGGACTTTACATCAGAGACTGTGGTCAGCAGCACAGGAGTTCCACAGGGGACTGTACTCTCTCCATTCCTCTTTACACTCTACACCTCAGACTTTCAGTACAACTCTGAGACGTGCCACATGCAGAAGTTTTTGGACGATACTGCCATTGTGGCCTGTGTACGAGGAGGGCAGGAGGAGGAGTTCAGACACCTTGTGGGTGACTTTGCGGCATGGTGCAACAGGAACAACCTGCTGCTAAACACCTCCAAGACCAAGTAGATGGTGGTGGACTTCTGCAGGACCAGACCACCCACACAGCCTGTCTCTATTGAGGAGGTTGAGGGGTGGAGACGGTTAAGACCTACAGGTATCTCGGACTACACCTGGATGAGAAGCTGGACTGGTCAACCAACACGGACTTCCTGTACAGAAAGGAGCAGAGCCGGCTCTACTTTCTGAGGAGGCTGGGGTCCTTCAACATCTGTAGGAAGCTCCTGCAGATGTTCTATCAGACTGTGGTGTCCAGCTGTCTCTTCTACGCTGTGGTGTGCTGGGGAGGAAGTATCAAAAAGAGGGACGAGATGCGACTGGACAAGCTGGTCAGGCATGCAGGGTCTGTAGTTGGTGTAGAGCTGGACTCTGTGGTTACGGTGGCAGAGAGGAGAGCACTGCACAAACTGCTCTCCGTCTGTATGTATGTTTGTATTTTTCTTGTTTGTAAACTTTTGATTTTAAACTTACTTGTTTGTTTTATATTTGGATTAATTCACCACTCAAAATAAAGCTTTTCTTAGTTCTTTTGTTAATGTGATGTAACTGGTACCACATGTTCTATTGATTTGAATCACAGACAACAGTAAGACAGGACACAGCAGCAGAGATGTAACGTTTTCCAAAGTCCAGTCTGTTCTTCAGCAGTATCTGCTCCCATAAACAAGCAACCTGAGCAACCTGATTGGTAGATGAAATGGTGGAGATCAGCTTCCATATGACCCTGTTTATGCTCAGGGGTTTATGCTTACCAGCAGCTCAATGAATGGTGGTTTATTTGAAAAGGGGTGTTGAGGACAACCTTCAGGAATGAGGCAGCCAATCCAGTGACGACGTGACACTGGGACAACGGGGTGGAGGCACATCTGGATCCACCATCAATGTATGGGACACAGTTTTCCTATACAACACAACACAATGCAAGCACACAATGACAACTAGTCTAAGGGGTCATAACAGCAGGAAAGATCAATCTTTGAACACAGTAATAATTGTATAGATTGGATGAGAAAACATTCATGAAAAATCTGAAATGAATACATAGGAACATTTTCTTAATGAAAGTTTTTGAGTTTCAGAGGTTTTTGTACAGTGTATCTGTGTAGTAGGACGTTTTTGTACAGTGTATGTGGGTTTCCTGTCACTGTGGGCTGCAGGGCACAGTAGTACAGAGCAGAGTCTGATACTACAGCAGAGGAGATCTTCAGATTCACATGATTTTTGTCTTTTTCTTTTAGAACTTCTGCAGACATTCTAGGAAGATTAGGGTCACTGTTCTTTTTATTTTCTATTGCGAAAAGAAGAAACTCTGGTCTAGATGTTGGAAACTGGCGATACCACTGAAGAACATCACCAGTTCTCCTACTGTAACTGCAGGAGAGAGTAACAGTTTCCCCCTCTGACACATGCTTTACTGGGTCAACTGGTTCAATGTTCTGTGTTGAGACTTCACCTGGTGAGAGAAGAAGAAAATTAAGAAAAACAGCTGATGCTGTGAAACAAATTATAAAATTGAACAGAAATTCTTCATAGAAACACATTTATGTTTTCTAATATGTTTCTGGATTATTGTGTCTCCCACCATAAACTCACCTAACAGTGTGAGTAGGAGAGAAAGTGTAAAGAGCAGCATGATGATGGAGATGTGAAGTGAGTGAAAGCCAAAGCTGAATGGGATTCATGTAGTTTTATACTGAGATACAGAGCACCACCCTCACACCATCTCACACTGCTCCACCTTTACACCAACTCACACTGATCATCATAGTACGCTTCCTAAATTTCCATTTGAGCAGAGTAGGAATAATCGACACGCATCCAGATTCAAATATGTAACTTAATCAGCACTGAAGCTCCAATTTTAATAAAATGTAAATAATAGTCTTAGTCTATTTAATGATGTTGAAAGCATGGTGAATCAACTAGTCACATACTAGAATCACTAAGAACAATTTTTTAAATTTGACATCTTTAACATTTGATAATCATTTCCTATTAACTTCTATAAACGCAAAATGATCCTTCATGTTTTAATACAAATTGTCTTATTACAAAATTTATTAGTCACCATATTATGCAGACATAATGCTGATGTACTGTCGAAATATTGATATATAATGTATGTATTTAATTAATGGGATCATACATGTGGGAGATGTGACACTCACTCTATTAGATGTAATCTGTTTGAAACAGTGCCTTATAAGGACATCCTGTGGATCTTATGGACACAGTATTAAATTACTCTAGTTCTGCTGAAGGTTTTAAAAGTCTTTAATAGATATTTGTTAATTTTATGTAATATGTAGTTTGCAGTGGTTAAGCTAAACTACAGTTTCATATAACAAAACCTGCTGTAGTTTTTCATATATTTTAAATTATTCACTTCTGCTTCTCCTTTTCACTGTGCTGTTTCAGTACCAATCATATCTACATAAAGCCTGCCCTCTGCTGGTAGATTTGTGTCATCACACTGTATTGATAGAAAATAATGGTTTGCTTAGATGCACCAATGTGACCATGAGATCAGCTGACCATTTTCAGTCAACTTAACTCAACTCAAATTTTATATATAGAGCACTTTAAAATCAATATTATTGGCCAAAGTGCTGTACACAAATATGTATAAAAGAAAAACCACAGTTAAACCAATAAACAATAATAACCAACATCTCAGACTGAGTTAAAAGCCAAAGAGGAAAAAATGGTGTTTTAAGAACGCATTTAAAAGCAGAGAGTGAGTCAGCCTGCTTGTTGTGCAAAGGGATATCGTTCCGTAGTTTTGGGGCAGCGACTGAAAAGGCATGGTCACCTCTCATCTTCCTCTTTGTCTTTGAGATAACTAAAAGCTGACCTGAGTGAGCATGAAGGTGTGTATGAATGGAGAAGGTCAGATAGATCTGGTGGAGCAAGGCCATGAAGACATTTAAAAACAAATAAAAGAATTTTAAAATCAATCCTAAAACAAACTGGGAGGCAGTGAAGTGAGGCTAAAATTGGTGTAATGTGCTCACAATTTTTGACACCAACTAAAAGTCGAGTAGCAGCATTTTGTACCATCTGTAGTTGGGTTAGTAGTGTCTGGTTCAGCCCAACATAAAGTGTATTGCAATAGCCCAAATGAGTTGTGATAAAAGAATGGATTAAAATCCGATATTGATTCAAAGGACTAAGATCAACATTCATTTTGGAGGTGTCACTAGGTCCAAACAGCATGACCTTAGTCTTCTTATCATTCAGGTGCAAAAAATTTGTGAACAGCCATGCCTTGATATCTCCAATGTACTTTAAAAGATGGTCTGTAGAATATGCATTTTGCTGCTTTAGTGGCACAAATATTTGTCAACAGCATAAAAGTGGAAAGCGATATCATGTCTCCTAAAAATTCATCCCATTGGCAGTAGATACAGAGAGAAAAGAAGAGGGCCAAGTATAGAGCCTTGAGGTCCCTGCACAGGATTCAGAAGCTCCAATACTCCAATATGGACACAGAAACATCTCTCTGAGAGATAGGATCTGAACCAATCTAAAATGACACCCTTAATGCCCACCCAATTTTCCAAACGAGACAGGAGGATCTGATGGTCCACTGTATCGAAGGCCGCTGTTAGAGCCAACATGATCAAAGCAACACAGTGACCAGAGTCAGTGGATAAAAGAACGTCATTAAAAACCAGTAAAACAGTGCCGTCTCAGTACTATGACAGGATTTAAAACCAGACGGGAACACCTCCAGGGTGTCATAATTATTTACAAATGAGCTCACCTGGCAATAGACAACTCTCAAAAATGTTTGAAAGAAAAGGAAGTTTGGAAATTGGCCTAAAATTGGACAGTTTAGAGGAGTGTAAATCAGGTTTTTTAAGAGGTGGTAGGTAGAAGGTCCTCTGCCCGTTTTGACTGAAACATTCCCAGCATACGCATGATTGATGTATGTTTAGGGGTGTTTGGCGATCATAAACCAGTAGAGAGTTGACATTCAGTGTAACAAACAATCAAAACAGCAGGACAACAACCACAGTTTGTAGAGACAAGACAGGCCACAGACACTGGCGCCATGTTCCTGTAGTGAGCCACTTGAAAGGGTTAACTCACCAAGCCATGCCAATTTAAATTTTTTTAATAAAGTAGACAATTGCATACCATCAATAATAATGATACTGTCACTATAGGTCACCATGGATAAAATGATATGATTAAGTCAAGAAAAAGCTTGGATCTGGATTAGAAATATTTCATTCTTTTCGAACAGTATTTCTGTGTAGTAGGAGGTTTTTGTACAGTGTATCTGGGTTTCCTGTCACTGTGGGCTCCATGGCACAGTAGTACAGAGCAGAGTCTGATACTGCAGCAGAGGAGATGTTCAGATACACTTTCCTTTCTGTTTGGTGAAGTTTGATGGACATTCGTGGGTGAGGTGGTTCAGCTTTAGTGACAGATCCAGTAGCTTTATGTATCAGCTGCAGAAACTCTGGTCTTGATCCAGGCTTCTGTAGGTACCAGTGGAGACTATAAGGTGATCCATCATATGTACAGGACAGTGTGGTACTGCTGCCTTCAGTTAAGGATATGACGGCTTCATCTGGTCTAATACCACTGTCTGCAGAGTCAGCTGTAAAAACATCACATAGTGTCAAAAAATAACTCACTAAAATACAAATGATGGTTGTTTGTTAACTCACCAAATGTGATTGTGTAATGAAGACTTACCAATACTGGGAAGAGTTATAACAGAGAAGAGCAGCAACATCTTCATCCTGAATGTAAGTTCAGATCTTGAACTTTACACAAGAATGCCAGTGTCACCTGAAACACACGACACACACTGTACCCTCATCACATCAAGCTCCTCCCTCTTATCAAACTCCTCCCACTCATCCTGTAGGCAAATTTACATTTACAGCATTTAGGAGACGCTCTTATACATAACGACTTACAAAGTGCTTTGCACTTTGTCACTGCAATGGCTGACAGACCCATGTGTTATTTGGTTTTAATTTGATCAGTAATCCAAAACATCCATATACATTTCTATAGGATAGGTCCCTTCAGTATTTATTAGTTATTATTTAGAAGGTAATTAGTTTGTTTATTATTATTTATAGTTTTAAAATAATCTGTTTACAACTATTTTCAAGTAATGATTCTTTTATAGACTCTTTGTGGTTACTTGGTTGAATTACCTTTATTCTTCTTTATGCTTACACTACCAGTCATGAAACGTTAATAAGATTGTTTATTTCATAGTATTTGGATTAGTTCGGCACTCCAAATAAAGAATTTCTCAGAACATCTTTTGTTAATGTGATGTAACTGGTACCACATTTTCTATTGATTTGAATCACAGACAACAGTAAGACAGGACACAGCAGCAGAGATGTAAAAGTTTCCAAAGTCCAGTCTGTTCTTCAGCAGTATCTGCTCCCATAAACCCATCTTAGGTGTTTGGAGCTTCAGAGCAACCCGATTGGTAGATTAAATGGTGGAGATCAGCTTCCAATCAGGAAAGATCAATCTTAGAAATTTGACCACGATGCTGATTGTATAGATTGCATGAGAAAACATTCATGAAAAATCAAACATGAATGCATATGAATATGATATCTTATTTAATGTATTTGAGTTGTTGAGTATCTGAGGTTTTTGTTCCGTGTATCTGTGTAGTATGATGTTTTTGTACAGTGTGCCTGGGCTTCCTGTCATTGTGGGCACCAGGGCACAGTAGTACAGAGCAGAGTCTGATACTGCAGCAGAGGAGATCAGCAGATTCATACGACTTTGGTCTTTTGCCTTTATAACTTCTGCAGATATTCTAGGAAGATTAGCTACACTGTTCAGTTGAAATTCAAATACAGGAAGAAGAAACTCTGGTCTAGATGTCAGAAACTGGCGATACCACTGAAGAAAATCACCAGTGCTCCCACTGTAATTGCAGGAGAGAGTAACATTTTCCCCCTCTGACACATGCTTTACTGGGTCAACTGGTTCAATTTTCTGTGTTGAGACTTCACCTGGTGAGAAGAGAAAAATGCAGTAAAACATCTCATGCTGGGAAACTAACATTCAGCATAAATTCTTCATAGCAATGTAAATTTTATTGAAATGTTTTGTAAGATTCCTCTGCGTTGTTGCACAAAAAATATCTACCACCATGAAGATAAACTCACCTAAACATGTGAGTAGGAGAGAAAGTATAAAGAGCAGCATGATGATGGAGATGTGAAGTGAGTTAAAGCCAAAGCTGAATGGGATTCATCTAGTTTTATACTGAGATAGAGAGCTCCACCCTTACACCACCTCACACTACTCCACCCTTACACCACCTCACACTGATCATCATAGTACACTTCCCTTAAGTTCCATTTGATCAGAGTAGGAATATTGGACACACATCCAGATAAAAATATGTAATATAACCATCATTGAAGTTTATTCATGAAGCTCAAAGCAAAAGTGCTCTAATTTTAATAAAATGTAAATAATACAGTTAGTCTATTTAATGATGTCGGAATCATGGTGAAACACGTCGTCACATACTAACTAGAATCACTGAAACATTTGATAAATAATTTCCTATTAACTTCTATACACACAAAATGATCCTTCATGTTTTAATACAAATGTAATCTGTATGAGACAGTGCCTTATAAGGACTTCCTGTAGATCCTATGGGCACCTTATTAAATTAATCTAGTTCTGCTGAAGAGATAATAAAAGTCTTTCAGTACTAAACATATCTGCATATGGTAGACTTGTGTCATCACCTTGTATTGCTAGAAAAGAATAGTTTGCTTAGATGCATCAATGTGTGAATGATATCAGCTGACAATTTTCATTGTTCTGTTAAAGTAGACAATTGCATACCATCAATGATAATGATACTGTCACTATAGGTCATCTTGGATAAAATGTTATGATCAAGTCAAGAGGTTTTTGTACAGTGTGTCTGTGTTTCCTGTCACTGTGGGCGCCAGGGCACAGTAGTAGAGAGAAGAGTCTGATACTGCAGCAGAGGAGATCAGCAGATCCACACGTTTAAGATTCTGATTAATATCAGCAGACATACGATGTGTGTCATTTCTCCACATGGCTGCCCGCCTGCTTGAGGAATAATGAGATGAGGAGAGACAAGCGATCCATCCTGGGCCGGCCACCTCCTAACCAGATGCCTACACCATGATGGACATTATTACATCTTTTTCCTTTTCTATATTTCTTTCTGTCTAAATTGTTGTTGTTGTCATGGTGACCGGTGTCGGCCAGAGGAGGATGGGTCCCCCCCCTGAGTCTTGGTTCCTCTCAAGGTTTCTTCCTCATGCAAAAAACTAGGGAGTTTTTCCTTGCCACTGTTGCCATTGGCTTGCTCACTGGAGGCTAGGACTCGGCACTTGTAAAGCTGCTTTGTGACAACAACTGTTGTAAAAAGCACTGTATAAATAAAATTTGATTGATTGATTGAATCATAATAATCACCTGTGATGCACACTGTCACTGGATGGGTGTGTCCATAGGTCCCCACCCTGCTGATCACCTGCACCACCCTGTAACCCCGTTCATCCCCTGACACTCACCTGGGCTATTAAAGAGTGTCTCAGGCACCATTACCTTCTCCACAATGTATTTAATTATTACAGATAATTTGACCTGCTCTTTTAATGCTGTATTTATATGTATATGCACATGTATTAGCCACATTTGACCATCTTCATTTTAAGGAATACATCTTTGAATATAAAAAAAGATAAATAGTTCTCTATCTTGATTTAATCAACGCTCCTATGAAACTTCATTTTCTCTATATTTGCACTACAAGTCATAAACACTTTTGTCTTCAGTTGGTCTTCAGCAGAAGGAATTCTGGAAGATGAAGTTTAAATATGGCAAATGCAAATATCTCCCCCTTCTGGAAAAAGCTTGGCTCTGCATCAGAAATATGTCATGCTTTTTGTACAGTGTGTCAGTGTTTCCTGTCACTGTGGGCTCCAGAGCACAGTAGTACAGAGCAGAGTCTGATACTGCAGCAGAGGAGATCAGCAGATCCACACGTTTAAGATTCTGATCAACATCAGCAGACATACGATGTGGGAGAGGTTCACTTTTAGCTCCACTTGGAAGGATGTAGAGGAGGAATTCTGGTCTGGATTGTGGATACTGTCGGTACCAGTGGAGATTCCGCACATTACCACTGAACTGTTTGTAGCTGCAGGACAGTGTAACATTATCACCCTGAAGCACAGCATTATGGGATAAAAGTGGTTCTATTGGATCTGCCATAGAGTCTCCTGTCATAGAGAAGAGAAGATAAAGTTAACAGAATCATGGCAGAGTTGCATAAATAGTAGAATTAATCCAAACAAGTGTAAACTCACCCAGTGAAAGCCACACACACAGTATTGTTATGCTGAACATGATGACTGGTCTTTACGTGATGAGAATGTTCTGTGTTCTCCACTCTTGTATCTTCTGAGCTCCAGGAGTCTTTGTGTAGCTCCACCCACTGAATGAATGTCAATCATACCTGTTGCTCCACTGTAAGTTTTTTCTGTTCTTGTGGTGAAACATCTGATGTTCCTGTGGTGAAACTTGGGCTAATGGTGTGCAATATTTTAGGGTAGTAAAATTTACTTGGTCAAGACTGTTGCATGTCATTTTTTTGCAAAAAATATTATGGCATATTGTGTGTAGAATATTGAAGGAAAAATATTTTACTCTAATTTAAATTAAGCATTTTAAGGTATTGAGAATTGGAGTTTGAACAGTTGTGATAGGATGTGCTGTCAGTGTTTATGCATGTATTTGTCACTGAGCTGAGTTTATTCATAATTTATTAGTTCCAAAAATTAATAAGGTAACAGCAGGGGGAAGAGCCTTTTCTTGTAAGGCCCCCCAGCTTTGGAACAATCTTCCAAAATGCGTCCGGGACTCTGATGCAGTCACAATCTTTAAGTCTAGGTTGAAAACCCACTTATTTAGTTTAGCGTTTGATAATTAATATCCCCCCTTAGATAAAGATACAGATCCAGAGGTTCATAGATGAAGGGTTTTATGGTAGACTGGGGCACTGGTGCTGTCATCCTGTCACTGCTCGTGGTCACTCAAGTTTGTTGACAGTGCAGTGGATGGATGCCATTGTCTCAGAATGCCTTCAAGTCTATGTTACCTTCTGGTTCTGCCTTTTTAGCTAGGCTGTAGTAATTTAACTTAATGCCGGAGTTGCTGCCACACTCCAGAAATGTTTATAATTTCATCTGTCCTATTTATGTTCTCATACAGAGCTCATTTTCCCTGTTTTATTTTTTCCACATGGCTGCCCGCCTGCTTAAGGAATAATGAGATGAGGAGAGACAAGCGATCCATCCTGGGCCGGCCACCTCCTGCCTAACCGGATATGCCTACACCAAGATCGACATTATTACATATTTTTCCTTTTCTATATTTCCTTCTGTCTAAATTGTTGTTGTTGTCATGGTGACCGGTGTCGGCCAGAGGAGGATGGGTTCCCCCCCTGAGTCTTGGTTCCTCTCAAGGTTTCTTCCTCATGCCACTGTCGCCCTTGGCTTGCTCACTGGGGGCTAGGACTCGGCACTTGTAAAGCTGCTTTGTGACAACAACTGTTGTAAAAAGCACTGTATAAATAAAATTTGATTGATTGATTGAATCATAATAATCACCTGTGATGCACACTGTCACTGGATAGATGTGTCTACATTTTCCCACCCTCCTGATCACCTGCACTACCCTGTCACCCCATTCACCCCCTGACACTCACCTGGGCTATTAAAGAGTGTCTCAGGCACCTTTACCTTCTCCAGAATGTATTTAATTATGACAGATAATTTGACCTGTTCCTTTAGTACTGTATTTATTTGTATATGCACATGTATTAGCCACATTTGACCATCTTAATTTTAAGGAATACATCTTTGAATATAAAAAAAACATAAATAGTTCTCTATCTTGATTTAATCAAAGCTCCTATGAAACTTCATTTTCTCTATATTTGCACTACAAGTCATAAACACTTTTGTCTTCAGTTGGTCCTCAGCAGAAGGATTTCTGGAAGATGAAGTTTAAATATGGTAAATGCAAATAGCTCCACGTTCTGGGAAAAACTTGACTCTGCATCAGAAATATTTCATGCTTTTTGTACAGTGGTTTCCTGTCACTGTGGGCTGCAGGGCACACTTATCTGTGTAGTAGGAAGATTTTGTACAGTGTTTCTGTGTAGTAGGAGGTTTTTATATAGTGAACAGAACAGGTCAGAGGTCAGCTGAGGAGACTCCACACTAGAAAGGCAGCTGGACCAGATAGGGTGTGTCCCAGATTACTGAAGTCCTGTGCTGCTGAGCTTGGGGCCCTCCTACAGCACATCTTCAACCTGAGTCTGCGCTTGGGGAGGGTCCCCACACTGTGGAAGACATCTTGCCTGGTTCCAGTACCCAAGACACCGCACCCCAGTGAGCTCAATGACTTCAGGCCAGTCGCTCTTACATCACACGTCATGAAGATCCTGGAACGTCTGCTTCTACACCAGCTCAGACCCCAGAATCAACATGCAATGGACCCCCTGCAGTTTGTCTACAGAGAAAAAGTATCGACGGGACCCTGGACCTGGATCTCACCTGGACAGGGGGGGCAGTGCAGTGAGAGTCATGTTTTTTTTACTTTTCCAGTGCCTTCAACACCATTCAGCCCCTCCAACTAAGAGACAAGCTGGTGAGGATGAAGGTGGATCTACACCTAGTCTCCTGGATCACAGACTACCTCACTGGTAGACCTCAGTACATCAGGCTGAAGGACTGTACATCAGAGACTGTGGTTAGCAGTACAGGAGCTCCACAGGGGACTGTACTCTCTCCATTCCTATCTTGGACTACACCTGGATGATAGGCTGGACTGGTCAACCAACACGGACTTCCTGTACAGAAAGGGGCAGAGCCGGCTCTACTTTCTGAGGAGGCTGGGGTCCTTCAACATCTGTAGGAAGCTCCTGCAGATGTTCTATCGGACTGTGGTGTCCAGCTGTGTCTTCTACGCTGTGGTGTGCTGGGGAGGAAGTATCAAAAAGAGGGACGAGATGCAACTGGACAAGCTGGTCAGGAGTGCAGGGTCTGTAGTTGGTGTGGAGCTGGACACTGTGGTTACGGTGGCAGAAAGGAGATCACTGCACAAACTGCTCTCCATCATGGAAGATGATGGTCACCCACTGCACACCATCATTATGGACCAATGGAGCAAGTTCAGTGGCAGGTTCCTGTCACAGAGCAGCTCTACAGACAGACTCAGGAAATCATTTGTCCCGAGAGCCATTAGACTCTTTAACTCCTCCCAGTGGAGTCGGAAGAAGGAGGGGGATAGATGACAACAGTTTATTTATTTATTTGCTACCTGCACTACTACCTTACGGTACATCTGCCCTTCTGGACACTGGTCATTTGACTGTATGTCCTGAAAATTTTTTACTGTATGTCCCTACATTCCGTACAATGTCCGTACATCCACACTCCTGGACACTTTGACACTTTTACAGTACATCCCATACATTTGCACTACTGGACATCGCACATACTAGTTCCAGTTTTACCGAATTTCTCTTGTACTGCACTACCTCCTATCTCTGGTCGAGATACTTGCACACTTTTATAGTCTTTGTATTGTTCGTGAATGTCATATAAGTTATAGTTAAATTGTTTGTGGGTGTCCATTACTGTAATTTGTACTACTCTGTTGTATTGTGTAACTGCCACTGGCTGCTAAATTTCCTTTGGGATCAATAAAGTATCTACCTACCTACACATTCTTGTGTTTTGTATTGACACCCACACATGTTTGTATGTATGTTTGTATTTTTCTTGTTTGTAAACTTTTGATTTTAAACTTACTTGTTTGTTTTATATTTGGATTAATTCACCACTCAAAATAAAGCCTTTCTTAGTTATTTTGTTAATGTGATGTAACTGGTATCACATGTTCTATTGATTTGAATCACAGACAACAGTAAGACAGGACACAGCAGCAGAGATGTAACGTTTTCCAAAGTCCAGTCTGTTCTTCAGCAGTATCTGCTCCCATAAACCCATCTTAGGTGTCTGGAGCTTCAGAGCAACGTAATTGGTAGATTAAATGGTGGAGATCAGCTTCCATATGACTCTGTTTATGCTCAGGGGTTTATGCTTACCAGCAGCTCAATGAATGGTGGTTTATTTGAAAATGAGTGTTGGGGAGAACCTTCAGGAGCCGACAAGGCCAAAACAATAAATAAAAGGACTTTCAAGAAAATAAGCAGAGTACCTTACCTAATATTTAAAGAAACACAACAGAAAGGACACAAAACATCCCTAACTCCTCTAATCAAAAACAATACTTAACGTGAACGTTAGGGAGCATTGAGCTCCCTACTTCCGCATTTACCCATAACCACTATTTACACTATATAGCCTACAGAATATACAAGCCACTTGATGCAAATCAACACTCGAAACTATCACTCACAAAAGTCACAACCAAACCAATATCTCAGAATGAGCAAGGACACATGAATGTCAAAGCACTGTGCCCAACAACGGAGAAAACGCACTCTTCTTTTCCTGGCTGGGCGTGTTGTCTTTATAGGTGAAGTGCCAGGATGAGGCAGCCAATCCGGTGACGACACGACACTGGGACAACGGGGTGGAGGCACATCTGGATCTGACATCAATGCATGGGACACAGTTTTCATATACAACACAATGCAAGCACACAATGACAACTAGTCCAAGGGGTCATAAGAGCAGGAAAGATCAATCTTAGAAATTTTAACACAGTAATAATTGTAAAGATTGGATGAGAAAACATTCATGAAAAATCTGAAATGAATACATAGGAACATTTTCTTAATGAAAGTTTTTGAGTTGTTGAGTTTCAGAGGTTTTTGTACAGTGTATCTGTGTTTCCTGTCACTGTGGGCCGCAGGGCACAGTAGTACAGAGCAGAGTCTGATACTGCAGCAGAGGAGATCTTCAGATTCACACGATCTTGGTCTTTTTCTTTTAGAACTTCTGCAGACATTCTAGGAAGATTAGGGTCACTGTTATTTTGATTTTCCATTGCGAAAAGAAGAAACCCTGGTCTAGATGTGGGAAACTGGCGATACCACTGAAGAACATCACCAGTTCTCCTACTGTAACTGCAGGAGAGAGTAACAGTTTCCCCCTCTGACACATGCTTTACTGGGTCAACTGGTTCAATGTTCTGTGTTGAGACTTCACCTGGTGAGAGAAGAAGAAAATTAAGAAAAACATCTGATGCTGTGAAACAAATTATAAAATTAAACAGAAATTCTTCATAGAAACACATTTATGTTTTCTAATATGTTTCTGGATTATTGAAAAAGCGTCTCCAACCATAAACTCACCTAACAGTGTGAGAGAAAGTGTAAAGAGCAACATGATAATGGAGATGTGAAGTGAGTGAAAGCCAAAACTGAATGGGATTCATGTAGTTTTATACTGAGATACAGAGCTCCACCCCTACACCACCTCACACTGCTCCACCCTTACACCACCTCACACTGATCATCATAGTACCCTTCCCTAAATTTCCATTTGATCAGAGTAGGTATATTGGACACGCATCCAGATTCAAATATTTAACTTAATCAGCACTGAAGTTTATTCATGAAGCTCAAAGCAAAAGTGCTCAAATTTTAATAAAATGTAAATAATACAGTTAGTCTATTTATTGATGTCGAAATCATGGTGAATCAAGTAGTCACATACTAACTAGAATCACTGAAACATTTGATAAATCATTTCCTATTAACTTTTATACACACAAAATGATCCTTCATGTTTTAATACAAATGTAATCTGTATGAGACAGTGCCTTATAAGGACTTCCTGTGGATCTTATGGGCACCTTATTCAATTAATCTAGTTCTGCTGAAGAGGTAATAAAAGTCAATACCAAACATATCTACATAAAGCCTGCCCTCTGGTGGTAGACCTGTGTCATCACCTTGTATTGCTAGAAAAGAATAGTTTGCTTAGATGCATCAATGTGTGAATGAGATCAGCTGACAATTTTCATTGTTCTGTTAAAGTAGACAATTGCATACCATCAATGATAATGATACTGTCACTATAGGTCATCATGGATAAAATGTTATGATCAAGGCAAGAGGTTTTTGTACAGTGTGTCTGTGTTTCCTGTCACTGTGGGCACCAGGGCACAGTAGTACAGAGCAGAGTCTGATACTGCAGCAGAGGAGATCAGAAGATCCACACGTTTAAGATTCTGATTAACATCAGCAGACGTACGATGTGGGAGAGGTTCACTTTTAGCTCCACTTGGAAGGATGTAGAGGAGGAATTCTGGTCTGGATTGTGGATACTGTCGGTACCAGTGGAGATTCTGCAAACTACCACTGAACTGTTTGTAGCTGCAGGACAGGGTAACATTATCACCCTGAAACAGAGCATTATGGGATAAAAGTGGTTCTATTGGATCTGCCATAGAGTCACCTGTCATAGAGAAGAGAAGATAAAGTTAACAGGATCATCGCAGAGTTACATAAGTCTGACTCACAATGTTCTTTCAACACCACATGGTAATTTATTCTTTATTCTGTACTTGCAATAGTAGAATTAATCCAAACAAGTGTAAACTCACCCAGTGAAAGCCACACACACAGTATTATTATGCTGAACATGATGACTGGTCTTTACGTGATGAGAATGTTCTGTGTTCTCCACTCTTGTATCTTCTGAGCTCCAGGAGTCTTTTTGTAGCTCTGCCCACTGAGCAAATGTCAATCATACCTGTTGCTCCACGTTAAGTTTTGTCTGTTCTTGTGGTGAAACATCCGATATTCCTGTGGTGAAACTTGGGCTGATATGTGCAATATTTTAGGGCAGTCTTGAGCAGTGGACTCCACTTGGTCATTGGGTGATGCTAGTGATTTCTGGCTTGAGTTGTAACTGGCTGTGTGAGTTCGGACCGATGGTTTACCGTCGGGTCTGTTATGAGAAAATTCGATACGCATTGGGATAAGTAATGCTTATATGCTACGAATTTATTGAATTTGTGTATAGTGCATAAAGAACATCATTGTGGATTTTTGGGGTTGTTTATTTTGGGTTATTGATAAAACATTGTAAGGCTGGGCTGTTGTATTCTTTTGGGGTGTTTTCTCCTGTTTAAGTTATAGGGAGATAGGGAAGGTTTATGTATTTTCATTTGTTTTCTTTTTATAAGGTTAATTAAGTTGAAACAGGGGATTATTGAATTTAGTTTGTTATGTTGGCCTTGGCCATATCTTTTTAATATATATACATAACACAAATAAATGAATGGCAACAGCCAAGACATCCATTTCAGTGTCGCCCAGTATATTTATTTTTATTTCTTTTTATGTTGCGACCTTGTCTAGCTAGCCGGGTTCATCTGGGCCGTAACACTGATAATTAGACCTGTTCCTTTAAAGCTGTATTTATATGTATATGCACATGTATTAGTCACATTCGACCATCTTCAGTTTAAAGCATACATCTTTGAATATAAAAAATATAAATAGTTCTCTATCTTGATTTAATCAAAGCTCCTATGAAACTTATGAAACTCGTAAACACTTTTTTTGTCTTCAGTTGGTCTTCAGCAGAAGGATTTCAAAGACTGGAAGATAAAGTTTAAATATGTTAAATGCAAATAGCTCCCCCTTCTGGGAAAAACTTGACTCTGCATCAGAAATATTTCATGCTTTTTGTACAGTGCATCTGTGTAGTAGGAGGTTTTTGTACAGTGTAGCTGGGCTTTCTGTCACTGTGGGCTCCAGGGCACAGTAGTACAGTGCAGAGTCTGATACTGCAGCGGAGGAGATCAGCAGATCCACTTGTTTTTGATTCTGATCAACATCAGCAGACATACGATGTGGGAGAGGTTCACTTTTAATTCCACTTGGATAGATGTAGAGGAGGAATTCTGGTCTGGATTTTGGATACTGTCGGTACCATTGGAGATTCCGCACAGTATCACTAAACTGTTTGTAGCTGCAGGACAGTTTAACATTATTACCCTGAAGCACAGCATTATGGGATAAAAGTGGTTCTATTGGATCTGCCATAGAGTCACCTGTCATAGAGAAGAGAAGATAAAGTTAACAGGATCATGGCAGAGTTACATAAGTCTGATTCACACTCTGTTCTTTCAAAACCACATGGTAATTTATTCTTTATTCTGTATTTATATAGTAGAATTAATACAAGCAAGTGTAAACTCACCCAGTGAAAGCCACACACACAGTATTGTTATGCTGAACATGATGACTGGTCTTTATGTGATGAGAATGTTCTGTGTTCTCCACTCTTGTATCTTCTGTGCTCCAGGAGTCTGTGTAGCTCCGCCCACTGAATGAATGTCAGTCATACCTGTTGCTCCACTGTAAGTTTTGGCTGTTCCTGTGGTGAAACTTGGGCTGATGTGTGCAATATTTTAGGGCAGTAAAATTTACTTGGTCAAGGCTGTTGCATGTCATTTTTTTGCAAAAAACATTATGGCATATTGTGTGTAGAATATTGAAGGAAAAACATTTTACTCTTATTTAATTTAAGCATTTTAAGGTATTGTAATGTTTGGAGGACACAGAGAGGGATCCTGATGCAAAAGCTCAAGACTTTTATTTTGATAGCTCTGTACAGCAGTAGCACATGAAGACACTAGGTTGTTATGAGAGATAGTCCGTGTCGCTACGTAGAGGTGGTTAATCCGGTCCAAATTCGTGACGGGTAGGCAGAGTCTGTGAGGTATCTGAGGGCTAGGCAGGAGACGCGGTCTAGGGAACAAGCAGAGGTCGGTACACAATAGAATCCACACAAGGGTATAACGCTCAGTTCGCAACATGGTTGGCAATACTTCGCGTCAGGAAATGGAACGGAAGGGCATAAAATGTTAGGAATGTGGGCGTGGTGATGGGAAACAGCTGAGCTCGAAGGGCAATCAGGTGACATTCCTGATATTACCCCCCCTTAATGAGTAGGCGGACGGCCACGGCCCCGGGGGGGGGCAGGAAAATTAGGATGGGCAGCGTGAAAGTCGGTGATGAGCGAGGGATAGAGTATATTCCGCGCAGGCACCCAGGCCCTTTCTTCGGGACCAAAGCCCTCCCAGTCGACGAGGTACTGGAGACCACCGCGCCGACGTCGGGACTCCAGCAGCTCCCGGATGATGTACGCCGGCCGACCATCAATGTCCAGAGGCTCCGGGGGACGGTCCGGCATGGAGGAGACTGACATGGACAGGCTTAAGGAGAGAGACATGAAACATAGGGTTAATGTGGTACTGAGGGGGCAGGGAGATGGTGGCAATCTTCATTCATGCGACGGGTATGGAGAGCGTGCCTTAACTGCACGTGAGCGAGCTCCCAGGTACGGGCACTATTTTTTAGCCAGTCGTCTAGGGCAGGAACATCAGAGGGAGTTTCGTCCCATGGGAATAATGGGGGCTGATAGCCATAAACACATTGGAAGGGAGTGAGTTTTGTCGAGGAGTGAATTATTGAATTACGGGCATATTCTGCCCAGGGGAGATATTTATGCCAGTCCCTTTGTGACATGCAGTATTGACGTAAAAATTGACCTAGTTCTTGGTTATAACGTTCTACCTCACCGTTTGACTGGGGGTGGTATCCTGAGGTTAGACTGACTGTAATTCCGAGTGATTTGCAGAACTGGGTCCAAACGCGTGACGTGAGTTGTACTCCCCGGTCAGACATGATGTCCTCTGGTAGCCCGTAGAAGTGAAACACTGTCTCCATGGCTGTAGGTAGTTTGGGATGAGGGATCAGACGACACATCTTAGAAATCCTGTCAACAATAACGAAAACAATAGTGCTACCTCCTGAAACAGGCAGGTCGGTGACGAAATCGACTGCCAGATGAGACCACGAAGAAGCTTGCCGGTGGGGAGTGTACGGGGGGTGCATGATCAGGCACATACTTCACATGCGAGTATATAATCTCGTATGTCTTCTTCTTCTAGTCCGCGTGATGCCAGGGTGACCAGTACCGGGCGTGTCGTGGGTGAGCTAAAGGAGGCGTCCTCTTATGGACATTGGGACGTACTGCTTTCCCTTGGGACTATCCTCAGGGCCCGGATCAGTTCGTAGTGCTTCATCCAGGTCGTCTTGTATATACCATCGGATGAGATCAATAAAACAGGATTCTTTAAGCCTCATGGTACGTTTTAACTCCTGTCGTAGTATGCTATCCCGAACATGCTCAATAAATTGGTGCCGTACCAAATGGTCGGCATTTGCCATGGACCTAGGGCTTTGGCGTTTAATAAGCTCCATTAGAGATAAAAGGGAATGTGAATATTCTCTTAAAGACTCCCCTTCTAACTGTCGGCATTGGAAAAATTGCTTCTGTACTCAGATATAAGATTTAGAACAGCCATAAATATCAACCAAAATGGTAAGAATTTGTTCTGGGTCACTTCTTTCACTGGCTGGGCGAAATTTGATTTCGGTTTTTGCTTCCCCATCTAAATGGTCACATATAAGTAAAGCTTGCTCACGTTGCGACATGTGGTGACCCTCCAATGACCTGCACACCTCCTCAACCCAGTCTTCTACAGTAAGAGCATCTGGAGATTTGCCAGAAAATCTAGGGCATTTTCTCTCTCTAGGAAGGTATATATACTGCTCAAATCTGTTTTGGCTCAACTCTGGTAGCATGCTAGCCTGAGTCTCTTCCACATCATTGGTGCTAGCACCCACATTAACTCCTTCAGTTACTTTCAACCTTTCATTTTCAGCTTGCAACTGTTGCACACGATCGGTCAAAACTAAGTTGTTCCTCCATATCAGTAGGCAAAGACATGTCACTGGAAACAGTTATATCTGTAGTCTTCCTTGATGGCGGCCTTCTTGATAGCAGATTGCTGGATAGGCCGATCTGTAGTCCCGCTGAAGATGCTGACCAATAACCACTGTTTTTTTTTCCACCTTATTCTCTGCCAAAAAGCACAACTCAGCCCTATAAAACATGGAATATCCTAATTACATTTTTTAGTATGCCCCCAAAAGTTACATCAGCACTCATATTCTGCCGACTACGCCAATTGTGACCTCTGGCTACCTCGTTCAATAGCTACTTAGTAGTCAACTCAAGACATTACTCAATAAGGCACACAGAAACGTTATGAGGCTGATATATTAAAAATTTTATTAAATACTAAACTCAGATCAGGACATCCAAGAGATAAAATTCCCTTTCATCAATTAATTATTTACTGTTATACAATCTGGTCCTGGGATGATGATAGGAACCATAGCCAAAAAAAGTAGCGATAATAAGCTCAACCTAGTTTTAACCCACCATACAAAATAATGCTCACACCAAAATAAAGTTTTAAATAAACGATTAAATAAAGAAATAAACCACAAGACTAAAATGTACTTCACATAAAAGGAACTTCATCAAATAATACAGCTCAAATGTGACACCGCAACCATAAATATGGATGGAAAAACAGAATTTAAATAGGCTGACTATTCACCACCGTGTCCAAGTTCATAATCCTAAAATCCACTCCCTATATAAAAAGGCTCCGGATGAACATAAGTGTAAAATATCAAGGGCTGCCCTGGGTCAAAAGCCTCTCATTAATATAATAAAAACTAATTTATTCCCAATATAATTTAATGTAATGCAGATATAAAAGAATGGGGGAAAAACAGTGGCTATGGTTACTGGCTGTACCAGACAAACCTAAAAATGTGAATAGAACAATTGGTCGACCATAGTAAACTACCCTGTCATGCCCAAAATTACGAATTCACATACCCTGTGTCTGTTGTGACAGAAATTATTGATTAGATCATGTTTAGTTATTATAAGAGATCATTATGAACTTTATGATTTAGTACATGTCCATTCTGACTAAGCAGAAGGACTACAATACTGAAGTAGTGTGATTCAGTGTAACCATGTTTAGTTCATATTATGCATGTGTGCTATACTGTGACCCAGGTCAAGGGGAGTGCAAAGGGTAAGAGCACTCTGTTAACTGGTAGTCACTATGCTACTATACTTGGATCATTTAACTTTCTCTGTGTCTAGGGAAGTCCATATTAGGAGATACACATATGTAAGACAAAGTAGCCTGCTGGGTGCCTATGTTTTGGAACATGCTGTGCTAAAGATAACCTGCTTGTTATAACTGCTGAATTATATAAGCAGGGGAACTGCCCCATTGCCTTCAGAGTTGTCATGCTTGAATGAGACTCTCATGTCTGTGTCTGCCTTGTGTCTTTGTTCTATTTATATACACTGCTCAAAAAAATAAAGGGAACACTCAAATAACACATCCTAGATCTGAATGAATGAAATATTCTCATTGAATACTTTGTTCTGTACAAAGTTGAATGTGCTGACAACAAAATCACACAAAAATCATCAATGGAAATAAAATTTATTAACCAATGGAGGCCTGGATTTGGAGCCACACACAAAATTAAAGTGGAAAAACACACTACAGGCTGATCCAACTTTTATGTAATGTCCTTAAAACAAGTCAAAATGAGGCTCAGTATTGTGTGTGGCCTCCACGTGCCTGTATGACCTCCCTACAACGCCTGGGCATGCTCCTGATGAGGTGGCGGATGGTCTCCTGAGGGATCCCCTCCCAGACCTGGACTAAAGCATCCGCCAACTCCTGGACAGTCTGTGGTGCAACGTGACGTTGGTGGATGGAGCGAGACATGATGTCCCAGATGTGCTCAATCGGATTCAGGTCTGGGGAATGGGCGGGCCAGTCCATAGCTTCAATGCCTTCATCTTGCAGGAACCGCTGACACACTCCAGCCACATGAGGTCTAGCATTGTCCTACAATAGGAGGAACCCAGGGCCAACCGCACCAGCATATGGTCTCACAAGGGGTCTGAGGATCTCATCTCGGTACCTAATGGCAGTCAGGCTACCTCTGGTGAGCACATGGAGGGCTGTGCGGCCCTCCAAAGAAATGCCACCCCACACCATTACTGACCCACTGCCAAACCGGTCATGCTGAAGGATGTTGCAGGCAGCAGATTGCTCTCCACGGCGTCTCCAGACTGTCACGTCTGTCACGTGCTCAGTGTGAACCTGGTGTTCTCTGGCAAATGCCAAGCATCCTGCATGTTGTTGGGCTGTGAGCAAAACCCCCATCTGTGGATGTCGGGCCCGCATACCATCCTCATGGAGTCGGATTCTAACCATTTGTGCAGACACATGCACATTTGTGGCCTGCTGGAGGTCATTTTGCAGGGCTCTGGCACTGCTCCTCCTGTTACTCCTTACACAAAGGTGGAGGTAGCGGTCCTGCTGCTGGGTTGTTGCCCTCCTACGGCCTCCTCCACGTCTCCTGGTGTACTGGCCTGTCTCCTGGTAGCGCCTCCAGCCTCTGGACACTACGCTGATAGACACAGCAAACCTTCTTGCCACAGCTCGCATTGATGTGCCATCCTGAATGAGCTGCACTACCTGAGCCACTTGTGTGGGTTGTAGAGGCCGTCTCATGCTACCACGAGTGTGAAAGGACCACCAACATTCAAAAGTGACCAAAACATCAGCCAGAAAGCATAGGTACTGAGAAGTGGTCTGTGGTCTCCACCTGCAGAACCACTCCTTTATAGGGGGGGTCTTGCTAATTGCCTCTCATTTCAACCTGTTGTCTATTCCATTTGCACAACAGCTGGTGAAATTGATTCACAATCAGTGTTGCTTCCTAACTGAACAGGTTGGTTTCTTGGAGTGTGTAGTTGACTTGGAGTTATATTGTGTTGTTTAAGTGTTCCCTTTATTTTTTTGAGCAGTGTATATTTATATTTTTGTAATAAATTAATCATTTAACCACGTCTAAGTCCTCATCCATTTCCAGAAAATTTCCACGACACTGTACAGGTGAAATGTACCACTTGACCACACTTCCTAGTACTCGCAGATATTCCCGGCTGCTCTAAAAAACATAGGAATACAATTGAATACCTGCATGTTCTAGCCACATATTGCACCATAAATGAGGCCTATACTTGCCACACATCTGCACCGCTGCACTGCGGGTTCCTGGAGTCCCAAATCCTCCTGCGTAAATATGTGCTTCTCCCACACACACCCCGTGCTAGCTGGTTCAACGGCGTCCCCATTGTCTTCTCCAGTAGTTTAGAACCGAATTAAGCCTGAATCATTAAAATACAGCTTCACGATTTACACGCACCATTCCGTCCGACGCTCACGTTAGCCGCCATGAGAACAAACGTGATCTTGTCCTAACTGCGCGAGACTATAAATAATGTGGAGCCGGGAGTGATCGAAACCAACACCACAATAAAAGACCCGCTTGCCGGTACACCCGGCTAGCAACAAACGCCAAAGCTGCTACGCTCAGTCGGCCATCTTCAAAACAAAAGCCTCACTACCGTTAGTACATCTCTACCCATCACACGGCAGCTCAATGAACGTTGGTTTATTAGAAAAAGGGTGTTGATGACAACGTTCGGAAGCCAACAAGGCCAAAACAATAAATAATAGGACTTTCAAGAAAGAAAGCAGAGTAAGAAAGAAACACAAGGGAAAGGACACACAACTTCCCTAACTCCCTAGTCAAAAACAATACTTAACGTGAACGTTAGGGAGTGTCGACCTCTCAACTTCTGCATTTACCCATAACCACTATTTACACTATATACAGAATATACAAGCCACTTAATGCAAATCAACATTTGAAACAATCACTCACAAAAGTCACAACCAAACTATTATCTGCAATATGAGCAAGCACACATGAATGTCAAAGCACTGTGCCCAACAACGGAGAAAACGCGCTCTTCTTTTCCTGGCTGGGCGTGTCGTCTTTATAGGCGAAGTGCCGGAATGAGGCAGCCAATCAAGTGACGACGTGACACTGGGACAACGGGTTGGAGGCACATCTGGATCCACCATCAATGTATGGGACACAGTTTTCCTATACAACACAACACAACACAAGCACACAACAATGTAGTGGAGACAGCCTAAAAGCATGTATTTTGTATGACACCCGAAGGGATTCCTTTCCCTGCTGAACTGAGAGATGACTCACCCAAATCTCTTTGATTATATGTCAAGATGAACACTGATTCTTTACCCAGCAACAGGCCCCAAAGGATCCACGTGCACAATGGTGTTTGTCTCCCAAAAGCTTATGCTGACCTAATGATCTCCTGAGCTTGGGAGAGAGGCCATCTAAGAGTTCTGGTCAACATCAACCTTCTTTGGAGGACACTGGGACCACAGTCAGGAAGGACCTATAGTCATAAAACTCTAAATTCCAACCTTATCTGATTGCCCACGGTTTTAAACCCTTGGAAGTCCTGTGTTAAAATCCAGAACTGAAGATACAAATATATCAGAGATCTCTGTAACTCCAAATCCGAACTGTACATGAAATTGGGATGTAGCCTACTGGAACTAGATCAGCAAACTGAGTCTAAAAAGACCAAACTCGACAACATTCCAACCAAGGAAAGGGCAATTATTCTTGAGGCCAGTATTCAACTTTCCAGCCCTTTCCAGCCCAAAAGACCACAGGACCATGTGCCTCTAAATGTGAACACCATGTGGTTGATATAAAGACACAACTTATGATCTTTCATGTATTCAGTATTAAGTGATTTTATTAGAATACCTGTTATTGTATAAACACCCCACATTGATGCATCTCCATGTATTACTTTGTGTATCAGTAGTTAGATATACCTGTTCTTGTAGTCTTAAATTGTATAATGAATGCAGGCATGCATATATATATATATATATATATATATATATATATATATATATATATTACTGTGTGTTCTGCAGTTTAGACATGCATGCTCATTAATTCTATGTGTTAGAGTCATAGAGACTTGTGTACTCACATATTCCTGTGCTGCATTATTTTAGACATATCAATACACGTATTCCGATGTTATATTAATTTAGATTCATAGATAACCAAGTATCAACATGTTATGTGCTATATTAGGCATATGCATATCTATGTATTAATTTGTATGTTACTCATCGAATGTAATCATTCTCATGTGTGCTTATGTGACCTCAAATTCATGCCTGTCTGTGCATTATGTGTCATTTATTGTCCAAAGTGGAAATTAAGAATGGCTCAATGTGTAGACTAATAGAACCAAATTAATTCTTATTTAGGCAGAGTATGTAAGTCAATTTATTTAGGAATAGGGAATTCCCTCTGTCTTCAAATTGTGTTAATCTGTCTTCTTTGGTTAAGTCATTAACTAGACCTGGAAAGACGGGCACTCCTCGCTCCCCCCCAAGCCCCCCCCCCTCCCCTGTCCGGGCAGAGGTCATGAATATTCAGTAATACAGACCCAATGGTCAAGGACCTGATGACCAAGGAATGAAAACTTGTTTAAAAGCCCTTGCTCGAAGCGAAACAATGAGCTTGGCAGCCTGGTAGATTTGGAAGGACTTGAAGAATTTCGCCAGACTTGCCGTCTCAAGTGACCTGCTCCGCAGCCACCTCAAGAAACGACTGCGGTCAAGCCAGCCCTCACTTAAAAAATCTTGGTCAAGCCAGCCCCCGAAAAAATTGCGAAGTTGCGCGTATTTCATAGATTACGGTAATGGGTGATGCGGCCTGTGAATCCACATTTAAATCTAAATGGTGTACAGAATGAGTAAAAAAAACAATAAATAAACAAGTAAATCATTTAATTCAGAACTAATAAATCGTGAATAAAACTGTGAACTATGAAACTATGAAAATAAAAACCTTGAAAGTAAATTACTACATTTGTTACTTTTACACCTTTTTATATTTACAGTGTCATTAAAAAAATCCTCCTGATTGCACAGAGTAATTTCACTACAGAATGGTAGAACACCACCTACAGATGTCACTCAGTCAAGATCAAGAAGATCTGATGTGGCATTTCAAAGTAAAGGTCCCTCAAATAACCATTTTTGATCAATTTTTTTTATGTTTACAGGGTCATTAAAAAAAATCCTCCTGATTGCACTGAATAATTTCACTACAGAATGGTAGAACACCACCTACAGATGTCACTCAGTCAAGATCAAGAAGATCTGATGTGTCATTTCAAAATAAAGGTCCCTCAAATAACCATATTTGATCAATTTTGATCAATTGAGGGACCTTTACTTTGAAATGCCACATCAGATCTTCTTGATCTTAGCTGAGTGGCACCTTTAGGTGGTGTTCTACCATTCTGTAGTGAAATTATTCAGTGCAATCAGAAGGATTCCTTTTAATAACACTGTAAATATAAAACGGTGTAAGGTAACAAATGTAATAATTTAAATTTACTTTCAAGGTTTTTATTTTCATAGACATTAAATACAGTTTTATTCATGATTTATTAGTTCTGAATTAAATGATTTACTTGTTTATTTATTGTTTTTTTTTTTATTCATTCTGTACACATTTAGATTTAAATGTGGAATCACAGGCAGCATCACCAATTACCGTAATCTATGGTATACGCGCAACTTCACAATTTTTTCGGGGGCTGGCTTGACCAAGATTTTTTAAGTAAGGGCTGGCTTGACCGCAGTAAGAAACGAACCGTGAACGCGCACCGGTTGGTCCGCGTAACCACGCCTCTTCTTCGAAGTAAGACGCTCAGTTCATATGCTGTTTTGGGGTTGCCAACTTCTATTCCTCCCGGAGTTCGAAATAGTAAATACTGTTACCATTAACCTGCCCAAACTTTCTCTTTCTCTCTCTCTCTAAAGACCTCGTGTCCATCCCTGGGTCCTACGCTAGCCTAGGAATGTCTGGGGTAGTCATATAATCCATTTAAATTTCATGATCACCGACAGTTGTTTATCATTCGCTGTTGTTGTTTAATTTTCTATTCTTTGTTGTTTACTATTATACCTCTGGTTAGATTAGTAGATTTACATATAGGTTTAGTTTCATTTTGAGCCAAATCATTCCATATGCTATTCTTTATATCAATTGTAATGTTAACCATTTAATAAATTTGGACATTTATTCATTAATCTGGTCACGGTGGTAAATACATATTTTGGTCGATGGTATTAGGTCACTACGCGGAACCAGAACTTAACCCTTTAGTAATGAGACTGATTAAACCATATTCCACCTATTTCCGTTATCACAATAGGCTACTGGTTCCTGAGCAATGAGGATGGTGCCCCGTTCATAATCCATAACTAACACATATATCCGCTACAACAACAACTAGTCTAAGGGGTCGTAACAGCAGGAAAGATCAATCTTAGAAATTTGAACACAGTAATAATTGTATAGATTGCATGAGAAAACATTCATGATTCATAATGAAAGTTTTTGAGTTGTTGAGTTTCAGAGGTTTTTGTACAGTGTATCTGGGTTTCCTGTCACTGTGGGCACCAGGGCACAGTAGTACAGAGCAGAGTCTGATACTGCAGCAGAGGAGATCTTCAGATTCACACGATTTTTGTCTTTATCTTTTACATCTTCTGCAGACATTCTAGGAAGATTAGGGTCACTGTTCTTTTGATTTACCATTGTGAAAAGAAGAAACTCTGGTCTAGATGTGGGAAACTGGCGATACCACTGAAGAACATCACCAGTGCTCCCACTGTGACTGCAGGAGAGAGTAACAGTTTCCCCCTCTGACACATGCTTTACTGGGTCAACTGGTTCAATTTTCTGTGTTGAGACTTCACCTGGTGAGAAGAGGAAAAATGCAGTAAAACATCTCATGCTGGGAAACAAACATTCAGCATAAACTTTTCATAGAAATGTAAATTTTATTGAAATGTTTTGTAAGATCCCTCTGCATCGTTGAACAAAAAATATCTACCACCATGAAGATAAACTCACCTGAAAGCATGAGTAGGAGAGAAAGTGTAAAGAGCAGCATGATGATGGAGATGTGAAGTGAGTGAAAGCCAAAGCTGAATGGGATTCATGTAGTTTTATACTGACATACGGAGCTCCACCTTTACACCACCTCACAAATTATATCTACATAAAGCCTGCCCTCTTCTGGTAGATTTGTGTCATCACACTGTATTGATAGAAAATAATAGTTTGCTTTGATGCATCAATGTGTCCATGAGATCAGCTGACCATTTTCATGTTCTAATAAAGTAGACAATTGCATACCATCAATAATAATGATACTGTCACTATAGTTCATCATCAATAAAATGTTATGATCAAGTCAAGAAGTTTTTATACAGTATCTGTAAAACTTATTTAATACTTGTAAGTATCTGGAAAACTTATTTAATGTCATAATAGTACACCATAATTTAAAATTAATTAACTGACATTATATCAGTACACCACAATGGTAAACATATTCACTGTCATTATACCAGTGCACCATTGTCATGTTCTCACTCCGCCTCCTTCTTAAGCATTTAGGAGTGTCTGTCATCTCTCTCCCCGTGTTTTTCCATCTTCTCGTCTCATTTCACACCCTTCTCATCACATCTTCTGCAGTCTGATTATTGTGTTCTACTGCATAAAGTTTATTTATGTGTTTTAGTTTGTGAATTTATACTCTACGCTTCCAATCATCAGGTTCAGGTCAGTTTATTATTACTATTATTGTATGCGTTACTGTCACGTTGTGGGGGGGGTCCCCCTACCGGTCGCCCCCGGTTACAGCGGCAGCGGTCCTGTTTTTGGTCACGTGATGTTCGTTCCTCAGGTGGGCGGGACCCGTGATCAGTCTCACCTGAGGGTCGTTTGTTCGTCTATATACGTCTTGTCTTTGTACCAGTTGACTGCTGGTTATTATTTCCTTAATCTGGAACCATGCACGGGTTTTTGGTTTGCACACTTTCTATTAAACCATCCTATTTCCCTGAGACTTGGCGTGATCGCTTCCTTTTTGAGTTGCTCACCCTGCCCGTCACAGAATAACCAGCCACCTTCGGAAGCCGCCAGTCTCCTTTGCTTTCTCCTTCGTTCGTGGTCATGTCTCGTGGTAAGTGTTTGTCTACGTGCTGTGTGTTTGTCGTGTATTGTCTGAGAGAGTGTTGAGTCTGTCCCCACTCGTCCCGCCGTGTTTAAATGTTGTTTGTGTTTAAACCCGTAATTCACACGGCGGTGACTAGAGCTGGGGACCGGTAGACTCCGCTCTCGCCCAGCGAAACTACCGGTGCCTCATTGCGCACGTCCGTTGTCCGTTATCGTCTCTGTGTGTGTGTGTATGTACGTTGTAGTGTTTTGTTTTAATAACGACACGGACGTGAGCGAGTGTGTGAGTGTGCCGTGGTGTGTGTTTCGCTGGTGGTGTTCGTGTGTGTATGTAGTCGGGTCCACCGGTGCGTGCCGCACGCTAGACCGCGTTAGACGCGAAGGTCTCTCGGTGCCTTTTGCCTCGCTCACCCGATATCCCGCGGTGACGGGGGTGAGCGACTGCGCCCGAGAGACGCGTCGCTGTGGGCGTGACGCGCAAGCCGCTCGCGTATAGCTCTCTCTCTCTCCAAAGATCTGCGGATCCCGTGGGAGAACGGTGAGAGAGAGAGAGCTGGAGTAGGCGCGTCACGCTCCGCAGAGCGCGCGCATCGGTGGGTCCTGTCCGTTTGTTTGTGTTCTGTCTTTGCGTGTTCATTTTGTCCTAGAGTGTAGCGTGCTTTGTTTTATGTAATTCCTCTCTTGCACCCCTCTTCACTGTGTGTGGGGAGGGGTCCATTTGAGGTCCCGTGCCACTGGATGTGGCACGGAGGGCACCTTGGGTGCGTATATGTTAAATGTTGTGTCTGTGTTTTTGTTTTGTTATTCCCCAGAGGGGCCCCCCCTAAATATGTTTTTGGGGGGGAGCTATGGGGTTCCTGAGCCACGACATGTGGCTCAGAAGGCACTGCTCCATCAGGAGACCTGACCGGTTGGGAGGGACCCCTGAGCAAAGAGGAGCCCCTGTACCCCTTTGTAGGCGGAGGACGCCCGGGGTGTAAGGACAGGGTGTCTCCTCAGGCCAAGAAGGGGTCCCTTCCCCCCTGTGTAAAAGGGGGGTCAGTGGTCGGAGCAGTGCGCGTTTTGTGTTATGTGTTGTCTGTGTGCGTGTGTGTGTGATGTGTTGCAGGTCGCTCCTGGAGGTGGACTGCGGCACTCCCGGACCTAGTGGGGTCTCCAGGCGGAGACCCTCCCCTTCAAGCTCGGGGTGACCAGCGTGTCCCTGATGCGGATTGCCAGGGCCCTGGTCTCTGGCGCTCCTGGGTTGGGTGGAGGAGTCCACCTTGAGATGAGGGGCCCCGGGAGGGGTTCACTCCCCAGGAGTCTGGGGTGACCCCTAGCGAAAAGGGCAGGGGTCAGCTCCGAGCAAGGAGGTAGGTTCGGGAGGTGTTTGTGGAAGCCGTGGCCGCACCCCAGTGTGGCGGCCTGCACACATCCACACCTGTGACGTGTGTTGGGCCATGTGCTCCCGGTCCGCACACAGCGGTGGGGCTTAAGCGGCCTAAGGCCGGTTAGGGCGCGAGGGCCCTGTGACCGACCGGGGCGTGGTTATCGTCTTGTTGACGGCCCGGTCGGTCCAGGGTCCCGCCCAGGAGGCGAGCTAACTTATGTGTTTTTATGTTTCAGCTCCAGGACGGCAGGGAACGGGTCCCTGCCTGGTCTGCGTCCTGTGACGAGGAGCTTATGTGTTTTGTGTTTCAGCTCAGGACGGCAGGGAACGGGTCCCTGTCTTGTCCCCGCCCTCCCGCCCCTTTGTTGTGTTTTGTGTGCTGCCGCTGTAAGCCGCACATCCGGAGGGGAGTGCGGCTTTGGTGGGGGGGTCTGTCACGTTGTGGGGGGGTCCCCCTACCGGTCGCCCCCGGTTACAGCGGCAGCGGTCCTGTTTTTGGTCACGTGATGTTCGTTCCTCAGGTGGGCGGGACCCGTGATCAGTCTCACCTGAGGGTCGTTTGTTCGTCTATATACGTCTTGTCTTTGTACCAGTTGACTGCTGGTTATTATTTCCTTAATCTGGAACCATGCACGGGTTTTTGGTTTGCACACTTTCTATTAAACCATCCTATTTCCCTGAGACTTGGCGTGATCGCTTCCTTTTTGAGTTGCTCACCCTGCCCGTCACAGTTACACTTGTTGCTGCTCCTTTGTTTCTGCCTATAAAAAAATTGAGACTACAGTACAGCTTTAAAAACGCAATAAACAATAACATATGTACTAGATAACTTCTTAAGCAAAATAAGATTCCAAACAAAATAAGGTTCACAGCTCCGTGTTCCCCGGAAGCGGAATAACAATGCGCATGAGGGCATCAAAGGAATGAATCGAAACTAGCTAGCGGTGGTACACTAACGACAGCTAGCGTCGCCACAGCGGGCGGAAATGATCATACAGTTAAGCCCGCCCACTAAGAGGGAAGATACGATTGGTCAATTTTACTGTCATTTGAAACTGGTATTGTACTAAATTATAACTGCCAGGCCCTCTGCAAACGAACAGCGGGCATCACAGTCCTGTTAGGGGGAGACACAGGCTCACAGGCTTCCACTTAACCCCTCACCTTCCTACACAGATTGAATAGACACGGTTGAATAATTTATTTGCTTATATTGTTGTAATTGTTTAGATGTCGATTGTCAAACTGTAAGTAGATAAAATAAAATTGGATAAATTATATTATATATATTTATGTTTTAAGAATATTTTAGGCCCTCTGAGAGGGCGTAGAGGGCCCTGACGGTTCCCCACTGCTCCCTAGCCTTTCCTTATGTGTGCCTCTGCTATGTGCTCTTAGTTGAGTTGTGTTTCCCATTCCTTGTCTGTTTGGTTGTGTTTGCTTCTCCCTGTATTTTTTGTTGCCTTATCTGAGTATTTAGTTTACTGTGTGTAATTTCAGTTCTTTTTCATCAGCCATGTGTTGCCGTTTCTGTTGAGTGTCTGTTATAATTGGTGTAGAGTCATGGTCTGTTCACTACGCCTCATTGTTCAACAGGAGAGTGCAGGCTACAAATAAACCCGCTTTCTATCATGTCTGTGTCCACTTCTTTTGATTGTTACTGTAATGGTAAATGTATTTACTGTCCTTATATCAGTACAGAATAATGGCAAAAATATCACATGTTGTGCTTTTGCAGTGTATCTGTGTAGTAGGAGGTTTTTGTACAGTGTAGCTGGGTTTCCTGTCACTGTGGGCACCAGGGCACAGTAGTACAGAGCAGAGTCTGATACTGCAGCAGAGGAGATCAGCAGATCCACACGTTTAAGATTCTGATTAACATCAGCAGACATACGATGTGGGAGAGGTTCACTTTTAGCTCCACTTGGATAGATGTAAAGGAGGAATTCTGGTCTGGATTGTGGATACTGTCGGTACCAGTGGAGATTCTGCAAACTACCACTGAACTGTTTGTAGCTGCAGGACAGGGTAACATTATCACCCTGAAGCACAGCATTATGGGGGAAAAGTGGTTCTATTGGATCTGCCATAGAGTCACCTGCCATAGAGAAGAGAAGATAAAGTTAACAGAATCATGGCAGAGTTACATAAGTCTGACTCACACTATACACTTTTAGCACCATACAGAATAATTTATCCTTCATTCAGTACTTACAATAGTAGAATTAATCCAAACAAGTGTAAACTCACCCAGTGAAAGCCACACACACAGTATTGTTATGCTGAACATGATGACTGGTCTTTACGTGATGAGAATGTTCTGTGTTCTCCACTCTTGTATCTTCTGAGCTCCAGGAGTCTTTGTGTAGCTCCGCCCACTGAATGAATGTCAATCATACCTGTTGCTCCACTGTAAGTTTCGTCTGTTCTTGTGGTGAAACATCTGATGTTCCTGTGGTGAAACTTGGGCTGATGGTGTGCAATATTTTAGGGTAGTAAATTTTACTTGGTCAAGACTGTTGCATGTCATTTTCTTTGCAGAAAATATTATAGCATATTGTGTGGAGAATATTGAAGGAAAAATATTTTACTCTAATTTAAATTAAGCATTTTAAGGTATTGAGAATTAGAGTTTGAACAGTTGTGATAGGATGTGGTGTCAGTGTTTATGCATGTATTTGTCACTGAGCTGAGTTTAATCATAATTTATTAGTTCCAAAAATTATTATTTAATTTAGCGTTTGATAAATAATATCCCCCCTTAGATAAAGGTACAGATCCAGGGGTTCATAGATGAAGGGTTTTATGGTAGACTGGGGCGCTGGTGCTGTCATCCTGTCACTGCTCGTGGTCACTCAAGTTTGTTGACAGTGCAGTGGATGGATGCCATTGTCTCAGAATGCCCTCAAGTCTATGTTACCTTCTGGTTCTGGCTTTTTAGCTAGGCTGTAATAATTTAACTTAATGCCGGAGTTGCTGCCACACTCCAGAAATGTTTATAATTTCATCTGTCCTATTTATGTTCTCATACAGAGCTCATTTTCCCTGTTTTATTTTTTCCACATGGCTGCCCGCCTGCTTAAGGAATAATGAGATGAGGAGAGACAAGCGATCCATCCTGGGCCGGCCACCTCCTGCCTAACCGGATATGCCTACACCAAGATGGACATTATTACATCTTTTTTCTTTTCTATATTTCCTTCTGTCTAAATTGTTGTTGTTGTCATGGTGACTGGTGTCGGCCAGAGGAGGATGGGTTCCCCCCCTGAGTCTTGGTTCCTCTCAAGGTTTCTTCCTCATGCCACTGTCGCCATTGGCTTGCTCACTGGGGGCTAGGACTCTGCACTTGTAAAGCTGCTTTGTGAAAACAACTGTTGTAAAAAGCACTGTATAAATAAAATTTGATTGATTGATTGAATCATAATAATCACCTGTGATGCACACTGTCACTGGATGGATGTGTCTACATTTTCCCACCCTCCTGATCACCTGCACTACCCTGTCACCCCATTCACCCCCTGACACTCACCTGGGCTATTAAAGAGTGTCTCAGGCACCTTTACCTTCTCCAGAATGTATTTAATTATGACAGATAATTTGACCTGTTCCTTTAGTACTGTATTTATTTGTATATGCACATGTATTAGCCACATTTGACCATCTTAATTTTAAGGAATACATCTTTGAATATAAAAAAAACATAAATAGTTCTCTATCTTGATTTAATCAAAGCTCCTATGAAACTTCATTTTCTCTATATTTGCACTACAAGTCATAAACACTTTTGTCTTCAGTTGGTCCTCAGCAGAAGGATTTCTGGAAGATGAAGTTTAAATATGGTAAATGCAAATAGCTCCACGTTCTGGGAAAAACTTGACTCTGCATCAGAAATATTTCATGCTTTTTTGTACAGTGGTTTCCTGTCACTGTGGGCTGCAGGGCACACTTATCTGTGTAGTAGGAAGATTTTGTACAGTGTTTCTGTGTAGTAGGAGGTTTTTATATAGTGAACAGAACAGGTCAGAGGTCAGCTGAGGAGACTCCACACTAGAAAGGCAGCTGGACCAGATAGGTGTCACGGGTGACAGTATTTTAAATGTTATTTTTTTTTATATTGTATGTATTTTATCAGTGTGTGAAGGTGGGACTTTTATTGTGATGGGTTGCAGCAGCACTGAGACATGATGGGCAAATGGGCTGCAGCTGCAACTCGGAACTAATTATTGCTGATAAAACAGCCGTTGGAGTGCAGAATGGGGGGGAGCAAAACTTTTGGACAAGGAGGGCACATGTGGACACTGCTTTGGACTCTGCTTAGAATACGCAAAAAGCACAGATTGAGGACGGAAATAGGAAGGAGTTCCTTCATGGATGGCTGAGTTGAGTGAACCAAGCGGCGCCCTGTTGTTCGACTGATCCAGGAAGTTGGGACGCACTGAAGTATACGGCTGAGCAGCCGGTGGAAGCGAGAGTGTGAGGGACGTTGCGGTTGGAGCTGTCTACTCACGAGAAGCACATTGAGACAACGGAAGGCACTACCTATCCAGAGCACTAAGCGGACTGTTGCGTGTTTCTCCCTGGAACTGGCTGCCGAGGGTCTGGACTGAGACTGGGTGGACTTGGAGTGGATGCTTTTTTTTTTAAATAGATTTTATAAATTTTATCTTTTGTTGAAAGAATAAATTGTGAATTTACATCCTCTCTCTGCATCTCTGTCAACTTGCGACTCCCCAAGGTGTAGTGTTGGGCTTGAGTTAAAGGAAATATACATTCTGCCCTTTGTTGGGAAAGGCCGTGACAGATTACTGAAGTCCTGTGCTGCTGAGCTTGGGGCCCCCCTACAGCACATCTTCAACCTGAGTCTGCGCTTGGGGAGGGTCCCCACACTGTGGAAGACATCTTGCCTGGTTCCAGTACCCAAGACACCGCACCCCAGTGAGCTCAATGACTTCAGGCCAGTCGCTCTTACATCACACGTCATGAAGATCCTGGAACGTCTGCTTCTACACCAGCTCAGACCCCAGAATCAACATGCAATGGACCCCCTGCAGTTTGTCTACAGAGAAAAAGTATCGACGGGACCCTGGACCTGGATCTCACCTGGACAGGGGGGGCAGTGCAGTGAGAGTCATGTTTTTTTACTTTTCCAGTGCCTTCAACACCATTCAGCCCCTCCAACTAAGAGACAAGCTGGTGAGGATGAAGGTGGATCTACACCTAGTCTCCTGGATCACAGACTACCTCACTGGTAGACCTCAGTACAGGCTGAAGGACTGTACATCAGAGACTGTGGTTAGCAGCACAGGAGCTCCACAGGGGACTGTACTCTCTCCATTCCTATCTTGGACTACACCTGGATGATAGGCTGGACTGGTCAACCAACACGGACTTCCTGTACAGAAAGGGGCAGAGCCGGCTCTACTTTCTGAGCAGGCTGGGGTCCTTCAACATCTGTAGGAAGCTCCTGCAGATGTTCTATCGGACTGTGGTGTCCAGCTGTGTCTTCTACGCTGTGGTGTGCTGGGGAGGAAGTATCAAAAAGAGGGACGAGATGCAACTGGACAAGCTGGTCAGGAGTGCAGGGTCTGTAGTTGGTGTGGAGCTGGACACTGTGGTTACGGTGGCAGAAAGGAGATCACTGCACAAACTGCTCTCCATCATGGAAGATGATGGTCACCCACTGCACACCATCATTATGGACCAAAGGAGCAAGTTCAGTGGCAGGTTCCTGTCACAGAGCAGCTCTACAGACAGACTCAGGAAATCATTTGTCCCGAGAGCCATTAGACTCTTCAACTCCTCCCAGTGGAGTCGGAAGAAGGAGGGGGATAGATGAGGAACGAGTCTGCCCTTCTGGACACTGGTCATTTGACTTTATGTCCTGAACATTTTTTACTGTATGTCCATATATTCCGTACAATGTCCGTACATCCACACTCCTGGACACTTTGACACTTTTACAGTACATCCCATACATTTGCACTACTGGACATCGCACATACTATTTCCAGTTTTACCGAATTTCTCTTGTACTGCACTACCTCCTATCTCTGGTCGAGATACTTGCACACTTTTATAGTCTTTGTATTGTTCGTGAATGTCATATAAGTTATAGTTAAATTGTTTGTGTGTGTCCATTACTGTGATTTGTACTACTCTGTTGTATTGTGTAACTGCTACAGGCTGCTAAATTTCCTTCGGTATCAATAAAGTATCTACCTACCTACACATTCTTGTGTTTTGTATTGACACCCACACATGTTTGTATGTTTGTTTGTATTTTTCTTGTTTGTAAACTTTTGATTTTAAACTTTCTTGTTTTTTAATATTTGGATTAATTCGCCACTCAAAATAAAGCCTTTCTTAGTTATTTTGTTAATGTGATGTAACTGGTACCACATGTTCTATTGATTTGAATCACAGACAACAGTAAGACAGGACACAGCAGCAGAGATGTAACGTTTTCCAAAGTCCAGTCTGTTCTTCAGCAGTATCTGCTCCCAAAAACCCATCTTAGGTGTCTGGAGCTTAAGAGCAACGTAATTGGTAGATGAAATGGTGGAGATCAGCTTTCATATGACCCTGTTTATGCTTACCAGCAGCTCAATGAATGGTGGTTTATTTGAAAAGGGGTGTTGAGAACAACCTTCAGGAATGAGGCATCCAATCCAGTGACGACGTGACACTGGGACAACGGGGTGGAGGCACATCTGGATCCACCATCAATGTATGGGACACAGTTTTCCTATACAACACAACACAATGCAAGCACACAATGAAAACTAGTCCAAGGGGTCATAACAGCAGGAAAGATCAATCTTTGAACACAGTAATAATTGTATAGATTGGATGAGAAAACATTCATGAAAAATCTGAAATGAATACATAGGAACATTTTCTTAATGAAAGTTTTTGAGTTTTTGAGTTTCAGAGGTTTTTGTACAGTGTATCTGTGTAGTAGGACGTTTTTGTACAGTGTATGTGGGTTTCCTGTCACTGTGGGCCGCAGGGCACAGTAGTACAGAGCAGAGTCTGATACTGCAGCAGAGGAGATCTTCAGATTCACACGATTTTTGTCTTTTTCATTTAGAACTTCTGCAGACATTCTAGGAAGATTAGGGTCACTGTTATTTTTATTTTCCATTGCAAAAAGAAGAAACTCTGGTCTAGATGTGGGAAACTGGCGATACCACTGCAGATTATAAGCATTACTATCACTGTAACTGCAGGAGAGAGTAACAGTTTCCCCCTCTGACACATGCTTTACTGGGTCAACTGGTTCAATGTTCTGTGTTGAGACTTCACCTGGTGAGAGAAGAAGAAAATTAAGAAAAACAGCTGATGCTGTGAAACAAATTATAAAATTGAACAGAAATTCTTCATAGAAACACATTTATGTTTTCTAATATGTTTCTGGATTATTGTGTCTCCCACCATAAACTCACCTAACAGTGTGAGTAGGAGAGAAAGTGTAAAGAGCAGCATGATGATGGAGATGTGAAGAGAGTGAAAGCCAAAGCTGAATGGGATTCATGTAGTTTTATATTGAGATACAGAGCACCACCCTCACACCACCTCACACTGCTCCACCTTTACACCAACTCACACTGATCATCATAGTACCCTTCCTAAATTTCCATTTGAGCAGAGTAGGAATATTCGACACGCATCCAGATTCAAATATGTAACTTAATCAGCACTGAAGCTCAAAGCATGGTAAGTGCTCCAATTTTAATAAAATGTAAATAATAGTCTTAGTCTATTTAATGATGTTGAAAGCATGGTGAATCAACTAGTCACATACTAGAATCACTGAGAACAATTTTTGAAATTTGACATCTTTGACATTTGATAATCATTTCCTATTAACTTCTATAAACGCAAAATGATCCTTCATGTTTTAATACAAATTGTCTTATTACAAAATTTATTAGTCACCATATTAGGCAGACGTAATGCTGATGTACTGTCGAAATATTGATATATAATGTATGTATTTAATTCAAGGTAACATACATGTGGGAGATGTGACATTCACTCTATTAGATGTAATCTGTTTGAAACAGTGCCTTATAAGGACATCCTGTGGATCTTATGGACACAGTATTAAATTACTCTAGTTCTGCTGAAGGTTTTAAATGTCTTTAATAGATATTTGTTAATTTTATGTAATATGTAGTTTGCAGTGGTTAAGCTAAACTACAGTCTCATATGACAAAACCTGCTGTAGTTTTTCATATATTTTAAATTATTCACTTCTGCTTCTCCTTTTCACTGTGCTGTTTCAGTACCAATCATATCTACATAAAGCCTGCTCCCTGCTGGTAGATTTGTGTCATCACACTGTATTGATAGAAAATAATGGTTTGCTTAGATGCACCAATGTGACCATGAGATCAGCTGACCATTTTCAGTCAACTCAACTCAAATCAAATGTTATATATAGAGCACTTTAAAATCAATGTTATTGACCAAAGTGCTGTACACAAATATGTATAAAAGAAAAACCACAGTTAAACCAATAAACAATAAGAACCAACATCTCAGACTGGGTTAAAAGCCAAAGAGGAAAAAATGGTGTTTTAAGAGCGCATTTAAAAGAAGAGAGTGAGTCAGCCTGCCTGATGTGCAAAGGGAGATCGTTCCGTAGTTTTGGGGCAGCGACTGAAAAGGCATGCTCACCTCTCATCTTCCTCTTTGTCTTTGAGATAACTAAAAGCTGACCTGAGTGAGCATGAAGGTGTGTATGAATGGAGAATGTCAGATAGATCTGGTGGAGCAAGGCCATGAAGACATTTAAAAACAAATAAAAGAATTTTAAAATCAATCCTAAAACAAACTGGGAGCCAGTGAAGTGAGGCTAAAATTGGTGTAATGTGCTCACAATTGTAGACACCAACTAAAAGTCGAGTAGCAGCATTTTGTACCATCTGTAGTCGGGTTAGTAGTGTCTGGTTCAGCCCAACATAAAGTGTATTGCAATAGCCTAAATGAGTTGTGATAAAAGAATGGATTAAAATCCGATATTGATTTAAAGGACTAAGATCAACATTCATTTTGGAGGTTTCACTAGGTCCAAACAGCATGACCTCAGTCTTCTTATCATTCAGGTGCAAAAAAATTGTGGACAGCCATGCCTTGATATCTCCAATGCACTTTAAAAGATGGTCGCAGAATATGCATTTTGCTGCTTTAGTGGCATAAATATTTGTCATCAGCATAAAAGTGGAAAGCGATGTCATATCTCCTAAAAATTCATCCCATTGGCAGTAGATACAGAGAGAAAAGTAGAGGGCCAAGTATAGAGCCTTGAGGTCCCCCACATGTAAGGGATGCTGCACAGGATTTAGAAGCTCCAATATGGACACAAAAATGTCTCTCTGATAGATAGGATCTGAACCAATCTAAAATGACACCCTTAATGCCCACCCAATTTCCCAAACGAGACAGGAGGATCTGATGGTCCACTGATTCCAGCGCCGTTGTTAGATCCAACATGAGCAAAGCAACACAGTGACCAGAGTCAGTGCATAAAAGAACGTCATTAAAAACCAGTAAAACAGTGCTGTCTCAGTACTATGACAGGATTTAAAACCAGACTGGAACACCTCCAGGGTGTCATAATTATTTACAAATGAGCTCACCTGGCAGTAGACAACTCTCTAAAATTAGAAGTTTGGAAATTGGCCTCAAATTGGACAGTTTAGAGGAGACTAGATCAGTTTTTTAAGAAGTGGGGTCACCACTGCATGCTTAAAGCTGAGAGGCACCATACCATTTGCTAAGCTCCGATTAATATTATTAAGTAAGTATGGTGCCAAGGTGGAAAGAACCTCTTTAAAAAGACGTGGTGGAATGAGGTCATTTGGAGACCCAGCAGGCTTCATAGCACCGTGTAGCAGTGTGAGATTTCACCCTATGACAAAAGAAATACATGTCAAAAACAACAGGCATATAGTCAGACAAAGCTGCATCAGAAACCTTTAAGTTAGGAACAGTAAAATCATATGTTAAAACAAGGTCAAGAGTGTGTTATGAGCATGCAGATAGAGCTGGAAAATGGCAGAGGTAAGCCGGTATACCCAAAGGAGATGGTAGGTAGAAGGTCCTCTGCCCATTTTGACTGAAACATTCCCAGCATACGCATGATTGACGTATGTTTAGGAGTGTTTGGAGATCATAAACCAGTAGAGAATTGACATTCAGTATAACAAACAACCAAAACAGCAGGACAACAACCACAGTTTGTAGAGACAAGACAGGCCACAGACACTGGCGCCAACCTTCTGTAGCGAGCCACTTGAAAGGGTTAACTCACAGAGCCACGCCAATTTTCATTTTTTAAACAAAGTAGACAATTGCATACCATCAATAATAATGATACTGTCACTATAGGTCACCATGGATAAAATGTTATGATTAAGTCAAGGAAAAGCTTGGATCTGCATTAGAAATATTTCATGCTTTTCGCACAGTGTTTCTGTGTAGTAGGAGGTTTTTGTACAGTGTATCTGTGTCTCCTTTCACTGTGGGCGCCAGGGCACAGTAGAACAGAGCAGAGTCTGATACTGCAGCAGAGGAGATCAGCAGATCCACACGTTTAAGATTCTGATCAACATCAGCAGACATACGATGTGGGAGAGGTTCACTTTTAGCTCCACTTGGAAAGATGTAAAGGAGGAATTCTGGTCTGGATTGTGGATACTGTCTGTACCAGTGGAGATTCCGCACAGAATCACTGAACTGTTTGTAGCTGCAGGACAGAGTAACATTATCACCCTGAAGCACAGCATTATGGGATAAAAGTGGTTCTATTGGATCTGCCATAGAGTCTCCTGTCATAGAGAATAGAAGATAAAGTTAACAGAATCATGGCAGAGTTGCATAAATAGTAGAATTAATCCAAACAAGTGTAAACTCACCCAGTGAAAGACACACACACAGTATTGTTATGCTGAACATGATGACTGGTCTTTACGTGATGAGAATGTTCTGTGTTCTCCACTCTTGTATCTTCTGAGCTCCAGGAGTCTTTGTGTAGCTCCGCCCACTGAACGAATGTCAATCATACCTGTTGCTCCACTGTAAGTTTTGTCTGTTCTTGTGGTGAAACATCTGATGGTGAAACTTGAAATATTTTAGGGCAGTAAAATTTACTTGGTCAAGACTGTTGCATGTAATTTTCTTTGCAGGTGCAGGTGATCAGGAGGGTGGGAAAATGTAGACACATCCATCCAGTGACAGTGTGCAAAACAGGTGATTATTATGATTAAACTCAGCTCAGTGACAAATACATGCATAAACACTGACAGCACATCCTATCACAACTTGTCAAACTCTAATTCTCAATACCTTAAAATGCTTAATTTAAATTAGAGTAAAATATTTTTCCTTCAATATTCTACACACAATAAAGAAAATTTTTTACTGTATGTCCATACATTCCGTACAATGTCCGTACATCCACACTCCTGGACACTTTGACACTTTTACAGTACATCCCATACATTTGCACTACTGGGCATCGCACATACTAGTTCCAGTTTTACCGAATTTCTCCTGTACTGCACTACCTCCTATCTCTGGTCGAGATACTTGCACACTTGTATAGTCTTTGTATTGTTTGTGAATGTCATATAAGTTATTGTTAAATTGTTTGTGGGTGTCCATTACTGTGATTTGTACTACTCTGTTGTATTGTGTAACTGCTACTGGCTGCTAAATTTCCTTCAGGATCAATAAAGTATCTACCTACTTACATATTCTTGTGTTTTGTATTGACACCCACACATGTTTGTATGTATGTTTGTATTTTTCTTGTTCGTAAACCTTTGATTTTAAACGTACTTGTTTTTTAATATTTGGATTAATTCGTCAAAATAAAGCCTTTCTTAGTTATTTTGTTAATGTGATGTAACTGGTATCACATGTTCTATTGATTTGAATCACAGACAACAGTAAGACAGGACACAGCAGCAGAGATGTAACGTTTCCCAAAGTCCAGTCTGTTCTTCAGCAGTATCTGCTCCCATAAACCCATCTTAGGTGTCTGGAGCTTCAGAGCAACGTAATTGGTAGATTAAATGGTGGAGATCAGCTTCCATATGACCCTGTTTATGCTTTAGGGGTTTATGCTTACCAGCAGTTCAATGAATGGTGGTTTATTTGAAAATGGGTGTTGGGGAGAACCTTCAGGAGCCGACAAGGCCAAAACAATAAATAAAAGGACTTTCAAGAAAAAAGGCAGAGTACCTTAGCTAATATTTAAAGAAACACAACAGAAAGGACACAAAACATCCCTAACTCCTCAATCAAAAACAATACTTAACGTGAACGTTAGGGAGCATTGAGCCCCCTACTTCCACATTTACCCATAACCACTATTTACACTATATAGCCTACAGAATATACAAGCCACTTGATGCAAATCAACACTCGAAACGATCACTCACAAAAGTCACAACCAAACCAATATCTCAGAATGAGCAAGGACACATTAATGTCAAAGCACTGTGCCGAACAACGGAGAAAACGCACTCTTCTTTTCCTGGCTGGGTGTGTCGTCTTTATAGGTGAAGTGCCAGGATGAGGCAGCCAATCTGGTGACGACACGACACTGGGACAACGGGGTGGAGGCACATCTGGATCTGACATCAATGCATGGGACACAGTTTTCATATACAACACAACGCAAGCACACTATGATAACTAGTCCAAGGGGTCATAAGAGCAGGAAAGATCAATCTTAGAAATTTTAACACAGTAATAATTGTAAAGATTGGATGAGAAAACATTCATGAAAAATCTTAAATGAATACATAGGAACATTTTCTTAATGAAAGTTTTTGAGTTGTTGAGTTTCAGAGGTTTTTGTACAGTGTATCTGTGTTTCCTGTCACTGTGGGCCGCAGGGCACAGTAGTACAGAGCAGAGTCTGATACTGCAGCAGAGGAGATCTTCAGATTCACACGATCTTGGTCTTTTTCTTTTAGAACTTCTGCAGACATTCTAGGAAGATTAGGGTCACTGTTATTTTGATTTTCCATTGCGAAAAGAAGAAACCCTGGTCTAGATGTGGGAAACTGGCGATACCACTGAAGAACATCACCAGTTCTCCCACTGTAACTGCAGGAGAGAGTAACAGTTTCCCCCTCTGACACATGCTTTACTGGGTCAACTGGTTCAATGTTCTGTGTTGAGACTTCACCTGGTGAGAGAAGAAGAAAATTAAGAAAAACAGCTGATGCTGTGAAACAAATTATAAAATTAAACAGAAATTCTTCATAGAAACACATTTATGTTTTCTAATATGTTTCTGGATTATTGAAAAAGCGTCTCCAACCATAAACTCACCTAACAGTGTGAGTAGGAGAGAAAGTGTAAAGAGCAACATGATAATGGAGATGTGAAGTGAATGAAAGCCAAAACTTAATGGGATTCATGTAGTTTTATACTGAGATACAGAGCTCCACCCTTACACCACCTCACACTGCTCCACTCTTACACCACCTCACAATGCTCCACCCTTACACCACCTCACACTGCTCCACCCTTACACCACCTCACACTGATCATCATAGTACCCTTCCCTAAATTTCCATTTGATCAGAGTAGGAATATTGGACATGCATCCAGATTCAAATATTTAACTTAATCAGCACTGAAGTTTATTCATGAAGCTCAAAGCAAAAGTGCTCAAATTTTAATAAAATGTAAATAATACAGTTAGTCTATTTATTGATGTCGAAATCATGGTGAATCAAGTAGTCACATACTAACTAGAATCACTGCAACATTTGATAAATCATTTCCTATTAACTTTTATACACACAAAATGATCCTTTTTTTTGTTTTAATACAAATGTAATCTGTATGAGACAGTGCCTTATAAGGACTTCCTGTGGATCTTATGGGCACCTTATTAAATTAATCTAGTTCTGCTGAAGAGGTAATAAAAGTCAATACCAAACATATCTACATAAAGCCTGCCCTCTGGTGGTAGACCTGTGTCATCACCTTGTATTGCTAAAAAAGAATAGTTTGCTTAGATGCATCAATGTGTGAATGAGATCAGCTGACCATTTTCATTGTTCTGTTAAAGTAGACAATTGCATACCATCAATGATAATGATACTGTCACTATAGGTCATCATGGATAAAATGTTATGATCAAGGCAAGAGGTTTTTGTACAGTGTGTCTGTGTTTCCTGTCACTGTGGGCACCAGGGCACAGTAGTACAGAGCAGAGTCTGATACTGCAGCAGAGGAGATCAGCAGATCCACACGTTTAAGATTCTGATTAACATCAGCAGACGTACGATGTGGGAGAGGTTCACTTTTAGCTCCACTTGGAAGGATGTAGAGGAGGAATTCTGGTCTGGATTGTGGGTACTGTCGGTACCAGTGGAGATTATACACAGTATCACTGAACTGTTTGTAGCTGCAGGACAGGGTAACATTATCACCCTGAAACAGAGCATTATGGGATAAAAGTGGTTCTATTGGATCTGCCATAGAGTCACCTGTCATAGAGAAGAGAAGATAAAGTTAACAGGATCATCGCAGAGTTACATAAGTCTGACTCACAATGTTCTTTCAACACCACATGGTAATTTATTCTTTACTCTGTACTTGCAATAGTAGAATTAATCCAAACAAGTGTAAACTCACCCAGTGAAAGCCACACACACAGTATTGTTATGCTGAACATGATGACTGGTCTTTATGTGCTGAGAATGTTCTGTGTTCTCCACTCTTGTATCTTCTGAGCTCCAGGAGTCTTTTTGTAGCTCCGCCCACTGAATGAATGTAAATTATACCTGTTGCTCCACGTTAAGTTTTGTCTGTTCTTGTGGTGAAACATCTGATATTCCTGTGGTGAAATTTGGGCTGATATGTGCAATATTTTAGGGCAGTCTTGACCAGTGGACTCCACTTGGTCATTGGGTGATGCTAGTGATTTCTGGCTTGAGTTGTAACTGGCTGTGTGAGTTCGGACCGATGGTTTACCGTCGGGTCTGTTATGAGAAAATTCGATACGCATTGGGATAAGTAATGCTTATATGCTGCAAATTTATTGAATATGTGTATAGTGCATAAAGAACATCATTGTGGATTTTTGGGGTTGTTTATTTTGGGTTATTGATAAAACATTGTAAGGCTGGGCTGTTGTATTCTTTTGGGGTGTTTTCTCCTGTTTAAGTTATAGGGAGATAGGGAAGGTTTATGTATTTTCATTTGTTTTCTTTTTATAAGGTTAATTAAGTTGAAACAGGGGATTATGGAATTTAGTTTGTTATGTTGGCCTTGGCCGTATCTTTTTAATATATATACATAACACAAATAAATGAATGGCAACAGTCAAGACATCCATTTCAGTGTCGCCCAGTATATTTATTTTTATTTCTTTTTATGTAGCGACCTTGTCTAGCTAGCCGGGTTCATCTGGGCCGTAACACTGATAATTAGACCTGTTCCTTTAAAGCTGTATTTATATGTATATGCACATGTATTAGTCACATTCGACCATCTTCAGTTTAAAGAATACATCTTTGAATATAAAAAATATAAATAGTAGTAGTAGGAGGTTTTTGTACAGTGTAGCTGGGCTTTCTGTCACTGTGGGCTCCAGGGCACAGTAGTACAGTGCAGAGTCTGATACTGCAGCAGAGGAGATCAGCAGATCCACTTGTTTTTGATTCTGATCAACATCAGCAGACATACGATGTGGGAGAGGTTCACTTTTAATTCCACTTGGATAGATGTAGAGGAGGAATTCTGGTCTGGATTGTGGATACTGTCGGTGCCAGTGGAGATTCTGCACAGTATCACTAAACTGTCTGAAGCACAGCATTATGGGATAAAAGTGGTTCTATTGGATCTGCCATAGAGTCACCTGTCATAGAGAAGAGAAGATAAAGTTAACAGGATCATGGCAGAGTTACATAAGTCTGATTCACACTCTGTTCTTTCAAAACCACATGGTAATTTATTCTTTATTCTGTATTTACAATAGTAGAATTAATACAAGCAAGTGTAAACTCACCCAGTGAAAGCCACACACACAGTATTGTTATGCTGAACATGATGACTGGTCTTTATGTGATGAGAATGGTCTGTGTTCTCCACTCTTGTATCTTCTGTGCTCCAGGAGTCTGTGTAGCTCCGCCCACTGAATGTCAATCATACCTGTTGTTCCACTGTAGGTTTTGGCTGTTCCTGTGGTGAAACTTGGGCTGATGTGTGCAATATTTTAGGGCAGTAAAATTTACTTGGTCAAGACTGTTGCATGTCATTTTTTTGCAAAAAACATTATGGCATATTGTGTGTAGAATATTGAAGGAAAGCATTTTAAGGTATTGTAATGTTTGGAGGACATAGAGAGGGATCCTGATGCAAAAGCTCAAGACTTTTATTTTGATAGCTCTGTACAGCAGTAGCACATGAAGACACTAGGTTGTTATGAGAGATAGTCCGTGTCGCTACGTAGAGGTGGTTAATCCGGTCCAAGGTCGTGACGGGTAGGCAGAGTCTGTGAGGTATCTGAGGGCTAGGCAGGAGACGCGGTCTAGGGAACAAGCAGAGGTCGGTACACAATAGAATCCACACAAGGGTATAACGCTCAGTTCGCAACATGGTTGGCAATACTTCGCGTCAGAAAATGGAATGGAAGGGCATAAAATGTTAGGAATGTGGGCGTGGTGATGGGAAACAGCTGAGCTCGAGGGGCAATCAGGTGACATTCCTGACATTACCCCCCCTTAACGAGTAGGCGGACGGCCACGGCCCCGGGGGGCAGGAAAATGAGGATGGGCAGCGTGAAAGTCGGTGATGAGAGAGGGATAGAGTATATCCCGCGCAGGCACCCAGGCCCTTTCTTCGGGACCAAAGCCCTCCCAGTCGACGAGGTACTGGAGACCACCGCGCCGACGTCGGGACTCCAGCAGCTCCCGAATGATGTACGCCGGCCGACCATCAATGTCCAGAGACTCCGGGGGACGGTTCGGCATGGAGGAGACTGACATGGACAGGCTTATAGAGAGAGACATGAAACATAGGGTTAATGTGGTACTGAGGGGGCAGGGAGACGGCGGCGATCTGCATTCATGCGACGGGTATGGAGAGCGCGCCTTAACTGCACGTGAGCGAGCTCTCAGGTACGGGCACTATTTTTTAGCCAGTCGTCTAGGGCAGGAACATCAGAGGGAGTTTCGTCCCATGGGAATAATGGGGGCTGATAGCCATAAACACATTGGAAGGGAGTGAGTTTTGTCGAGGAGTGAATTATTGAATTACGGGCATATTCTGCCCAGGGGAGATATTTATGCCAGTCCCTTTGTGACATGCAGTATTGACGTAAAAATTGACCTAGTTCTTGGTTATAACGTTCTACCTCACCGTTTGACTGGGGGTGGTATCCTGAGGTTAGACTGACTGTAATTCCGAGTGATTTGCAGAACTGGGTCCAAACGCGTGACGTGAGTTGTACTCCCCGGTCAGACACGATGTCCTCTGGTAGCCCGTAGAAGTGAAACACTGTCTCCATGGCTGTAGGTAGTTTGGGATGAGGGATCAGACGACACATCTTAGAAATCCTGTCAACAATAACGAAAACAATAGTGCTACCTCCTGAAACAGGCAGGTCGGTGACGAAATCGACTGCCAGATCCCTAGACCACGAAGAAGCTTGCCGGTGGGGAGTGTACGGGGGGTGCATGATCAGGCACATACTTCACATGCGAGTATATAATCTCGTATGTCTTCTTCTTCTAGTCCGCGTGATGCCAGGGTGACCAGTACCGGGCGTGTCGTGGGTGAGCTAAAGGAGGCGTCCTCTTATGGACATTGGGACGTACTGCTTTCCCTCGGGACTATCCTCAGGGCCCGGATCAGTTCGTAGTGCTTCATCCAGGTCGTCTTGTATATACCATCGGATGAGATCAATAAAATAGGATTCTTTAAGCCTCATGGTACGTTTTAACTCCTGTCGTAGTATGCTATCCCGAACATGCTCAATAAATTGGTGCCGTACCAAATGGTCGGCATTTGCCATGGACCCAGGGCTTTGGCGTTTAATAAGCTCCATTAGAGATAAAAGGGAATGTGAATATTCTCTTAAAGACTCCCCTTCTAACTGTCGGCATTGGAAAAATTGCTTCTGTACTCAGATATAAGATTTAGAACAACCATAAATATCAACCAAAATGGTAAGAATTTGTTCTGGGTCACTTCTTTCACTGGCTGGGCGAAATTTGATTTCGGTTTTTGCTTCCCCATCTAAATGGTCACATATAAGTAAAGCTTGCTCACGTTGCGACATGTGGTGACCCTCCAATGACCTGCACACCTCCTCAACCCAGTCTTCTACAGTAAGAGCATCTGGAGATTTGCCAGAAAATCTAGGGCATTTTCTCTCTCTAGGAAGGTATATATACTGCTCAAATCTGTTTTGGCTCAACTCTGGTAGCATGCTAGCCTGAGTCTCTTCCACATCATTGGTGCTAGCACCCACATTAACTCCTTCAGTTACTTTCAACCTTTCATTTTCAGCTTGCAACTGTTGCACACGATCGGTCAAAACTAAGTTGTTCCTCCATATCAGTAGGCAAAGACATGTCACTGGAAACAGTGATATCTGTAGTCTTCCTTGATGGCGGCCTTCTTGATAGCAGATTGCTGGATAGGCCGATCCGTAGTCCCGCTGAAGATGCTGACCAATAACCACTGTTTTTTTTTCCACCTTATTCTCTGCCAAAAAGCACAACTCAGCCCTATAAAACATGGAATATCCTAATTACATTTTTTAGTATGCCCCCAAAAGTTACATCAGCACTCATATTCTGCCGACTACGCCAAATGTGACCTCTGGCTACCTCGTTCAATAGCTACTTAGTAGCCAACTCAAGACATTACTCAATAAGGCACACAGAAACGTTATGAGGCTGATATATTAAAAATTTTATTAAATACTAAACTCAGATCAGGACATCCAAGAGATAAAATTCCCTTTAATCAAATAATTATTTACTGTTACACAATCTGGTTCTGGGATGATGATAGGAACCATAGCCAAAAAAAAAGTAGCGATAATAAGCTCAACCTAGTTTTAACCCACCGTACAAAATAATGCTCACTCCAAAATAAAGTTTTAAACAAATGATTAAATAAAGAAATAAACCACAAGACTAAAATGTACTTCACATCAAAGGAACTTCATCAAATAATACAGCTCAAATGTGACACCGCAACCATAAATATGGATGGAAAAACAGAATTTAAACAGGCTGACTATTCACCACCGTGTCCAAGTTCATAATCCTAAAATCCACTCCCTATATAAAAAGGAAAAACTGTGGCTATGGTTACTGGCTGTACCAGACAAACCTAAAAATGTAAATAGAACAATTGGTCGACCATAGTAACCTACCCTGTCATGCCCAAAATTACGAATTCACATACCCTGTGTCTGTTGTGACAGAAATTATTGATTAGATCATGTTTAGTTATTATAAGAGATCATTATGAACTTCTGACTAAGCAGAAGAACTACAATAATGAAGTAGTGTGATTCAGTGTAACCATGTTTAGTTCATATTATGCATATGTGTGCTATTCTGTGACCCAGGTCAAGGGGAGTGCAAAGGGTAAGAGCACTCTGTTAACTGGTAGTCACTAGGCTACTATACTTGGATCATTTAGCTTTCTCTGTGTTCAACTGATACATCAGTTGCTTCCACTAAGTCTAGGGAAGTCCATATTAGGAGATACACATATGTGAGACAAAGTAGCCTGCTGGGTGCCTATGTTTTGTTACATGCTGTGCTAAAGATAACCTGCTTGTTAGAACTGCTGAATTATATAAGCAGGGGAACTGCCCCATTGCCTTCAGAGTTGTCATGCTTGAATGAGACTCTCATGTCTGTGTCTGTCTTGTGTATTTGTCCTATTTATATACACTGCTCAAAAAAATAAAGGGAGCACTCAAATAACACAACCTAGATCTGAATGAATGAAATATTCTCATTGAACACTTTGTTCTGTACAAAGTTGAAAGTGCTGACAACAAAATCACACAAAAATCATCAATGGAAATAAAATTTATTAACCAATGGAGGCCTGGATTTGGAGCCACACACAAAATTAAAGTGGAAAAACACACTACAGGCTGATCCAACTTTGATGTAATGTCCTTAAAACAAGTCAAAATGAGGCTCAGTATTGTGTGTGGCCTCCACGTGCCTTTATGACCTCCCTACAACACCTGGGCATGCTCCTGATGAGGTGGCGGATGGTCTCCTGAGGGATCTCCTCCCAGACCTGGACTAAAGCATCCGCCAACTCCTGGACAGTCTGTGGTGCAACGTGACGTTGGTGGATGGAGCGAGACATGATGTCCTAGATGTGCTCAATCGGATTCAGGTCTGGGGAATGGGCGGGCCAGTCCATAGTTTCAATGCCTTCATCTTGCAGGAACTGCTGACACACTCCAGCCACAGGAGGTCTAGCATTGTTCTGCATTAGGAGGAACCCAGGGCCAACCGCACCAGCATATGGTCTCACAAGGGGTCTGAGGATCTCATCTCGGTACCTAATGGCAGTCAGGCTACCTCTGGTGAGCACATGGAGGGCTGTGCGGCCCTCCAAAGAAATGCCACCCCACACCATTACTGACCCACTGCCAAACCGGTCATGCTGAAGGATGTTGCAGGCAGCAGATCGCTCTCCACGGCGTCTCTAGACTCTGTCACGTCTGTCACATGTGCTCAGTGTGAACCTGGTGTTCTCTGGCAAATGCCAAGCGTCCTGCATGGTGTTGGGCTGTGAGCACAACCCCCATCTGTGAATGTCGGGCCCTCATACCATCCTCATGTAGTCGGATTCTAACCGTTTGTGCAGACACATGCACATTTGTGGCCTGCTGGAGGTCATTTTGCAGGGCTCTGGCACTGCTCCTCCTGTTCCTCCTTACACAAAGGCGGAGGTAGCGGTCCTGCTGCTGGGTTGTTGCCCTCCTACGGCCTCCTCCACGTCTCCTGGTCTAGTGGCTCTGGACACTACGCTGACAGACACAGCAAACCTTCTTGCCACAGCTCGCATTGATGTGCCATCCTGGATGAGCTGCACTACCTGAGCCACGTCTCATGCTACCACGAGTGTGAAAGGACCACCAACATTCAAAATGACCAAAACATCATCCAGAAAGCATAGGTACTGAGAAGTGGTTTGTGGTCCCCACCTGCAGAACCACTCCTTTATAGGGGGGGTCTTGCTAATTGCCTCTCATTTCTACCTGTTGTCTATTCCATTTGCACAGCAGGTGAAATTGATTCACAATCAGTGTTGCTTCCTAACTGAACAGGTTGGTTTCACAGAAGTGTGGTTGACTTGAAGTTATATTGTGTTGTTTAAGTGTTCCCTTTATTTTTTTGAGCAGTGTACATTTATATTTTTGTAATAAATTAATCATTTAACCACGTCTAAGTTCTCATCCATTTCCAGAAAATTTCCACGACACTGTACAGGTGAAATATACAGCTTGACCACACTTCCTAGTACTCGCAGATATTCCCGGCTGCTCTAAAAAACATAGGAATACAATTGAATGCCTGCATGTTCTAGTCACATATTGCACCATAAATGAGGCCTATACTTGCCACACATCTGCACCGCTGCGCTGCGGGTACCTGGAGTCTCAAATCCTCCTGCGTAAATATGTGCTTCTCCCAAACACACCCCATGCTAGCTGGTTCAACGGCGTCCCCGTTGTCTTCTCCAGTAGTTTAGAACCGAATTAAGCCTGAATCATTAAAATACAGCTTCACGATTTACACGCACCATTCCGTCCGACGCTCACGTTAGCCGCCACGAGAACAAACGTGATCTTGTCCTAACTGCGCGAGACTATAAATAATGTGGAGCCAGGAGTGATCGAAACCAACACCACAATAAAAGACCCGCTTGCCGGTACACCAGGCTAGCAACAAACGCCAAAGCTGCTACGATCAGTCGGCCATCTTCAAAACAAAAGCCTCACTACCGTTACTACATCTCTACCCATCACACGGCAGCTCAATGAACGTTGGTTTATTTGAAAAAGGGTGTTGATGACAACGTTCGGGAGCCAACAAGGCCAAAACAATAAATAAAAGGACTTTCAAGAAAGAAAGCAGAGTAAGAAAGAAACACAAGGGAAAGGACACACAACTTCCCTAACTCCCTAGTCAAAAACAATACTTAACGTGAACGTTAGGGAGCGTCGAGCTCTCAACTTCCGCATTTACCCATAACCACTATTTACACTATATACAAAATATACAAGCCACTTAATGCAAATCAACACTTGAAACGATCACTCACAAAAGTCACAACCAAACTAATATCTGCAATATGAGCAAGCACACATGAATGTCAAAGCACTGTGCCCAACAACGGAGAAAACACGCTCTTCTTTTCCTGGCTGGGTGTGTCGTCTTTATAGGCGAAGTGCCGGAATGAGGCAGCCAATCCGGCACTGGGCACTGGGTTGGAGGCACATCTGGATCTGACATCAATGCATGGGACACAGTTCTCCTATACAACACAACACAACACAAGCACACCACAATGTAGTGGAGACTACAGCCCAAAAGCATGTATTTTGTATGACACCCAAAGGGATTCCTTTCCCTGCTGAACTGAGAGATGACTCACCCAAATCTCTTTGATTATATGTCAAGATGAACACTGATTCTTTTCCCAGCAACAGGCCCCAAAGGATCCATGTGCACAATGGTGTTTGTCTCCCAAAAGCTTATGCTGACCTACTGATCTCCTGAGCTTGGGAGAGAGGCCATATAAGAGTTCTGGTCAACATCAACCTTCTTTGGAGGACACTGGGACCACAGTCAAGAAGGACCTATAGTCACAAAACTCTAAATTCCAACCTTATCTGATTGCCCACGGTTTTAAACCCTTGGAAGTCCTGTGTTAAAATCCAGAACTGAAGATGCAAATATTTCAGAGATCTCTCCAAATCCAAACTCCAAATCCGAACTGTACATGAAATTGGGATGTAGCCTACTGGAACGAGATCAGCAAACTGAGTCTAAAAAGACCAAACTCGACAACATTCCAACCAAGGAAAGGGCAATTATTCTTGAGGCCAGTATTTAACTTTCCAGCCCTTAAGAACAAAGGACCACAGGACCATGTGCCTCTAAATGTGAACACTGTGCCATGCGGTTGATATAAAGACACAACTTATGATCTTTCATGTATTCAGTATTAAGTGATTTTATTAGAATACCTGTTATTGTATAAACACCCCACATTGATGCATATCCATGTATTACTTTGTGTATCAGTAGTTAGATACCTGTTCTTGTAGTCTTAAATTGTATAATGAATGCAGGCATGCATATATATATTACTGTGTGTTCTGCTGTTTAGACATGCATGCTCATTAATTCTATGTGTTAGAGTCATAGAGACCTGTGTAGTCACATATTCCTGTGCTGCATTATTTTAGACATATCAATACACGTATTCCCATGTAATATTAATTTAGATTCATATATAACCAAGTATCAACATGTTATGTGCTATATTAGGCATATCTATGTATTAATTTGTATGTTACTCATCGAATGTAATCATTCTCATGTGTGCTTATGTGACCTCACATTCATGCCTGTCTGTGCATTATGTGTCATTTATTGTCCAAAGTGGAAATTAAGAATGGCTCAATGTGTAGACTAATAGAACCAAATTAATTCTTATTTAGGCAGAGTATGTAAGTCAATTTATTTAGGAATAGGGAATTCCCTCTGTCTTCAAATTGTGTTAATCTGTCTTCTTTGGTTAAGTCATTAACTAGACCTGGAAAGACGGGCACTCCTCGCTCCACCCCCCCCACCCTGTCCGGGCAGAGGTCATGAATATTCAGTAATACAGACCCAATGGTCAAGGACCTGATGACCAAGGAATGAAAACTTGTTTAAAAGCCCTTGCTCGAAGCGAAACAATGAGCTTGGCAGCCTGGTAGATTTGGAAGGACTTGAAGAATTTCGCCAGACTTGCCGAGACTCAAAGACTCTAAGCCTCCGCGATTCGTGACCTGCTCCGGTTGGTCCGCATAACCACGCCTCTTCTTCGAAGTAAGACGCTCAGTTCATATGCTGTTTTGGGGTTGCCAACTTCTATTCCTCCCGGAGTCCGAAATAGTAAATACTGTTACCATTAACCTGCCCAAACTTTCTCTTTCTCCTTTCTATTCTCTCTCTAAAGACCTCGTGTCCGTCCCTGGGTCCTAAGCTAACCTAGGAATGTCTGGGGTAGTCATAATCCATTTAAATCTCATGATCTGATCACCGACAGTTGTTTATCATTCGCTGTTGTTGTTTAATTTTCTATTCTTTGTTGTTTACTATTATACCTCTGGTTAGATTAGTAGATTTACATATAGGTTTAGTTTCATTTTGAGCCAAATCATTCCATATGCTATTCTTTATATCAATTGTAATGTTAACCATTTAATAAATTTGGACATTTATTCATTAATCTGGTCACGGTGGTAAATGCATATTTTGGTCGATGGTATTAGGTCATTACGCGGAACCAGAACTTAACCCTTTAGTAATGAGACTGATTAAACCATATTCCACCTATCTCCGTTATCACAATACTGGTTCCTGAGCAATCAGGATGGTGCCTCGTTCATAATCCCTAACTAACATATATATCCGCTACAACAACAACTAGTCTAAGGGGTCGTAACAGCAGGAAAGATCAATCTTAGAATTTTGAACACAGTAATAATTGTATAGATTGGATGAGAAAACATGATAAATCTGACATGAATACATTGGAGCCTTTTCTTAATGAAAGTTTTTGAGTTGTTGAGTTTCAGAGGTTTTTGTACAGTGTATCTGGGTTTCCTGTCACTGTGGGCCGCAGGGCACAGTAGTACAGAGCAGAGTCTGATACTGCAGCAGAGGAGATCTTCAGATTCACACGATTTTTGTCTTTTTCTTTTACATCTTCTGCAGACATTCTAGGAAGATTAGGGTCACTGTTCCTTTGATTTACCATTGTGAAAAGAAGAAACTCTGGTCTAGATGTGGGAAACTGGCGATACCACTGAAGAACATCAGCAGTGCTCCCACTGTGACTGCAGGAGAGAGTAACAGTTTCCCCCTCTGACACATGCTTTACTGGGTCAACTGGTTCAATTTTCTGTGTTGAGACTTCACCTGGTGAGGAGAGGGAAAATGCAGTAAAACATCTCATGCTGGGAAACAAACATTCAGCATAAACTCTTCATAGAAATGAAAATTTTATTTAAATGTTTTGTAAGATCCCTCTGCATCGTTGAACAAAAAATATCTACTACCATGAAGATAAACTCACCTGAAAGCATGAGTAGGAGAGAAAGTGTAAAGAGCAGCATGATGATGGAGATGTGAAGTGAGTTAAAGCCAAAGCTGAATGGGATTCATGTAGTTTTATACTGAGATACGGAGCTCCACCTTTACACCACCTCACAAATTATATCTACATAAAGCCTGCCCTCTTCTGGTAGATTTGTGTCATCACACTGTATTGATAGAAAATAATAGTTTGCTTTGATGCATCAATGTGTCCATGAGATCAGCTGACCATTTTCATGTTCTAATAAAGTAGACAATTGCATACCATCAATAATAATGATACTGTCACTATAGTTCATCATCAATAAAATGTTATGACCAAGTCAAGAAGTTTTTATACAATATCTGTAAAACTTATTTAATACTTGTAAGTATCTGGAAAACTTATTTAATGTCATAATAGTACACCATAATTTAAAATTAATTAACTGACATTATATCAGTACACCACAATGGTAAACATATTCACTGTCATTATACCAGTGCACTATTGTCATGTTCTCACTTCGCCTCCTTCTTAAGCATTTAGGAGTGTCTGTCATCTCTCCCCGTGTTTTTCCATCTTCTCGTCTCATTTCACACCCTTCTCATCACATCTTCTGCAGTCTGATTATTATGTTCTACTGCATAAAGTTTATTTATGTGTTTTAGTTTGTGAATTTATACTCTATGCTTCCAATCATCAGGTTCAGGTCAGTTTATTATTACTATTATTGTATGTGTTACACTTGTTGCTGCTCCTTTGTTTCTGCCTATAAAAAATTGAGACGACAGTACAGCTTTAAAAACGCAATAAACAATAACATATGTACTAGATAACTTCTTAAGCAAAATAAGATTCCAAACAAAATAAGGTTCACAGCTCCGTGTTCCCCGGAAGCGGAATAACAATGCGCATGAGGGCATCAAAGGAATGAATCGAAACTAGCTAGCGGTGGTACACTAACGACAGCTAGCGTCGCCACAGCGGGCGGAAATGATCATACAGTTAAGCCCGCCCACTAAGAGGGAAGATACGATTGGTCAATTTTACTGTCATTTGAAACTGGTATTGTACTAAATTATAACTGCCAGGCCCTCTGTAAATGAACAGCGGGCATCACAGTCCTGTTAGGGGGAGACACAGGCTCACAGGCTTCCACTTAACCCCTCACCTTCCTACACAGATTGAATAGACACGGTTGAATAATTTATTTGCTTATATTGTAATTGTTTAGATGTCGATTGTCAAACTGTAAGTAGATAAAATAAAATTGGATAAATTATATTATATATATTTATGTTTTAAGAATATTTTAGGCCCTCTGAGAGGGCGTAGAGGGCCCTGACGGTTCCCCACTGCTCCCTAACCTTTCCCTATGTGTGCCTCTGCTATGTGCTCTTAGTTGAGAGTGTTTCCCATTCCTTGTCTGTTTGGTTGTGTTTGCTTCTCCCTGTATTTTTCGTTGCCTTATCTGAGTATTTAGTTTACTGTGTGTAATTTCTGTTCTTTTTCATCAGCCATGTGTTGCCGTTTCTGTTGAGTGTCTGTTATTATTGGTGTAGAGTCATGGTCTGTTCACTACGCCTCATTGTTCAACAGGAGAGTGCAGGCTACAAATAAATCCTCTTTCTATCATGTCTGTGTCCTCCTCTTTTGAGTGTTACAGTAATGGTAAATGTATTTACTGTCCTTATATCAGTACAGAATAATGGCAAAAATATCACGTTGTGCTTTTGCAGTGTATCTGTGTAGTAGGAGGTTTTTGTACAGTGTAGCTGGGTTTCCTGTCACTGTGGGCACCAGGGCACAGTAGTACAGAGCAGAGTCTGATACTGCAGCAGAGGAGATCAGCAGATCCACACGTTTAAGATTCTGATTAACATCAGCAGACATACGATGTGGGAGAGGTTCACTTTTAGCGCCACTTGGATAGATGTAAAGGAGGAATTCTGGTCTGGATTGTGGATACTGTCGGTACCAGTGGAGATTCTGCAAATTACCACTGAACTGTTTGTAGCTGCAGGACAGGGTAACATTATCACCCTGAAGCACAGCATTATGGGGGAAAAGTGGTTCTATTGGATCTGCCATAGAGTCACCTGTCATAGAGAAGAGAAGATAAAGTTAACAGAATCATAACAGAGTTACATAAGTCTGACTCACACTATACACTTTTAGCACCATACAGAATTATTTATCCTTCATTCAGTACTTACAATAGTAGAATTAATCCAAACAAGTGTAAACTCACCCAGTGAAAGCCACACACACAGTATTGTTATGCTGAACATGATGACTGGTCTTTACGTGATGAGAATGTTCTGTGTTCTCCACTCTTGTATCTTCTGAGCTCCAGGAGTCTTTGTGTAGCTCCACCCACTGAATGAATGTCAATCATACCTGTTGCTCCACTGTAAGTTTTGTCTGTTCTTGTGGTGAAACATCTGATGTTCCTGTGGTGAAACGTGGGCTGATGATGTGCAATATTTTAGGGTAGTAAAATTTACTTGGTCAAGACTGTTGCATGTCATTTTTTTTGCAAAAATATTATGACATATTGTTTATGGAATATTGAAGGAAAAATATTTTACTCTAATTTAATTTAAGCATTTTAAGGTATTGAGAGTTTTTGTAAACAGTTATTGTGATAGGATGCGCTGTCAGTGTTTATGCATGTATTTGTCACTGAGCTGAGTTTAATCATAATAATCACCTGTGATGCACACTGACACGCCCCCTACTGGATAGATGTGTCCACACGCCCCCACCCTCCTGATCACCTGCACCACCCTGTCACCCCGTTCACCCCCTGACACTCACCTGGGCTTTTAAAACATGTATCAGGCTCCATTACCTTCTCCAGAATGTATTTAATTATTACACATTTGACCATCTTCATTTGAAGGAATACATCTTTGAACATGTAAAAGATAAAACGTTCTCTATCTTGATTTAATAAAGTATCCTATGAAACTTTATTTTCTCTATATTCACAGTCAAACACTGTCTTAACTTTTAAAAAGATTTAACTTTTTAAATGACCAAATGCACAATCATTAAGAATATATCACCTATTTAATTTTATCTGTGTAATAGGAGGTTTTTATACAGTGTATCTGTGTAGTAGGAGGTTTTTGTACAGTGTATCTGGGTTTCCGGTGAGCTGGTTCAGCCTTAATGACATATTCACTAGCTTGAATAATCAGCAGCAGAAACTCTGGTCTTGATCCAGGCTTCTGTAGGTACCAGTGGAGACTATAAGGTGATCCATCATATGTGCAGGACAGTGTGGTACTGCTGCCTTCAGTTAAGGATATGACGGTTTCATCTGGTCTAATACCACTGTCTGCAGAGTCAGCTGTAAAAACATCACACAGTGTCAAAAAATTACTAATTAAATACAAATGATGGTTGTTTGTTAACCCACCAAATGTGATTGTGTAATGACGACTTACCAATACTGGGAAGAGTTATAACAGTGAAGAGCAGCAACATGTTCATCCTGAATGTAAGTTCAGATCTTGAACTTTACACAAGAATGCCAGTGTCACTTGAAACACGCTATACTACACATACTGTACCCTCATCACATCAAACTCCTCCCACTCATCCTGTAGTCACTGCAATGGCTGATGGACCCATTTGTTATGTGATGTGATTGGTATCTAGTATGTGTGTGCTAATCTAAGATGATTAAACAACAGATCAAACAAAATAAGTCATATTTATACATGCTCAAAAAAAATAAAGGTAACACTAAAATAACACATCCTAGATCTCAATGAATAAAATATTCCAGTTGAAAATCTTTATTTATTACACAGTGGAATGCATTGAGAACTAAATAACAAAAATGATCAATGTAAATCAAAATTATCCCATGGAGGTCTTGATTTGGAATCATACTCAAAATCAAAGTGGAAAATCAAATGACAGGCTAATGTAGTAGTGTGGATGGCCTCCACATGCCTGTATGACCTCCCTACAACACCTGGGCATGCTCCTGATGAGGCAGCAGATGTTCTCCTGAGGAATCTCCTCCCAGACCTGGATTAAAGTGTCAGTTAACTTCTGGACAGTCTGTTGTGCAATGTGGCATTGGCGGATGAAACGAGACATGATGTCCCAGATGTGCTCGATTGGATTCAGATCTGGGGAACGGGCAGGCCAGTACATAGCATCAGTGCCTTCATCGTGCAGGAACACACTTCAGCCACTCTTAGTTTAAGAGCAGACACACAGGGTTTCAACTGAGGAATATCAAACATTTGCCACCTCTACGCAAAAGGTAGTGCTTGGTCTTCAGCAGAAGGATTTCAAAGATTGAAAGATTAAAGAAAAATTTAAATGTGGAAAATGCAAATGGCTCCCCCTTCTGGGAAAAGTGTGACTCTGCATCAGAACTATGTCATGCTTTTTGTACAGTGTATCTGGGTTTCTTGTCACTGTGGGCACCAGGGCACAGTAGTACAGAGCAGAGTCTGATACTGCAGCAGATGAGATCAGCAGATCCACATGATTTTGGTCTTTATCCACTTTTGCAGATATCCCAGGGATCTCAGACATTTTGTTAGTTTTACTTGGGTAGATAAGAACAAGAAACTCTGGTCTACATGTGGGAAACTGGCAATACCACTGCAGATTATAAACATTACTACCACAGTAACTGCAGGAGAGAGTAACAGTTTCCCCCTCTGACACATGCTTTACTGGGTCAACTGGTTCAATGTTCTGTGTTGAGACTTCACCTGGTGAGAGAAGAGGAAAATGTAGTTAAATCAGAACATCTGATGCTGTGAAAAACAGTCAACAGAAGTTTTTTATCCATAAATTCATAAATATATCTTGAATGTTTTCTATTATTTTTCTGCATCATTGAACATGAATCTGTTATAAAGATAAATTCACCTAAAAGTGTGAGCAGGAGAGAAAGTGTAAAGAGCAGCATGATGATGGAGATGTGAAGTGAGTGAAAGCCAAAGCTGAATGGGATTCATGTAACTTTATACTGAGATACAGAGCTCCACCCTTACACCACCTCACACTGCTCCACCATTACACCACCTCACACTGCTCCACCCTTACACCACCTCACACTGTTCCACCTTTACACCACCCACATAGATCATCATAGTACCCTTCCCTAAATTTCCATTTGATCAGAGTAGGAATATTGGACACACATCCAGATTCAAATATGTAATATAATCAGCACCGAAGCTCAAAGCATGGTAAGTGCTCCAATTTTAATAAAATGTAAACAATAGTCTTAGTCTTAGTCACTATAGGTCACCATGGATAAAAAGTTATGATCAAGTGAAGGAAAAGCTTGGATCTGCTTTATAAATATGTCATGCTTTTTGCACAGTGTATCTGTGTAGGAGGTTTTTGTACAGTGTATCTGTGTAGTAGGAGGTTTATGTATAGTGTATCTGTGTAGTAGGAGGTTTTTGTACAGTGTATCTGGGTTTCCTGTCACTGTGGGCTCCAGGGCACAGTAGTACAGAGCAGAATCTGATACTGCAGCAGAGGAGATGTTCAGATGTAAAAGGCTTTCGCTGTTTTCAGTTATAGCTGATAGACGAGGAAGATGAGAGGCAACAATTTCAGTACTGAATGGAGAAACTGAAACAATAAACTCTGGTCTTGAACTGGAATACTGGCGGTACCAGTAAAGATAATTAGGTTTGTCACGATAATTACACGTTATAATAACATCATCCCCCTCTGAGACGTGCATGTTTCTTGTAAGTGGTTGTATTGTCTGTGCTGATGTCTCTCCTGGGGAAGAAATATGATAAAGAAAATTCCATAAAACAGCTGTTGTTTGTTGCAATGTGCAGCATTAATGTTCACTAATTTAAACAAACATTAAAATTAAAGTTTGACAATTTTTACTTATCAAATCATTAGAAAAAGCCAAACAAAACAAGATGGAAAACATAAAGATAAATTCACCTAACAGTGTGAGTAGGAGAGAAAGTGTAAGGAGCAGCATGATGATGGATATGTGAAGTGAGTGAAAGCCAAAGCTGAATGGGATTCATGTAGTTTTATACTGAGATACAGAGCTCCACCCTTACACCATCTCACACTGCTCCACCCTTACAACACCCACAGTGCTCCACCATTACACCACCTCACACTAGTGATCAGGGGCGCAGATGGAAATTCTGAAGTAAGGGGGACCAAGCTGTACAATATATACGTTTATGCTTGTAGATCAGGGGTAATCAACTATATTTTTCCGCACACCAAATTTGGCATATAGCTCCGACGTGGCGAACGTAATTAAATAATGTGTTACGTAATTTGTTGAGTAATTTGTCTAGATGCTAGATTTCGGATGGGGTCAATATAAATCTGGGGGGGACATGTCCCCCCCGTCCCCAGTGCCATCTGCGCCCCTGCTTGTGATCACAGTACACTTCCCTAAAGTCTCCTTTAATCAGAGTAGGAATATTGGACATGCATCCAGATAAAAATATGTAAAATAATCATCATTGAAGTTTATTCATGAAGCTCAAAGCATGGTAAGTGCGCTAATTTTAATAAAATGTATATAATCAATTTAGGTTATTTAATAATCAAAGCATGGTGAATGAATTATTCACATGCTAACTAGAATCACTGGAAAAAATTTAAATAATTTCTTTTTAACTTCACACAAAATGATCATGTTTTAATACAAACTGTCTTATTACAAAATTTACTAGTCAGGACATGGTAAAGAGAACTTCATAATCACCTTATTAGGCAGACATGATGCTGATATACTGTAGAAATATTGATATACTGTATAATGTATGCATTGAATCATTTTCATGTGGGATCACAAGCCATTCACTTCATTAGATGTAACCTGTATGAAACAGTGCCTTATAAGGACATCCTGTGGACATCTTATGGACACAGTATTAAATTACTGTAGTTCTGCTAAAGAGGTTTTTAAAGTCTTTCAGTACCAAGTCATATCTACATAAAGCCTACCCTCTGCTGGTAGATTTGTGTCATCACCTTGCATTGATAGAAAATAATAGTTTGCTTAGATGCATCAATGTATCCATGAGATCAGCTGACCATTTTCATTGTTCAGTTAAAGTAGACAATTGCATACCATCAATGATAATGATACTGTCACTATAGGTCACCATGGATAAAATTATGATCAAGTCAAGAGGTTTTTGTACAGTGTAGCTGGGTTTCCTGTCACTGTGGGCACCAGGGCACAGTAGTAGAGAGCAGAGTCTGATACTGCAGCAGAGGAGATCAGCAGATCCACTTGTTTTTTATTCTGATCAACATCAGCAGACATACGATGTGGGAGAGGTTCACTTTTAGCTCCACTTGGAAAGATGTAAAGGAGGAATTCTGGTCTGGATTGTGGATACTGTCGGTACCATTGGAGACTGTTTACAGTCCCACTGAACTGTTTGTAGCTGCAGGACATGGTAACATTATTACCCTGAAGTACAGCATTATGGGATAAAAGTGGTTCTATTGGATCTGCCATAGAGTCATCTGCCATAGAGAAGAGAAGATAAAGTTAACAGAATCATGGCAGAGTTACATAAGTCTGACTCACACTATACACTTTTAGCACCATACAGAATAATTTATCCTTCATTCAGTACTTACAATAGTAGAATTAATACAAACAAGTGTAAACTCACCCAGTGAAAGCCACACACACAGTATTGTTATGCTGAACATGATGACTGGTCTTTATGTGATGAGAATGTTCTGTGTTCTCCACTCTTGTATCTTCTGAGCTCCAGGAGTCTTTGTGTAGCTCCGCCCACTGAATGAATGTCAATCATACCTGTTGCTCCACTGTAAATTTTGTCTGTTCTTGTCGTGAAACATCTGATGTTCCTGTGGTGAAACTTGGCTGATGTTTGCAATGTTTTAGGGCAGTATCATTTACTCAGTCAAGACTGTTACATGCCATTTTTTATATTTTAATAAATTTGCACTTTTTCACTTTGTCATTATGGGGTATGTGGAATGTTGAGAAGGGAAATAATTTTGCCCATTTCACAATATGGCTGTAACAAAATGTGGAAAAGTGAAGCGCTGTGGGTACTTTTCAAATGTACTGCAACAGGAATTGATCAATTTAACAACTGTTGTCTTATATTTTACCTTTGTAGGAGATAATAGCTTATTCTACTGTATGTTTGTTCCATGTACCAAACTGTGCTAATTTATTTTCATTCAATAAATATACTTTTCCATTCTGTGTCACCTTCTATGTTTTCCCCTTCCACCACTATCGATTTTATTATTATTTTTGTTGTGGTGTAATTTTGTATCCCTTTATATATAAACTGTGTAGTCAGAGCATTTTAAGGTATTAAGGAGAATTAGAGTTTGAAAAGTTATTGCGATGTTATGTGCTGTCAATGTTTATGCATGTATTTGTCACTGAGCTGAGTGTAATCATAATAATCACCTGTGATGCACACTGACACGCCCCCTACTGGATGGATGTGTCCACACGCCCCCACCCTCCTGATCACCTGCACCACCCTGTCACCCCGTTCACCCCCTGACACTCACCTGGGCTTTTAAAAAGTGTATCAGGCACTATTACCTTCTCCAGAATGTATTTAATTATTACACATTTAACCATCTTCATTTTAAGGAATACATATTTGAACATGTAAAAGATAAATAGTTCTCTATCTTGATTTAATAAAGGCTCCTATGAAACTTTATTTTCTCTTTATTCACAGTCAAACACTGTCTTTTAAAATGATTTAACTTTTAAAATGCAAATGCACAACCATTATGAATATATCACCTATTTAAGCTTATCTGTGTAGTATGAGGTTTTTGTACAGTGTATCTGTGTAGTAGGAGGTTTTTGGACAGTGTATCTGTGTAGTAGGAATTTTTTATACAGTGTATCTGTGTAGTATGAGGTTTTTGTACAGTGTATCTGTGTAGTAGGAGGTTTTTGGACAGTGTATCTGTGTAGTAGGAATTTTTTATACAGTGTATCTGTGTAGTAGGAGGTTTTTGTACAGTGTATCTGGGTTTCCTGTCACTGTGGGCTGCAGGGCACAGTAGTACCGAGCAGAGTCTGATACTGCAACAGAGGAGATGTTCAGATCTACTTTCTTTTCTGTTTTGTGAAGTGTGATGGACAATCGTGGGTGAGGTGGTTCAGCTTTAGTGACAGATCCAGTAGCTTCAATAATCAGCAGCAGAAACTCTGGTCTTGATCCAGGCTTCTGTAGATACCAGTGGAGACTATAAGGTGATCCATCATATGTGCAGGACAGTGTGGTACTGCTGCCTTCAGTTAAGGATATGACTGCTTCATCTGGTCTAATACCACTGTCTGCAGAGTCAGCTGTAAAAACATCACATTTTGTCAAAAAATTACTAATTACAAATGATGGTTGTTTGTTAAATTACCAAATGTGATTGTGTAATGAAGACTTACCAATACTGGGAAGAGTTATAACAGAGAAGAGCAGCAACATGTTCATCCTGAATGTAAGTTCAGATCTAGAACTTTACACAAGAAGGCCAGTGTCACTTGAAACACGCTATACTATACATACTGTACCCTCATCACGTCAAACTCCTCCCACTCATCCTGTAGTCACTGCAATGGCTGATGGACCCATTTGTTATGTGATGTGATTGGTATCTAGTATGTGTGTGCTAATCTAAGATGATTAAACAACAGATCAAACAAAATAAGTCATATTTATACATGCTCAAAAAAAATAAAGGTAACACTAAAATAACACATCCTAGATCTCAATGAATAAAATATTCCAGTTGAAAATCTTTATTTATTACATAGTGGAATGCATTGTGAACAAAATAACAAAAAATGATCAATGCAAATTAAAATTATCCCATGGAGGTCTTGATTTGGAATCATACTCAAAATCAAAGTGGAAAATCAAATGACAGGCTGATCAAACTTAGGTGGAAATTCCTCAAGACAAGTTAAAATGAGGCTCAGTAGTGTGGATGGCCTCCACATGCCTGTATGACCTCCCTACAACACCTGGGCATGCTCCTGATGAGGCAGCAGATGTTCTCCTGAGGAATCTCCTCCCAGACCTGGATTAAAGTGTCAGTTAACTTCTGGACAGTCTGTTGTGCAATGTGGCATTGGCGGATGAAACGAGACATGATGTCCCAGATGTGCTCGATTGGATTCAGATCTGGGGAACGGGCAGGCCAGTACATAGCATCAGTGCCTTCATCGTGCAGGAACACACTTCAGCCACTCTTAGTTTAAGAGCAGACACACAGGGTTTCAACTGAGGAATATCAAACATTTGCCACCTCTACGCAAAAGGTAGTGCTTGGTCTTCAGCAGAAGGATTTCAAAGATTGAAAGATTAAAGAAAAATTTAAATGTGGAAAATGCAAATGGCTCCCCCTTCTGGGAAAAGTGTGACTCTGCATCAGAACTATGTCATGCTTTTTGTACAGTGTATCTGGGTTTCTTGTCACTGTGGGCACCAGGGCACAGTAGTACAGAGCAGAGTCTGATACTGCAGCAGATGAGATCAGCAGATCCACATGATTTTGGTCTTTATCCACTTTTGCAGATATCCCAGGGATCTCAGACATTTTGTTAGTTTTACTTGGGTAGATAAGAACAAGAAACTCTGGTCTACATGTGGGAAACTGGCAATACCACTGCAGATTATAAACATTACTACCACAGTAACTGCAGGAGAGAGTAACAGTTTCCCCCTCTGACACATGCTTTACTGGGTCAACTGGTTCAATGTTCTGTGTTGAGACTTCACCTGGTGAGAGAAGAGGAAAATGTAGTTAAATCAGAACATCTGATGCTGTGAAAAACAGTCAACAGAAGTTTTTTATCCATAAATTCATAAATATATCTTGAATGTTTTCTATTATTTTTCTGCATCATTGAACATGAATCTGTTATAAAGATAAATTCACCTAAAAGTGTGAGCAGGAGAGAAAGTGTAAAGAGCAGCATGATGATGGAGATGTGAAGTGAGTGAAAGCCAAAGCTGAATGGGATTCATGTAACTTTATACTGAGATACAGAGCTCCACCCTTACACCACCTCACACTGCTCCACCATTACACCACCTCACACTGCTCCACCCTTACACCACCTCACACTGTTCCACCTTTACACCACCCACATAGATCATCATAGTACCCTTCCCTAAATTTCCATTTGATCAGAGTAGGAATATTGGACACACATCCAGATTCAAATATGTAATATAATCAGCACCGAAGCTCAAAGCATGGTAAGTGCTCCAATTTTAATAAAATGTAAACAATAGTCTTAGTCTTAGTCACTATAGGTCACCATGGATAAAAAGTTATGATCAAGTGAAGGAAAAGCTTGGATCTGCTTTATAAATATGTCATGCTTTTTGCACAGTGTATCTGTGTAGGAGGTTTTTGTACAGTGTATCTGTGTAGTAGGAGGTTTATGTATAGTGTATCTGTGTAGTAGGAGGTTTTTGTACAGTGTATCTGGGTTTCCTGTCACTGTGGGCTCCAGGGCACAGTAGTACAGAGCAGAATCTGATACTGCAGCAGAGGAGATGTTCAGATGTAAAAGGCTTTCGCTGTTTTCAGTTATAGCTGATAGACGAGGAAGATGAGAGGCAACAATTTCAGTACTGAATGGAGAAACTGAAACAATAAACTCTGGTCTTGAACTGGAATACTGGCGGTACCAGTAAAGATAATTAGGTTTGTCACGATAATTACACGTTATAATAACATCATCCCCCTCTGAGACGTGCATGTTTCTTGTAAGTGGTTGTATTGTCTGTGCTGATGTCTCTCCTGGGGAAGAAATATGATAAAGAAAATTCCATAAAACAGCTGTTGTTTGTTGCAATGTGCAGCATTAATGTTCACTAATTTAAACAAACATTAAAATTAAAGTTTGACAATTTTTACTTATCAAATCATTAGAAAAAGCCAAACAAAACAAGATGGAAAACATAAAGATAAATTCACCTAACAGTGTGAGTAGGAGAGAAAGTGTAAGGAGCAGCATGATGATGGATATGTGAAGTGAGTGAAAGCCAAAGCTGAATGGGATTCATGTAGTTTTATACTGAGATACAGAGCTCCACCCTTACACCATCTCACACTGCTCCACCCTTACAACACCCACAGTGCTCCACCATTACACCACCTCACACTAGTGATCAGGGGCGCAGATGGAAATTCTGAAGTAAGGGGGACCAAGCTGTACAATATATACGTTTATGCTTGTAGATCAGGGGTAATCAACTATATTTTTCCGCACACCAAATTTGGCATATAGCTCCGACGTGGCGAACGTAATTAAATAATGTGTTACGTAATTTGTTGAGTAATTTGTCTAGATGCTAGATTTCGGATGGGGTCAATATAAATCTGGGGGGGACATGTCCCCCCCGTCCCCAGTGCCATCTGCGCCCCTGCTTGTGATCACAGTACACTTCCCTAAAGTCTCCTTTAATCAGAGTAGGAATATTGGACATGCATCCAGATAAAAATATGTAAAATAATCATCATTGAAGTTTATTCATGAAGCTCAAAGCATGGTAAGTGCGCTAATTTTAATAAAATGTATATAATCAATTTAGGTTATTTAATAATCAAAGCATGGTGAATGAATTATTCACATGCTAACTAGAATCACTGGAAAAAATTTAAATAATTTCTTTTTAACTTCACACAAAATGATCATGTTTTAATACAAACTGTCTTATTACAAAATTTACTAGTCAGGACATGGTAAAGAGAACTTCATAATCACCTTATTAGGCAGACATGATGCTGATATACTGTAGAAATATTGATATACTGTATAATGTATGCATTGAATCATTTTCATGTGGGATCACAAGCCATTCACTTCATTAGATGTAACCTGTATGAAACAGTGCCTTATAAGGACATCCTGTGGACATCTTATGGACACAGTATTAAATTACTGTAGTTCTGCTAAAGAGGTTTTTAAAGTCTTTCAGTACCAAGTCATATCTACATAAAGCCTACCCTCTGCTGGTAGATTTGTGTCATCACCTTGCATTGATAGAAAATAATAGTTTGCTTAGATGCATCAATGTATCCATGAGATCAGCTGACCATTTTCATTGTTCAGTTAAAGTAGACAATTGCATACCATCAATGATAATGATACTGTCACTATAGGTCACCATGGATAAAATTATGATCAAGTCAAGAGGTTTTTGTACAGTGTAGCTGGGTTTCCTGTCACTGTGGGCACCAGGGCACAGTAGTAGAGAGCAGAGTCTGATACTGCAGCAGAGGAGATCAGCAGATCCACTTGTTTTTTATTCTGATCAACATCAGCAGACATACGATGTGGGAGAGGTTCACTTTTAGCTCCACTTGGAAAGATGTAAAGGAGGAATTCTGGTCTGGATTGTGGATACTGTCGGTACCATTGGAGACTGTTTACAGTCCCACTGAACTGTTTGTAGCTGCAGGACATGGTAACATTATTACCCTGAAGTACAGCATTATGGGATAAAAGTGGTTCTATTGGATCTGCCATAGAGTCATCTGCCATAGAGAAGAGAAGATAAAGTTAACAGAATCATGGCAGAGTTACATAAGTCTGACTCACACTATACACTTTTAGCACCATACAGAATAATTTATCCTTCATTCAGTACTTACAATAGTAGAATTAATACAAACAAGTGTAAACTCACCCAGTGAAAGCCACACACACAGTATTGTTATGCTGAACATGATGACTGGTCTTTATGTGATGAGAATGTTCTGTGTTCTCCACTCTTGTATCTTCTGAGCTCCAGGAGTCTTTGTGTAGCTCCGCCCACTGAATGAATGTCAATCATACCTGTTGCTCCACTGTAAATTTTGTCTGTTCTTGTCGTGAAACATCTGATGTTCCTGTGGTGAAACTTGGCTGATGTTTGCAATGTTTTAGGGCAGTATCATTTACTCAGTCAAGACTGTTACATGCCATTTTTTATATTTTAATAAATTTGCACTTTTTCACTTTGTCATTATGGGGTATGTGGAATGTTGAGAAGGGAAATAATTTTGCCCATTTCACAATATGGCTGTAACAAAATGTGGAAAAGTGAAGCGCTGTGGGTACTTTTCAAATGTACTGCAACAGGAATTGATCAATTTAACAACTGTTGTCTTATATTTTACCTTTGTAGGAGATAATAGCTTATTCTACTGTATGTTTGTTCCATGTACCAAACTGTGCTAATTTATTTTCATTCAATAAATATACTTTTCCATTCTGTGTCACCTTCTATGTTTTCCCCTTCCACCACTATCGATTTTATTATTATTTTTGTTGTGGTGTAATTTTGTATCCCTTTATATATAAACTGTGTAGTCAGAGCATTTTAAGGTATTAAGGAGAATTAGAGTTTGAAAAGTTATTGCGATGTTATGTGCTGTCAATGTTTATGCATGTATTTGTCACTGAGCTGAGTGTAATCATAATAATCACCTGTGATGCACACTGACACGCCCCCTACTGGATGGATGTGTCCACACGCCCCCACCCTCCTGATCACCTGCACCACCCTGTCACCCCGTTCACCCCCTGACACTCACCTGGGCTTTTAAAAAGTGTATCAGGCACTATTACCTTCTCCAGAATGTATTTAATTATTACACATTTAACCATCTTCATTTTAAGGAATACATATTTGAACATGTAAAAGATAAATAGTTCTCTATCTTGATTTAATAAAGGCTCCTATGAAACTTTATTTTCTCTTTATTCACAGTCAAACACTGTCTTTTAAAATGATTTAACTTTTAAAATGCAAATGCACAACCATTATGAATATATCACCTATTTAAGCTTATCTGTGTAGTATGAGGTTTTTGTACAGTGTATCTGTGTAGTAGGAGGTTTTTGGACAGTGTATCTGTGTAGTAGGAATTTTTTATACAGTGTATCTGTGTAGTATGAGGTTTTTGTACAGTGTATCTGTGTAGTAGGAGGTTTTTGGACAGTGTATCTGTGTAGTAGGAATTTTTTATACAGTGTATCTGTGTAGTAGGAGGTTTTTGTACAGTGTATCTGGGTTTCCTGTCACTGTGGGCTGCAGGGCACAGTAGTACTGAGCAGAGTCTGATACTGCAACAGAGGAGATGTTCAGATCTACTTTCTTTTCTGTTTTGTGAAGTGTGATGGACAATCGTGGGTGAGGTGGTTCAGCTTTAGTGACAGATCCAGTAGCTTCAATAATCAGCAGCAGAAACTCTGGTCTTGATCCAGGCTTCTGTAGATACCAGTGGAGACTATAAGGTGATCCATCATATGTGCAGGACAGTGTGGTACTGCTGCCTTCAGTTAAGGATATGACGGTTTCATCTGGTCTAATACCACTGTCTGCAGAGTCAGCTGTAAAAACATCACACAGTGTCAAAAAATTACTAATTAAATACAAATGATGGTTGTTTGTTAACCCACCAAATGTGATTGTGTAATGACGACTTACCAATACTGGGAAGAGTTATAACAGTGAAGAGCAGCAACATGTTCATCCTGAATGTAAGTTCAGATCTTGAACTTTACACAAGAATGCCAGTGTCACTTGAAACACGCTATACTACACATACTGTACCCTCATCACATCAAACTCCTCCCACTCATCCTGTAGTCACTGCAATGGCTGATGGACCCATTTGTTATGTGATGTGATTGGTATCTAGTATGTGTGTGCTAATCTAAGATGATTAAACAACAGATCAAACAAAATAAGTCATATTTATACATGCTCAAAAAAAATAAAGGTAACACTAAAATAACACATCCTAGATCTCAATGAATAAAATATTCCAGTTGAAAATCTTTATTTATTACATAGTGGAATGCATTGTGAACAAAATAACAAAAAATGATCAATGCAAATTAAAATTATCCCATGGAGGTCTTGATTTGGAATCATACTCAAAATCAAAGTGGAAAATCAAATGACAGGCTGATCAAACTTAGGTGGAAATTCCTCAAGACAAGTTAAAATGAGGCTCAGTAGTGTGGATGGCCTCCACATGCCTGTATGACCTCCCTACAACACCTGGGCATGCTCCTGATGAGGCAGCAGATGTTCTCCTGAGGAATCTCCTCACATACCTGGATTAAAGATCAGTTAACTTCTGGACAGTCTGTGGTGCAACATGGCATTGGTGGATGAAATGATACATGATGTCCAGGAGGTAGTGGTCCAGCTACTGGGTTGTTGCTCTCCTACGGCCACCTCCATGTCTCCTGGTGTACTGGCCTGTCTCCTGGCATCTGCTCCATGCTCTGGACACTGCTGACAGACACAGCAAACCTTCTTGCCACAGTTTGCATTGATGTGCCATCCTTGATGAACTGCACTACCTGAGCAACTTCTGTGGTAGACACCGCCTCATGCTACCTCTATGGTGAGAGAACTGACAAAATGCTAAAGTGACCAAAACATCAGCCAGAAAGGATGAGAACAGAGAAAAGGTCTGTGGTCACCACATGCAGAACCACTCCTTTGTAGGGGGTGTCTTGCTAACTGCCTCTCATTTCTACACGTTTTCTGTTCCATTTGCACAACAGCAGGTGAAATTGAAGTGTGGTTGACTTGGAGATACATTGTTGTTTAAGTCTTCCCTTTATTTTTGTGAGCAGTAGCCTATATATCATATGTATTTATATTGCATTGTAAAAAATCAGCTCTTCAAATATGGGTTCAGGTCTGTAATGAACAAGCCAGAGTTGAGTGTGAAGAAAAAAGCCCCTGGTTGGAAATAAAGAAGAAATCTTAGGAAGACCAAGACTGAAAAGAACCCACATCCTTCTGGGGCAGCTCTGCTTAGAAACAGTCCTGTTCAGTTCATTATAGGACAAGAATGTGCTACCTTGAGTTTAATTGAGGAATATCAAACATTTCTCACCTCTATGCAAAAGGTGGTACTTGGTCTTCAGCAGAAGGATTTCAAAGACTGAAGAGTAAAGACTGAAGGAAAATGCAATTGGCTCCCCCTTCTGGGGGAATCGTGTCTCTGCATCAGAAATATGTTGTGCTTTTTGTACAGTGTATCTGGGTTTCTTGTCACTGTGGGCACCAGGGCACAGTAGTACAGAGCAGAGTCTGATACTGCAGCAGAGGAGATCAACAGATCCACATGATTTTGGTCTTTATCCACTTTTGCAGATATCCCAGGGATCTCAGACTTTTTGTTAGTTTCTCTTGGGTAGATAAGAACAAGAAACTCTGGTCTATATGTGGGAAACTGGCGATACCACTGCAGATTATAAGCATTACTATCACTGTAACTGCAGGAGAGAGTAACAGTTTCCCCTTCTGACACATGCTTTACTGGGTCAACTGGTTCAATGTTCTGTGCTGAGACTTCACCTGGTGAGAGAAAAGGAAAATGAAATTTAATCAGAACAATCAGTAGTTTGTTATCCACAAATTCATAAATATGTATTGAATGTTTTCTATTATTTCTCTGCATCATTGAGCATGAATCTGTCATTAAGATAAACTCACCTAACAGTGTGAGTAGGAGAGAAAGTGTAAAAAGCAGCATGATGATGGAGATGTGAAGTGAGTAAAAGCCAAAGCTGAATGGGATTCATGTAGTTTTTTATTGAGATACAGAGTTCCACCCTCACACCACCTCACACTGCTCCACCCTTACACCACCTCACACTGGTCATCATAGTACCCTTCTCTAAAGTCCCATTTGATCAGTGTAGGGATATTGGACACACACCCAGATAAAAATATGTAATATAACCACATTGAAGTTTGTTCATGAAGCTCAAAGCAAAGGTGCTCTAATTTTAATAAAATGCATATAATCCACATTTTCATTTTAATAATGAAAGCATGGTGAATAATTTCTTTCACATGCTAACTAGAATCACTGGAAATAATTATAATAAGTTTCTTTTAACTTCTTTAACTTCACACAAAATGTCTTACTACAAAATTTAATAGTCAGGACAAGGTAAAGAGAACTTCATAATCACCTTATTAGGCAGACATGATGCTGATATACTGTAGAAATATTGATATATAATGTATGCATTGAATCATTTTCATGTGGGATCACAAGCCATTCACTTCATTAGATGTAACCTGTATGAGACAGTGCCTTATAAGGACATCCCGTGGACATCTTATGGAAACAGTGTTAAATTACTCTAGTTCTGCTAAAGAGGTTTCAAAAGTCTTTCAGTACTAAACCTATCCACATAAAGCCTACCCTCTGCTGGTAGACTTGTGTCATCACACTGTATTGATAGAAAATAATAGTTTGCTTAGATGCATCAATGTTGCATACCATCAATAATAATGATACTGTCACTATAGGTCACCATGTATAAAATGTTATGATCAAGGCAAGAAGTTTTTGTACAGTGTATCTGTGTAGTAGGAGGTTTTTGTACAGTGTATCTGGGTTTCCTGTCACTGTGGGCTGCAGGGCACAGTAGTACAGAGCAGAGTCTGATACTGCAGCAGGGGAGATCAGCAGATCCACACGTTTAAGATTCTGATTAACATCAGCAGACATACGATGTGGGAGAGGTTCACTTTTAGCTCCACTTGGAAAGATGTAGAGGAGGAATTCTGGTCTGGATTGTGGATACTGTCTGTACCAGTGGAGATTCTGCAAATTACCACTGAACTGTTTGTAGCTGCAGGACAGGGTAACATTATTACCCTGAAGCACAGCATTATGGGGGGAAAGTGGTTCTATTTGATCTGCCATAGAGTCACCTGCCAAGAAGAGAAGAGAAGATAAAGTTAACAGAATCATGGCAGAGTTGCATAAGTCTGACTCACACTATACACTTTTAGCACCACACAGAATAATTTATCCTTCATTCAGTACTTACAATAGCAGAATTAATACAAACAAGTGTAAACTCACCCAGTGAAAGCCACATACACAGTATTGTTATGCTGAACATAATGACTGGTCTTTACGTGATGATAATGTTCTGTGTTCTCCACTCTTGTATCTTCTGAGCTCCAGGAGTCTTTGTGTAGCTCCACCCACTGAACAAATGTCAACCTGTTGCTCCACTGTAAGTTTTGGCTGTTCCTGTGGTGAAACTTGGGCTGATGTGTGCAATATTTTAGGGCAGTAAAATTTACTTGGTCAAGACTGATGCATGTCATTTTTTGCAAAAAAATATTATGGCATATTGTGTATGTATTTGTCACTGAGCTGAGTTTAATCATAATAATCACCTGTGATGCACACTGACACGCCCCCTACTGGATGGATGTGTCCACACGCCCCCACCCTCCTGATCACCTGCACCACCCTGTCACCCCGTTCACCCCCTGATACTCACCTGGGCTATTAAAGAGTGCCTCAGGCACACTTACCTTCAACAGAATGTATTTAATTATCACTGATGTTATGATCAGAGTTTTTTTGGGTTTTTTGGGATGGCACAACGACCTGATTACCATCCGGTGCGGGAGACATGGAGCTTCATGTCACTGGATGAGATTGGATGGCGGGCCTTTAAAAGCTCGCTCAGAGAGAGAAACAGTGTGGTGTCTTGAGCAGTGGATTCCACTTGGTCATTGGGTGATGCTAGTGATTTCTGGCTTGAGTTGTAACTGGCTGTGTGAGTTCGGACCAATGGTTTACCGTCGGGCCTGTTATGAGAAAATTCGATACGTGTTGGGAGAAATAATGCTTATATGCTATGAATTTATTGAATTTGTGTATAGTGCATAAATAACATCATTGTGGATTTTTGGGGTTGTTTATTTTGGGTTATTAATAAAACATTGTAAGGCTGGGCTGTTGTATTCTTTTGGGGCGTTTTCTCCTGTTTCAGTTATAGGGAGATAGGGAAGGTTTATGTATTTTTATTTGTTTTCTTTTTATAAGGTTAATTAACTTGAAACAGGGGATTATGGAATTTTGTTTAAGTTGGCCTTGGCCGTATCTTTTTAATATATATACATAACACAAATAAATGAATGGCAACAGCCAAGACATCCATTTCAGTGTTGCCCAATATATTTATTTTTATTTCTTTTTATGTTGCGACCTTGTCTTATCGAGCCGGGTTCATCTGGGCCATAACACTGATCATTAGAACTGTTCCTTTAAAGCTGCATTTATATGTATATGCACATGTATTAGTCACATTTGACCATCTTCAGTTTAAAGAATACATCTTTGAATATAAAAAATATAAATAGTTCTCTATCTTGATTTAATCAAAGCTCCTATGAAACTTAATTTTCTCTATTTTCGCATTACCAGTCGTAAATACTTTTTTTTGTCTTCAGTTGGGCTTCAGCAGAAGGATTTCTAAGACTGGAAGATAAAGTTTAAATATGGTAAATGCAAATAGTTCCCCTTCTGGGAAAAACTTGGCTCTGCATCAAAAAAATGTCATGCTTTTTGCACAGTGTATCTGTGTAGTAGGAGGTTTTTGTACAGTGTATCTGTGTAGTAGGAGGTTTTTGTACAGTGTATCTGGGTTTCCTGTCACTGTGGGCTGCAGGGCACAGTAGTACAAAGCAGAGTCTGATACTGCAGCAGAGGAGATGTTCAGATGTAAAAGGCTTTTGCTGTTTTCAGTTATAGCTGATAGACGAGGAAGATGAGAGGCAGCACTTTCAGTACTGTATGGAGAAATGGAAACAATAAACTCTGGTCTTGAACTGGGATACTGGCGATACCAGTAAAGATAATTAGGTTTGTCACGATAATTACACGTTATAATAACTTCCTCCCTCTCTGAGACGTGCTTGTCTCTTGTAAGTGGTTGTATTGTCTGTGCTGACGTCTCTCCTGGGGAAGAAATATGATAAAGAAAATTCCATAAAACAGCTTTTGTTTGTTGCAATGTGAAGCATTAATATTTATAAATTTATATATTTATAAATATATAAATAACACTTATTTAAATAAACATAAAAATAAAGTTTGACAATTTTTACTTATTAAATCATTATACAAAACAAGAAGGAAAATATAAAGATAAACTCACCTAAAAGTGTGAGTAGGAGAGAAAGTGTAAAGAGCAGCATGATGATGGAGATGTGAAGTGAGTGAAAGCCAAAGCTGAATGGGCTTCATGTAGTTTTATACTGAGATACAGAGCTCCACCCTTACACCACCTCACACTACTCCTCTCTTACACCACCTCACACTGCTCCACCTTTACACCACCTCACACTGCTCCACCCTTATACCACCTCACACTGTTCCATCCTTACACCACCTCACACTGATCATCATAGTACCCTTCCCCAAATTTCTGTTTAATCAGAGTAAGAATATTGGACATGCATCCAGATTAAAATATGTAACTTAATCAGCACTGAAGCTCAAAGCATGGTAAGTGCTCCAATTTTAGCATGGTGAATCACACCATGTCACATACTAGACACACCATCTAGTCACATACTAGAATCACTGAGAACAATTTTTGAAATTTGACATCTTTGACATTTGATAATCATTTCCTATTAACTTCTATAAACGAAAAATGATCCTTCATGTTTTAATACAAATTGTCTTATTACAAAATTTACTAGTCACCATATTAGGCAGACATAATGCTGATGTACTGTCGAAATATTGATATATAATGTGTGAATTTAATTAATGGGATCATACATGTGGGAGATGTGACATTCACTCTATTAGATGTAATCTGTATTAGACAGTGCCTTAAAAGTGTCACGGTACGGCGAGCCCCCTACTGGTCGCCTCCGTCTACAGCGGCAGCTGTACTGATGTTGTGGTGTTGTGTTCGGCCCTCAGGTGGGCGGAGCCCGCGATCCGTCTTACCTGAGGGTCGTTTGTTTGTCTATATATGTCTTGTCTTTGTACCAGTTGACCGCTGGTCATTATATCCTTCATTTGGATCATGTCATGGGTTTTTGATTTGCGCACTTTTCTATTAAACCATACTTTTTCCTGGTAGAGGATCCTGGTAGAGAGTACGCTGTGCGCAATTGGCTGCCGCTTCTCGCCGGTGTGTGATTGGTTGTCTGTAACGTAGCTGTGTTAACAATTGTAAAGCGCCTTGGGTATCTAGATAAGGCGCTATATAAATTGAAACATTCATTCATTCATTCATTCATGGTCAGGTCATCGGCGACTAAACCGGCAACCCCCCCTGGCTCTGCCTTGGGTGGAGGGTGGGAGGACACCCTGTAGGATTAAAAACAAGACCTACTAAAGGGCTGAGGTTTTCCCAGCCCATCCTCCAATCTCTCCCATCTATTGGTTAAATAGTGAAGCCACGGCAGCAGGTGGTGGATTGCCTTTCTGGTGTCTTCGGCATCTCCGGAGTAATGGCAGAAGGTCATCTGGCCAGGCGTCTTTGATATCCTCAAAGTAACAGCTGGGCAGAACAATCAGCAGAAGGTTGATACTGTGGGGCAATCACTGGTTTGGACAAGTCGTCTAGATATCTCATTTTTCTTGCCACTTGACCTTCCAGCCCAGTGATCCAGAGGGTGGACGAGTACCTGCACAATGCTCTCTCCACCTTAAGTCACGTGCAGGCCACACTGGCAACTCTTTGTTCTCTCTCTTCTTCCCAAGTCGCAGAGCGACAAGCCCTCTTGCGGTGCTGGCAGGTCTGAGAAACTGGAAGTCGGCAGTAAGAACTTGCATGTGCGCGACTCAGGAGTGATGGTCACACATCTTTCTGAAGGGTGACAGAATTGTGAGGTCCTTCCTGGGTGACCAGGCGGCCCTATTTAGGGAGGCCCCGCCTGCCTCAATTCGAGGACACCTCTAGAAAAAGTGAGGTAAAAAAGGCTCATCCCCCCAATTCGCCCTGGCTGGCTACCCACGGTCAGTGGGGTCTCCATTCTAGTGGGCTCAACCATAGGCAAAAACTACAAATCGCATGTTGGAATGTGCAAACACTTCTGGACTCTTCCACAAAAAAGAAAAGGGCCGCCCTGCTTAGTAGAGAACATTTTGCTTATGGGGTTGACATTGCTGCTCTCTCTGAGATGAGGTTCCCTGACACTGGCAAAAGGAAGGAGAAGTTCCACACCTTCTTTTGGTCAGGCCTACCCAAAGGCTCGCGGCTGCAAGGAACCTCGGGCACAGGCTTTGCCATCGCTAACCGGCTTCTGCCCCAGCTTACCGAATTGCCTAGGACAGTATCTGATCGGATCATGACTTTGCGGTTAGTCTTATCTAGTAGAACCCACATGTTCCTTGTCAGTGTCTACGCTCCCACTTTGACAAGTGCCCCTGCAGATATTAGTGCCTTCTATGCTCAGCTAAGGGAAGTACTTAACAGCACTCCACATACTGACACCTTAGTTGTGCTTGATGACTTCAATGCCAGAGTTGGTAGCAACCACCTAGCATGGCCCAAGGTCCTTGGTAAGTACGGTCGTGGTGCTAGTAACAGCAGTGGGGAGCTCCTCCTTCAGCTGTGTAATGAATACAAACTAACAGTTAGCAATACCCTCTTTAACACTTCTGAAAACCATTTCTTCTCATGGAAACACCCACGGTCTGGCCACCCCCATCTTCTGGATTACATCCTTATTAGCCATAATCATGTGTCTGATGTATGCATCACCAGAGCAATGAGAGGTGCGGAATGTGGGAGCGATCACTACATAATTAAGTGTCGACTCAGGGTCTCTGTTCATCGTCCCAGGCAGAGGACAGCCCCCAAGCCCAGCAGGAAGTTGGATGTTGGCAAGCTTCGAGAATTTAGCATTCAGGGCACTCTTGCTGACACATTCAATAGACGTTTCTTCCCAACTTTAGATCCAGCCTCTACTCCATGTGATAAATGGCAGTACTACTGCTCCTGCCTATACCAAGCCGCCAAAGATACCCTTGGGTTTCCCAGGAGGAGGAATCAGGACTGGTTTGACGATGGCAATGACCAGGTTGAGGCACTGCTTAAAATAAAGAAGAGTGCACACCTGGCCTGTCTTACCAATCCATCCTGTCAAAGAACTAGAGCTGAATTTGCTAGAGCTAAATCCAAACTCCAGCGTGCATTAAGGGACATGCAAGACAGCTGGCGAAATAAGAAAGCTGAGGAAATCCAACAAATGGCTGATATTGGTGACTCTCGAGGCTACTACCAGGTGTTAAAGACTGTCTTCAAACCAGAGGGCCCCCAATCCACCTCTGTGATGGCCACCAATGGAGTCATGCTCCTGACTGAGAAAAATGACATCTTGCAAAGATGGCGTTCACATTTTGACCAGCTGCTCAATCAGACCTCGAATGCCAATCCTGCTGTCCTAAACAGGATTTGGCAACGACTGACATTTTCATGTGTGGATGCCCCATTGGACTTAGATGAAGTGAGGACGGCCATGCGGAGTCTCGCCGTCAACAAATCTCCTGGGACTGATGGCATCCAGGCAGAGGTCCTCCAAAAATGAGGGGAACTTATCATTACAGCTTTCTATGATGTTCTGTCCACCATATGGAATGAGAAGACTGTGCCAAAAGCTTTCAAAGATGCTCAGGTTATCCCCATCTATAAGAAGACGGGTAACAAGCAGGACTGTGGCAACTACAGAGGCATCTCTTTTCTCTCAACAGCAGGAAAGGTTCTGGGAAAGATTATCCACAAACGCCTACAACCAATCTTGGATACTACACTGCCAGAATCACAATGTGGTTTTCGCGCTGGCAGATCAACTGTGGATATGATTTTCACACTGAGGCAACTGCAAGAGAAGGCACTCGAACAAAATGTCCCTTTGTACATGGTATTTATCGATTTTACCAAAGCCTTCGACACTGTGAACAGAGAATGCCTGTGGACCCTTCTGCACAGGTACGGATGCCCAGACGGGTTAACCAACCTCATCTCGCAGTTACATACTGGAATGATGGCTCAGGTCTCACTAAACGGAGGGCTGTCTGAGGAGTTTACAGTGAAGCAGGGTGTCAAGCAAGGGTGCGTGCTTGCCCCATCCCTGTTCTCCCTCTACCTCAGTGCTGTACTCGAGCTCTGCCCTGACCAGGGTGGAGTATACCTGTTAACACGCTCAGATGGCAACCTGTTCAATACTCGCCGCCTGAAAGCCAAGACTCTGACGCGCACAGTCTGTGCAAGGGAACTGCAATACGCAGATGATTCGGTTCTGGTGTCTCACTCTGAGGTAGAGCTTCAAAACATGCTGGATGCCTTCCATTTAGTGGCAGAGAGCCTAGGGCTCACTATTAACGTCACAAAAACGGAGGTCATGCTTCAGCCTTCTCGCCACGCGGCTATTGCTGACCCTGTACTGAAACTGAATGGGCGTCCACTCAAGTCAGTCCAGAGCTTCAACTACCTTGGAAGCACACTTGCCAGTGACAATAGCCTGGACAGGGAAGTGGAGAGACGCATTAGTGCAGCCTCTGCAGCATATGGGAAGCTTCAGACCAGAGTATGGAAACGGCCTGGAATCCGACTTTCCACCAAATGCAAGGTATACCGTGTTGTTGTCCTCAGCTGCCTGCTTTATTCTGCAGAGACTTATACCTTGTATCGCCGCCATGTCAACCAGCTTCAGCGCACGCAGATGGCTCAGTTGTGCCATCTTCTCAGAATCCGCTAGCAGGATCGCATCAGCAACGTAGAGGTTAGAAGACGTGCTGGCATACTCAGTGTGGACGCTCTTCTTACCCAGTGCCAACTCCGCTGGGCTGGCCATGTGTTTCGCATGAGTGAAGCTAGGCTGCCTAAAGCAGTCTTTTATGGTGAGCTGCACAATGGAAGAAGAAGTGTTGGTCGCCCGAAGCTCCGCTACAAGGACTGCCTGAAGAGCCACCTGAAAATCTGTAATATCGAGGCAGAGACATGGGAGGCTGCAGCTCAGAACCGCATGGTCTGGAGAGCTCACTGCAGAAAGTCCATCACCAGTGTGGAAAGTCAACTCAGGGCAGAGTCCCAGAGGCGCAGCCAGCAACGCGCGACTAGAGGCTCTCAGTGCCAGTCAGTACCAGTGCCAGTTGCTTCCCAACTCTCCTGTCGTCACTGCGGACGGACTTGCCTCCACCGCATAGGATTATACTCGCACGAGAGAAGTTGCCGGGGTCGTCATACTCCCCAGGAGTGACCGCCATACATACATTAAGCAGATTATCTAATGTACATTTATTTACGTGACACATTATTCACAATTGAAACTTTATTGTAAAACCTTCTTGAATGATGTTTTGTCTGTTGGTTATCTCTACAATTCTTGACTTAATTCCAAAGTATTTTTAATCTTTTGCTTGAACTGTGTATAAAACAAACGTGATATTGTTGCGACATGTAAAGGCTCTCCTAAAGGCACATTTTCATATTAAGAGCATATTTCATATAAGAGCATATTTTATATTTGTCTTATTTGTATTTATGTACCATATCTATATTTTTTGTTGTGGTTACATAGTTTACATTTTCAGTTTCAAAGTTCATAATAATCAAAAATATGATTTGTTTTAATCAGTAATGTTTGCATGAAATCAGCACTCAAAATGTAAAAGGTTTCAATCAGTGCATTTTTTATTAATCTTGTGTAATGGCACACACATTCTATTAATTCAGACTTTAGACAACAGGAAGACAGCAAAGAAAAATGTGTAACATTTTCAAGGTGCAGTCTGTTCTTCAGCAGTATCTGCTACGGTAAACCCATCTTAGGTGTCTGAAGCCTCAGTGCAACCTGATTGGTAGATTAAATGGTGATCAGGTTCCATGCAAGAGAACTGATTCTTCAAACACAGTACTGAATACATGCGTTGAGAACATATTCATGTAAAATGATGTGTATATTTTGCTGTTAAATAAGGTTTTGTTCAGGTTGTTGAGATTTGACTCATTCAGATATTTTTGTGCAGATGATCATAGTTTCCTGTCACTGTGGGCTGCAGGGCACAGTAGTACAGAGCAGAGTCTGATACTGCAGCAGAGGAGATCAGCAGATCCACATGATTTTTATCTTCATTTACTACTGCAGACACTCCTGGTACTGGGGGATCAGCTTTTAGTTCAAATTTACCTTCATCAATCAGATAAAGAAACTGTGGTTTGGATCTGGAATACTGACGATACCACAGCAGATAATCAGTTGTATAAGATCCATTGTACTGACAGGAGAGGGTAACAGGATTTCCTTGTAGGACATTTACAGTGGAGGAGACTGGTCCTATTCCCTCTCCAGAACTATAACCTGCTGAAGAGATTAAAAGACAAGAGGGGAAACATGTCAGGATTAGTTTGGTTTAGTAAATATTAACCCTCCTTTATTATATAAAACCTCCAGTTCATTAAATGTTTTGTTCATCCAGTGCATGATGATCTGTTCCTGTTCTTGAATTGTCCAGTGATCATGTGCAGCTTACCTAAAATGAGAAACAGAAGCCAGTGTTCACTAACACATGCCATGACTGAACTGCAGACTCCGTTTCTGATACAGATTCTCCTTTTCTTCATCTTCCCATAGAACAACCCAGTATCACATCATCTGCAGTTTCAGGATTTCTAGATGAACGCTGCCCCCTTCTGGAGGGATTACTGAATTACTGTGTATCAGGAGGAAACCTTTATTATCACACACTACATGATTAATTGTTAACTGTTTTCACCACCACAAACAGAAAATCTGATTTAATATTTAAAGAATTAGAAATCTGATAAATTGAGTCTTTGAATAGAAGTATCATTGTATTCATTTGTTCAAATAATAATAATAACAGGAGGTTAATAAGAGAAGGTGTCTGTTTAATTGAGAATGACAACAGCTTGTTGTCAACAACTGTGAACAATAGTGGTGTTGACAGTTCATCACTACACTCCAACTGTTCACATGTAAAAAGCTACTATAAGTTAAATAATAAAATGGCCAGTAAATGTACATCATCTGTACAGCTGCAAGGTGAAGGTTTCTAGTAGTACAGTGGCTGTTAAACAGTTATTTATGTTCTGTCTTTTAATGACAAATGTTTCAACAGTATTTCATACATTTATCCAAATCTTCGTTGACTTAGTTGCTTCGTTGCATTAGTTCTTTCTACTAAAGCTGTCATTTTGTTGGAACATGTTTTTGTACAGTGTATCTGGACTTCCTGTCACTGTGGGCTGCAGGGCACAGTAGTACAGAGCAGAGTCTGATACTGCAGCAGAGGAGATCTTCAGATGTAAAAGGTTTTTACTGTTTTCAGTTATAGCTGATAGACGAGGAAGATGAGAGGCAGCACTTTCAGTACTATATGGAGAAATGGAAACAATAAACTCTGGTCTTGAAGTGGGATACTGGCGATACCAGTAAAGATAATCAGGTTTGTCTTGATAATTACACGTTATAATAACTTCTTTCCCCTCTGAGAAGTGCCTGTCTAATGTAAGTGGTTGTATTGTCTGTGCTGAGGTCTCTCCTGGGGAAGAAATATGATAAAGAAAATTCCATAAAACAGCTGTTGTTTGTTGCAATGTGAAGCATTAATATTCACTAATTTAAATGAACAATAAAATTAAAGTTTGACAATTTTTACTTATCAAACCATTATAAAAAGCCAAACAAAACAAGAAGGAAAATATAAAGTTAAACTCACCTAAAAGTGTGAGTAGGAGAGAAAGTGTAAAGAGCAGCATGATGATGGAGATGTGAAGCGAGTGAAAACCAGAGCTGAATGGGATTCATGTAGTTTCATACTGAGATACAGAGCTCCACCCTTACAACACCCATACTGCTCCACCATTACACCACCTCACACTTGTGATCACAGTACACTTCCCATTTGATCAGAGTAGGATTATTGGACACACATCCAGATAAAAATATGTAATATGTAATCATCATGGAAGTTTATTCATGAAGCTCAAAGCATGGAAAGTGCGCTAATTTTAATCAAATGTATATAATCAATTTAGGTTATTTAATAATGAAAGCATGGTGAATTAATTATTCACATGCTAACTAGAATCACTGGAAAAAAATTGAAAATCATTTCCTTTTAACTTCACACAAAATGATCATGTTTTAATACAAACTGTCTTATTACAAAATTTACTAGTCAGGACATGGTAAAGAGAACTTCATAATCACCTTATTAGGCAGACATGATGCTGATGTACTGTAGAAATATTGATATATAATGTATGCATTGAATCATTTTCATGTGGGATCACAAGCCATTCACTTCATTAGATGTAACCTGTATGAGACAGTGCATTATAAGGACATCCTGTGGACATCTTATGGACACAGTATTAAATTATCGTAGTTCTGCTAAAGAGGTTTTAAAAGTCTTTCAGTACCAAGTCATATCTACATAAAGCCTACCCTCTGCTGGTAGATTTGTGTCATCACCTTGTATTGATAGAAAATAATAGTTTGCTTAGATGCATCAATGTATCCATGAGATCAGCTGACCATTTTCATTGTTCTGTTAAAGTAGACAATTGCATACCATCAATGATAATGATACTGTCACTACAGGTCACCATGGATAAAATTATGATCAAGTCAAGAGGTTTTTGTACAGTGTAGCTGGGTTTCCTGTCACTGTGGGCACCAGGGCACAGTAGTAGAGAGCAGAGTCTGATACTGCAGCAGAGGAGATCAGCAGATCCACTTGTTTTTTATTCTGATCAACATCAGCAGACATACGATGTGGGAGAGGTTCACTTTTAGCTCCACTTGGAAAGATGTAAAGGAGGAATTCTGGTCTGGATTGTGGATACTGTCGGTACCATTGGAGACTGTTTACAGTCCCACTGAACTGTTTGTAGCTGCAGGACAGGGTAACATTATCACCCTGAAGCACAGCATTATGGGGCGAAAGTGGTTCTATTTGATCTGCCATAGAGTCACCTGCCAAAGAGAAGAGAAGATAAAATTAACAAAATCATGGCAGAGTTGCATAAGTCTGACTCACACTATACACTTTTAGCACCAAACAGAATAATTTATCCTTCATTCAGTACTTACAATAGTAGAATTAATACAAGCAAGTGTAAACTTACCCAGTGAAAGCCACACACACAGTATTGTTATGCTGAACATGATGACTGGTCTTTACGTGATGAGAATGTTCTGTGTTCTCCACTCTTGAATCTTCTGAGCTCTAGGAGTCTTTGTGTAGCTCCACCCACTGAGCGAATGTCAATCATACCTGTTGCTCCACTGTAAGTTTTGCCTGTTCTTGTCGTGAAACATCTGATGTTTAGGGCAGTAAAATTTACTTGTTCAAGACTGTTGCATCTCATTTTTTTGCAAAAAATATTATGGCTTATTGTGTGTAGAATATTGAAGGAATTTTTTTTACTCTTATTTAATTTAAGCATTTTAAGGTATTGAGAGTATTTGATTTGTTTATGCACGTATTTGTCACCGAGCTGAGTTTAATCATAATAATCACCTGTGATGCATACTGACACGCCCCCTACTGGATGGATGTGTCCACACGTCTCCACCCTCCTGATCACCTGCACCACTCTGTCACCCCGTTTACACCCGGACACTTACCTGGGCTAATAAAGAGTGCCTCAGGCACACTTACCTTCAACAGAATTTATTTAATTATTACAGATAATTTGACCGGTTCTTTTAATGCTGTATTTATATGTATGTGCACATGTATTAGTCACATTTGACCATCTTCATTTTAAGGAATACATCTTTGAATATGAAAAAGATAAATAGTTCTCTATCTTGATTTAATCAAAGCTTCTATGAAACTTTATTTTCTCTATATTTGCACTACAAGTCGTAAACACTTTTTGTGTTCAGTTGGTCTTCAGCAGAAGGATCTCTGGAAGATAAAGTTTAAATATGGCAAATAGCTCCCTCTTCTGGGAAAAGCTTCAGAAATATGTCATGCTTTTTGTACAGTGTAGCTGGGTTTCCTGTCACTGTGGGCACCAGGGCACAGTAGTACAGAGCAGAGTCTGATACTGCAGCAGAGGAGATGTTCAGATCCACTTTCCTTTCTGTTTTGTGAAGTTTGATGGACAGTCGTGGGTGAGGAAGTTCTGCTTTAGCAACGTATCCAGTAGCTTCATCAATCAGCAGCAGAAACTCTGGTCTTGATCCAGGCTTCTGTAGGTACCAGTGGAGACTATAAGGTGATCCATCATATGTGCAGGACAGTGTGGTACTGCTGCCTTCAGTTAAGGATATGAATGCTTCATCTGGTCTAATACCACTGTCTGCAGAGTCAGCTGTAAAAACATCACACAGTGTCAAAAACAACTGATTAAATACAAATGTTGGTTGTTTGTTAACCCACCAAATGTGATTGTGTAATGAGGACTTACCAATACTGGGAAGAGTTATAACAGTGAAGAGAATATGTTCATCCTGAATGTAAGTTCAGATCTTGAACTTTACACAAGAATGTTAGTGTCTCCAGAAACACACTATACTACACATACTGTACCCTCATCACATCAAACTCCTCCCTCTCATCACATCCAACTCCTCCCACTCATCACATCAAACTCCTCCCACTCATCCTCTAGTCACTGCATTGGCTGACAAACCCATGTGTTATTTTATGTTTTCATTTGATCAGTATTCCAAAACATCCATACTGTATAAGTTTCATATAAGGATATGTCCCTGACATTTACTAGTCATTATTTAGAAGGTAGTTAGTTAGATAATTCTTATTTATAGTTTTAAAATAAACTATATACCACTATCTTTTCAAGTAATTGTGGCAAGCAGGACTAACAAAAAAAAAAAAACAAAACAAAAATAGGAAAAAAGAAAGAAGTACACGACTATCCCAAGGAATTACACTGGGGCAAAAGAAAGCCTTAGCACAAAACAAGGGAACAATTGAAGAAAAAAGCACGCAAGATCAACAACACTGGACCAGAGATGTAGTTCCAATTATTTCTTTAATAAAATAAAAAAAAACACTTCACAGACTCTTTATTAATAATATTTAAAAAATATATAATTTCACTGACTCACAGTTAACAAGTAAAACCAAGAGGGAACAGGGCATTAAAAGGAGAGCTAGTGGATCACACTGTAACGCTTTGGGGAGTGGATATCAAGTCTCTCTGTACTGATGCAGGTGCACTCACTGCTCCTTAAAGAGACAGTGTACAGTTCTGACTGTTAAAACACCTATACTACACGCTCACCGTGACCGCACCACACATCACACTCAGGATACCCCAAGCTACCAAACCCGTGCACAGGATTCCACACCGGGTTCATCTGCCTCTGTCTGGCCTGCAGCTCCTGCCCTGCTCAAGAACACTGTCACGTCTAACTCCGCCCTGCTTCCCAGTCCCGCGTCGTCTGCCCTAGCCCCACCTTGTTTCCCCATCTCCTTGGTTACCCTTCTGTCTGCCACGCCCCTATCCTCAGTGTTTCCACCTGCGTCTCATTTCACCTCCATGTTTCAGTGTATTTAAACCCCTCTGTTCTACCCCTCGTGGTGGTTCATTGTGTTTTGTGAGTACGTCGTTGCCTTTCCCTGTTCTGCCTATTTGATCTTGGTTTAGCCTGCTTCTTGTATTTCTTCAGTGCCTGTTCTCTGTCTGTGTGTCAGTTCCTCTCGTTTCCGTTTTGTGTCAGTTATCTCGTTTAGTCTTCTCCTCTCGTGCGCTCTTTCCCCCTTCTTCCCTAGTCTATGTTGATCCTTAGTTTATTTGTTGGTCGCGTTGTATTACTCAGTAGTTTTCTAGTCTGTGTTTACCCCAGTCTCTTCCTAATCCCGGTGTTTTAGTCCTTCATGTTTCTTTCGGTTTCATGTTTTCATGTCGCTCCTATCTATAGGTTTTAGGTTTTGTTGATTTATTCATCTCTCATTTTCCTAGTTTGCTTTATTCCTTCGTGTATTTCATTTCATGCTTCCTGTCTTCTGTTTTAGTTTTCCTGTCTAGTTTATTAGCTGTCCCCGTATTAAGTGCACTGTGTGTTTGTATCCCTTATGTCCGTTTAGCTCTTCTGTCCTTTTTTTAAGTTACTTTGTCTAGGTTCTTCTTTATTAGTGGTATGTGGTTTTCTGAATTGTTTGTACTTGATTCTGTCTCTAAATAACTCTGTTAGTTGTATGATCATTTGCACGTTTTAGGTTGCGTACATCTGTTTGCTTAGTTTTTCCTTTGTTTTGTTCTGCTTTGTTTAAAAAGTCGCTGCCAAACCAAACATAAGACAACATCACAGAACAACCATTAGAAAGCACTACACGATCACTCGGACTCAGACAACACGAATCACGAACACCCCCCCCCCCCCCCCCCAAACAAAACAGCAGCACTGCCGGCTACTAAAACAACACAGCAAACTTTGTTTTAGGGCAGAAGTCTATAACGCTGTTTTTCTTCCCCCTTGCGATTGGAATCAGTATATAGCTCCATCAGCCACTGCAAATTTCTCAGCATACAGCGTGATGACTAAAAAGGCTGTTCGCAAAGTGCCAATGGCAACAGCCCACCACAGTATTTCCAACGACGTGCCCATCGAACTCCAAGGTATTGAGCTAGTCCACCAAAGGAAGCCAGGCCCAACCATGTTCACACTGTCACTGTTAAGAGGTGCAGGGAAAAACAGGACCACAGAAAAGGGAGTCTGCCCCAGTAGCCACACCCCCCTTATTTATAATCCCTGAATAAACCTGCCTAGCGACTCACCCGGCTCCACCGCAATTATTCACAATTATTTACAATTATTCACAATTATTTACAATTAGGGGGATTGCCCAAAAATCCCACTCTGCCACATAATGTTTCTTTTATAGACTCATTTTGGTTATTTGAACGAATCACCTTTATTCTTCTTTATGCTTACACCACCAATCATGAAATGTTTAGACTTAATTTGTAGATATCGTTCTGTAAAATAAAGCAAAAAAATTACCTCCTGTATTTTTTTTTTCCTTCTGTACTGAAAAGCACTGTGCCCAACAACGGAGAAAATGCGCTCTTCTTTTCCTGGCTGGGCGTGTTGTCTTTATAGGTGAAGTGCCGGAATGAGGCAGCCAATCCAGTGACGACGCGACACTGAGAAAACGGGGTGGAGACACATCTGGATCTGACATCAGTGCATGGGACACAGTTTTCCTATACAACACAACACAACAAAAGCACACAACAACAACTAGTCTAAGGGATCATAACAGCAGGAAAGATCAATCTTAGAAATTTGAACACAGTAATAATTGTAAAGATTGGATGAGAAAACATTGATGAAAAATCTGACATGAATACATAGGAGCCTTTTCTTAATGAAAGTTTTTGAGTTGTTGAGTTTCAGAGGTTTTTGTACAATGTATCTGGGTTTCCTGTCACTGTGGGCCTCAGGGCACAGTAGTACAGAGCAGAGTCTGATACTGCAGCAGTGGAGATCACCAGATCCACATGATTTTTATCTTCATTTACTTCTGCAGACACTCCTGGTACTGGGGGATCAGCTTTTAGTTCAAGTTTACCTTCATCGACTAGATAAAGAAACTGTGGTCTGGATCTGGAATACTGCCGATACCACAGCAGATAATCTGTTAATGAAGATCCATTGTACTGACAGGAGAGGGTAACAGGATTTCCTTGTAGGACATTTACAGTGGAGGAGACTGGTCCTATTCCCTCTCCAGAACTATAACCTGCTGAAGAGATTAAAAGACAAGAGGGGAAACATGTCAGGATTAGTTTGGTTTAGTAAATATTAACCTTCCTGTATTTAAACCTTCCTGTATTATATAAAACCTTCATGCAACCTTCACCAAATGTGATTATGTAATGAAGACTTACCAATACTGGGAAGAGTTATAACAGAGAAGAGCAGTAGTATGTTCATCATGAATGCCAGTGTCACCTGAAACACTCTATACTACACATACTGTACCCTCATCACATCAAACTCCTCCCAGTCATCACATCAAACTCCTCCCTCTCATCACATCAAACTCCTCCCAGTCATCACATCAAACTCCTCCCTCTCATCCTGTAGTCCCTTCAATGGTTGATGGACCCATTTGTTATGTGATGTGATAGGTATCTAGTATGTTTTGTCATGGAACAGCTCTGGACCCCTCCTCCCGTGCCCGTCTTTGTCGTAAGCCTGTGTAAGTTTTGTGTCTGAAGATATTGGTTCCATTCTGTGTTTTTGTGAACTTTAAGTTTCCACTGACAAGTTATATGTGGTATAAACGTCTGTGTGTGTGCCAAAGCACCCGTCTCATCGTGCCTGCCTCCCCAACGTTACATGTGTGTGCTAATCTAAGATGATTAAACAACAGATCAAACAAAAGAAGTCATATTTATACATATTCAAAAAAAATTTAAGGGAACACTAAAATAACACACCCTAGATCTCAATGAATATAATATTCTAGTTGAAAATCTTTATTTATTACATAGTGGAATGCATTGAGAACAAAATAACAAAAAATGATCAATGTAAATCAAAATTATCCCATGGAGGTCTGGATTTGGAATCATACTCAAAATCAAAGTGGTAAATCAAATGACAGGCTGATCAAACTTAGGTGGAAATTCCTCAAAACAAGTTAAAATGAGTCTCAGTAGTGTGGATGGCCTCCACATGCCTGTATGACCTCCCTACAACACCTGGGCATGCTCCTGATGAGACAGCAGATGTTCTCCTGAGGAATCTCCTCCCATATCTGGATTAAAGCATCAGTTAACTTCTGGACAGTCTGTGGTGCAACATGGCATTGGTGGATGAAACGATACATGATGTCCAGGAGGTATTGGTCCAGCTACTGGGTTGTTGCCCTCCTACGGCCACCTCCATGTCTCCTGGTGTACTGGCACAGAGAAAAGGTCTGTGTCACCACCTGCAGAACCACTGTCTTGCTAATTGCCTCTCATTTCTACCCGTTTTCTGTTCCATTTGCACAACAGCAGGTGAAATTGATCAGTGTTGCGTCCTAACTGAACAAGGTGGTTTCACAGAGGTGTGGTTCACTTGGAGATACATCGTTTAAGTTTTCCCTTTAATTTTGTGAGTAGTAGCCTATATATCATATGTATTTACATGTTGCATTGTAACAAATCAGCTCTTCAGATGTGGGCCCAGGTCCCTAATGAACAAGCCAGAGTTGAGTGTCAAGAAAAAAGCCCCTGGTTGGAAATAAAGAAGAAATCTTAGGAAGACCAAGACTGAAAAGAACCCACATCCTTCTGGGGCAGCTCTGCTTAGAAACAGTCCTGCTTCATTATAGGACAAGAATGTGCTACATGGAGTTTAAGAGCAGACACACAGGGTTTCAATTGAGGAACATCAAACATCTCCCTCCTCTATGCAAAAGGTGGCGGCTGGTCTTCAGCAGAAGGATTTCAATGACTGGAAGAGTGAAGACTGAAGTTTAAATTTGGAAAATGCAAATGGCTCCCCCTTCTGGGAAAATTGTGACTCTGCATCAGAAATATGTCTTGCTTTTTGTACAGTGTATCTGGGTTTCTTGTAACTGTGGGCACCAGGGCACAGTAGTACAGAGCATACTGCATATGCATATGTAGAGATACTACAGCAGAGGAGATCTTCAGATTCACACGATTTTGGTCTTTATCCACTTTTGCAGATATCCCAGGGATCTCAGACTTTTTGTTTGTTTCAATTGGGTAGATAAGAATAAGAAACTCTGGTCTACATGTGGGAAACTGGCAATACCACTGCAGATTATAAACATTACTATCACTGTAACTGCAGGAGAGAGTAACAGTTTCCCCCTCTGACACATGCTTTACTGGGTCAACTGGTTCAATGTTGTGTTGAGACTTCACCTGGTGAGAAGAGGAAAATGTAATTAAATCAGAACATCTGATGCTGTGAAACAAATAAAACAATGCCATCAGTAGTTTTTTATCCATAAATTCATAAGGTTGAGGGGCCTCTCTCTGGATGTCACAGATGAACCAGGCATGAAATAGTGCACACTTTATCCGACAAAAGTGCACTGTTGGGCTCACGAGAGAGGTTGAGGTGCCTCTCTCTGGATGTCAGAAAGGATCCAGGCCTGTAGGCATGTAATGCCACAAAAATATGTCTAAATATGTCTTGAATTTTTTCTATTATTTTTCTGCATCATCGAGCATGAATCTGTTATAAAGATAAACTCACCTAAAATTGTGAGTAGGAGAGAAAGTGTAAAGAGCATAATGATGATGGAGATGTGAAGTGAGTGAAAGCCAAAGCTGAATGGGCTTCATGTAGTTTTATACTGAGATACAGAGCTCCACCCTTACAACACCTCACACTGCTCCTCTCTTACACCACCTCACACTGCTCCACCTTTACACCACCTCACACTACTCTACCCTTACACCACCTCACACTGCTCCACCTCTACACCACCTCACACTGCTCCACCTTTACACCACCTCACACTGCTCCACCCTTACACCACCTCACACTGCTCCACCCTTACACCACCTCACACCGATCATCATAGTACACTTCCCTTAAGTTCCATTTGATCAGAGTAGGAATATTGGACACACATCCATGCTCAAATATGTAATATAATCAGCACCGAAGCTCAAAGCATGGTAAGTGCTCCAATTTTAATAAAATGTAAATAATAGTCTTAGTCACTATAAGTCACCATGGATAAAAAGTTATGATCAAGTGAAGGAAAAGCTTGGATCTGCATTAGAAATATGTCATGCTTTTTGCACAGTGTATCTGTGTAGTATGAGGTTTTTGTACAGTGTATGTGGGTTTCCTGTCACTGTGGGCTGCAGGGCACAGTAGTACAGAGCAGAATCTGATACTGCAGCAGAGGAGATCTTCAGATGTAAAAGGTTTTCGCTGTTTTCAGATATAGCTGATAGACGAGGAAGATGAGAGGCAGCACTGTCAGTACTGTATGGAGAAATGGAAACAATAAACTCTGGTTTTGAACTGGGATACTGGCGATACCAGTAAAGATAACTAGGTTTGTCTTGATAGTTACACGTTATAATAACTTCTTCCCCCTCTGAGACGTGCTTGTCTAATGTAAGTGGTTGTATTGTCTGTGCTGAGGTCTCTCCTGGGGAAGAAATATGATAAAGAAAATTCCATAAAACAGCTGTTGTTTGTTGCAATGTGAAGCATTAATATTCACTAATTTAAATGAACATAAAAATAAAGTTTGACTATTTTTACTTATCAAATCATTATAAAAAGCAAAACAAAACAAGAAGGAAAAGGTAAAGATAAACTCACCTAAAAGTGTGAGAAGGAGAGAAAGTGTAAAGAGCAGCATGATGATGGAGATGTGAAGTGAGTGAAAGCCAAAGCTGAATGGGATTCATGTAGATCACACTGATCATGCCTTACACCACCTCACACTGCTCCACCCTTATACCACCTCACACTGCTCCACCTTTACACCAACTCACACTGATCATCATAGTACCCTTCCCTAAATTTCCATTTGATCAGAGTAGGAATATTGGACACACATCCAGATTCAAATATGTAACTTAATCAGCACTGAAGCTCAAAGCATGGTAAGTGCTCCAATTTTAGCATGGTGAATTGACTAGTCACATACTAGAATCACTGAGAATAATTTTTGAGATTTGACATCTTTGACATATATAAATGCAAAATGATCCTTCATGTTTTAATACAAATTGTCTTATTACAAAATTTACAAGTCACCATATTATGCAGACATAATGCTGATGTACTGTCGAATTATTGATATATAATGTGTGTATTTAATTCATGGGATCATACATGTGGGAGATGTGACATTCACTCTATTAGATGTAATCCGTATGAGACAGTGCCTTATTGTCACGTTGAGGACCCCGGCCCCTCCCCTTTGGGCATGTGTTCACGTTGTCTACGTCTCCTAGTCTGCGTCTGTGGATCTCCGTGGGTGCGGTTATGTCTTGTGATAATCCGTCTCACCTGTGGCTCGTCTCGTAATCACGTGGGGCTAATGTGGTTTGTCTATTTAATATGCGTTCGCGCAGTGTCCTGTGCTCGTCGTTGTCTGAGTTTACACTTTTCTGTGAGCTTTTGTGTGTTCTCGTGCGCTATTGCGCGATATGTTACACGTAATAAACGTGACGTCTGCTGAAAGAGAGGATCTGTGTCTCATCCTTCGCTACGCTCCCAGCGTCACACTTATAAGGACATCCTGTGGATCTTATGGACACAGTATTAAATTACTCAAGTTCTGCTGAAGGTTTTAAAAGTCTTTAATAGATATTTATTAATTTTATGGGACAAATGTGACAAAACCCTGCTGTAGTTTTTCATATATTTTTAATTATCCACTTCTGCTTCTCCTTTTCACTGTGCAATTTCAGTACCAAATCATACCCACATAAAGCCTGCCCTCTGCTGGTTGATTTGTGTCATCACACTGTATTGATAGAAAATAATAGTTTGCTTAGATGCATCAATGTATCCATGAGATCAGCTGACCATTTTCATTGTTCTGTTAAGGTAGACAATTGCATAACATCAATAATGATGTCTGTCACCATGGATAAAATGTTATGATCAAGTCAAGAGGATTTTGTACAGTGTATCTGTGTAGTAGGAGGTTTTTGTACAGTGTATCTGGGTTTCCTGTCACTGTGGGCCTCACAGCACAGTAGTAGAGAGCAGAGTCTGATACTGCAGCAGAGGAGATCAGGAGATCCACTTGTTTGAGATTCTGATCAACATCAGCAGACATACGATGTGGGAGAGGTTCACTTTTAGCTCCACTTGGAAGGATGTAGAGGAGGAATTCTGGTCTGGATTGTGGATACTGTCGGTACCACTGAAGATTGTTTAAATTTCCACTGAACTGTTTGTAGCTGCAGGACAGGGTAACATTTTCACCCTGAAGCACAGCATTATGGGGGAAAAGTGGTTCTATTGGATCTGCCATAGAGTCACCTGCCGTAGAGAAGAGAAGAGAGGGATCATGTCAGGGTTACATAAGTCTGACTCACACTCTTCTGTTTTAAAACAGACATTGACTAATTTATCCTTAATTCTACGCAAAAATTCTTGCAATTTTATAAACAATTTAACTTTGCTCACCCAGTGAAATCCAGACACACAGGAGTGTAATGGTGAACATCATAAGTGATGCTGAGTGATGATGTTCTGAGATGTTTCTCCACTCTAATATCCTCTCAGCTCATGAGCTTCATGAAGCTCCTCCCACAACTTTGATTGACAGTGTCAACATTTTGAAGTCTTGAACTGCTCCAGGGTCCAAACACAACATTTGAGTCTCATTTGGGAAATAAAATGGCTGAACTGACTGTCTGTTAGCTGTCTTGAGACGTCACATTGAGTCATCTTTAGTCAGACAGTGTGTCCCAGCGTAGGACCCTTATTATGAGCTTAATAAGGACTTGGAAACTTTGTCAGCTGTCATTAAGTCATTGTATTTAATCCCTGTGTTTGGACTTTTGCTTTGTTGGTTAGTATAAGTACCTGTGAATAGTGTTTATGCCTCTTTTTTCAGTCTATGTAGCTGTCTGACATGCTTAATGTTTCTGTACTTTTAGTTGGTGTTGTACTTTATTGTCTATTATATCATTTGTTCTGTCATTTTTTATTTATTTGAGTTCTTCATATTTTTGTTTAGTCCTTTAATAAACTGCTTACACTTCCACACTTGTGTCCAGCCTCCCCCTACCCAACATTACACCTCCCCAACCCAACGTTACATCTCCCCCTACCCAACATTTCACCTCCCCTACCCAATATTACACCTCCCCCTACCCAACGTTACATCTTCCCCTACCCAACGTTACACCTCCCCCTACCCAACATTACACCTCCCCCTACCCAACGTTACATCTCCTCCTACCCAACGTTACATCTCCACCTACCCAACGTTACACCTCCCCTACCAAACATTACACCTCCCCCTACCCAATGTAACACCTCCCCCTACCCAACGTTACACCTCCCCCTACCCAACATTACATCTTCCCCTACCCAATGTTACACCTCCCCCTACCCAACATTACATCTTCCCCTACCCAACGTTACATCTCTCCCTGGCCAACATTAGAACAGAGGAGCAGCAGAGGAAAAGGAAATGATTATTAAAATTAAATGTTTTTTTAATTTGCACTCTCCTGATGATGGTGTCGCCACTAACACTAACTTGTTTATTTCGAGTAATAATCGACTCATACAGAAATGTCTGTTCAACATCTTTTACTAGTTTAACCCACAACCACCACAACCCTTTTTTCCAGGTGTTTCTACATTTAGTATCAACACTGTGGTTTAGATTCTCCTCAGGTTCAAAGTAAATATTACGTGTATCAGTTTTTGTAAAGCCTCTCGGAGACTTTGTACCACTGGGTGTGAAGAGCACAATAGTAGAGAGCTGTGTCTGCCAGAGTGAGTTCACTAATAGTGAGCTGAGTGGATGTCTGAGAGGTAGCTGATGAAAAACGTGGATTGGATGTGTCCTCACGAACATTACTTGACCGAGCAGGTTTACGCAGCAAATACTGTGGTGCTCTGTTAGGATACTGTCTGTACCAGTAAAGAACAACATAATCACTACTTGATTCATATGAACATTTCAGTGTAACAGATTGTCCTTCTTTGTGAAAAACCTCAGAATCCTGATCTGGTTCAATTTGATCAACACAGAAGACACCTGTGAGGAAAAATGCAAATAAATTGAAATACTACTACAATTAAAATATGTGTAATTAGCATTTAAAGTACTTTAATAAGCTAAATAAAATACTTTAGAAGCTAACATTTTCTAAAACAATCAACCACATTCACAGCCATTACCTGATACCATAATGTAAATCAGGAGGAAGTGTGTCTCCATTGTGAATGTGATCACACTGAATCATCAGTGGGTTTAAGATGTTACTGCTCTAATGTTGATCTGTGAGTCTCTCTGCACTGAGTGCAGTTATGAGAAACTACAACAAGAACTTTGTGTCCTGGACAACAGCTCTGCTGGGCTTTCTGACACATCTTCATTCAGAACCATATCTACATATAGCCACACCCACAGGAAATACATATATGGACACGAACAGATGCAGACTATACATCCGGGGTCCGGGGCTGTAATGTGACAAAACAATAATGAGATAGAAAGTCAGTTTTCATAGCTGACATGGGTTGTAAATACTGTAAACATCACATCAAAACTGATACAATAGCTATGGACACTCTGAAATAGTAAGTGTAGCATTAAAGATGGCAATACTCTACAATTATATGTGCATTTAACATTTTTTTATAATCACATACGCAAAATAAATATGGAAAGGTGAAAGTCAGAATTTCATGAGAACATGTTTTTCTTCCTAATATGACCCACTTGCATAGACACCAGAAAAGCAGTTTTAGTTTAATTCTCTACAAACCTGTTCACACCACTGAATTCAGTCTGTTATGAATTAAAGCACAGGACTCATTCATAATTATTGTTTGTGAAGCACCTTATCAACCACAGAACTAATCTATAATTAATAATGAGAAAATTGGATCTTAGCAGCGCTTTGAGATATTACGAATAAGCAGTGTTGTGAATAACGTCGTTAAATATAACGGCGTCATTTTGTCAGTAACGGGATAATATAATTAATTACTTTTCCTGTCATTACAACGCCGTTGACGTTACTGGTCATTAAAAGCGGTGCGTTACTATATATTGATATACTAACAGTAATCCGAGCGGACCGCTGCCCAAGCTAGTGAAGAGAAACAGATCTCGATAGGCCACAGTTCTCGGTGTAACACCTGTTTAACTTAACAAGTCAGTAAGCGATTGGCTAAGACAGCGTTATGGTAGCCAATCAGATCCAGTGTTTTTACACGTGTACCGAAGCACGCCAGTGACACGTGACACAAGAGGCAGAAATGGCGAGTCAGGAGCAAGCCGAAGAAAATTTTGCATTTTCAAGGTGGCTATATAAACATTATTTAAGAAAATGAAGTTCCTGAATGTCTACCAGACTGGGTATTTTATTTATTTAATTAAGAATAGAGGTTTTATTGTTAAGTTTACTTCTGTTGTGAACAAACCAGTTGTCTCAGGTTGAGAGAATTTAATTAATTTTGATAGATGTAAATGCACTTTATATAGTGTTTACTTTTGCTTTTTTTTTCACAAAGATTTGTGATTTTAAAGGATTTTATCCTGCACTGATCTGTGGATATGCAATAAATATCAAAAGTTAAACACCTTTCTGATCTACTCATTTCAACTGACTGTGAAAACTGCTTTTTCAAAAAATCCTTATTCATTATGCATATAACTTTTTTTACTGTAATGCAAATAGTTACTTTCCCTGGTAACGAGTTACTTTACTCAGTTACGTTTTTGAACAAGTAGTGAGTAACTATAACTAATTACTTTTTTAAAAGTAATATTCCAAACACGGTGAATAAGGATGAGAGGTCTTAGAGGTCATATTAACACGATATCTTTCAGATTCATTCAATAGTGTTTGGGTGAGTTCAGCACTCAGAGTGTGACAAGTTCACTCAGTACCATCTTTTGTTAATCTGATGTAGTTATTTGGAACATGACAGGACACAGCAGCAGATATGAAAGAGGTATAAAAGACTTCAAAGTGATGCACCTGAATCTTCATCCAAACACCTGCATACATTGTTGAGAACAAGTTCACGTAAAATGAAACTATGAGTATATTTTGCTGTTGTTGTGTTTGAACTAATTCAGATGTTTTTGTGCAGATTATCATAGTTTCCTGTCACGGTGGTTGCAGGACACAGTAGTATAGAGCAGAGTCTGATACTGCAGCAAAGAAGATCAGCAGATCCACATGATTTTTATCTTCATTTACTACTGCAGACACTCCTGGTACTGGGGGATCAGCTTTAGTTCAAGTTTATGTATGACTAAATTCTAACAGTTCACCTGTGAAAAAATTAAGTTGTTAAGTTAAAAACACCAATAAAGTGGAAGGTAAATGTACATCACCTATACAGATACAAGGTGAAGGTTTCTAGTACAGTGGGTATTAAATTTCTAGATGAACACTGCCCCTTTCTGGAGGGTTTACTGAATTACTTTGTATCAGGAGGAAACATTTATCATCACACACTATATGATGAATTAATTGTAGTTACAAATGTTTTCACCACCACAAATGAAACACTGATGTAATATTTAAGAGGTCATGTAAAGATAGAAATAGAAATCTGATAAATTGAGTCTTTGAATAGAAGTATCATTGTATTCATTTGTTCAAATACTCTTATAACAGGAGGTTAATAAGAGAAGGTGTCTGTTTAATTGAGAATGACAGCAGCTTGTAATAACACTGATGTGAACAATAGTGGTGTTGACAGTTCATCACTACACTCCAACTGTTCACCTGTAAAAAGCTTCTATAAATTAAATAATAAAATGGCCAGTAAATGTACCTCATCTGTACAGCTGCAAGGTGAAGGTTTCTAGTAGTACAGTGGGAGTTACATGGTTATTTACATTTTCTTAATAACAGATTACACTGACGATATCTAAACAATATTTTGTCCATTCATCCAAATCAGAGTTTAGTACCTGTACTTGTCTACTAAAGCTTAATATGTGTAACGAACAAGGCTGGGCAGGTAGGACGCAGATGCAGAATTTGGAGGTTTAATATAAACAACTAACACAAAAAGAGTATAATACATACAAAGACCAAAGATGACAAGCAAGTTAACACAAAGACACAGAGAGCATGAACTAACTGAACAAAAACCACTACTCACGACTAGAACATAGAACTTAATCTTTCCACTGACAACATACAATAACCCACAACCACAGAGACCAAACACAGGACTTAAATGCACTGACTAAACAAGGAACACAACAAGACACACCTGAAAGTGATAACGAGGGGCAGAGAACACGGCAGGGGTGTGAAAACCGAGACAACTAGGAAATGTCAAAATAAAAGACACTCAAACACACAGAGAACAAAACAAAAGACTAGACTGACAGGGGGGAGGCAGGACCACATGACAATATGTGCAGTAGGTTTTTATACAGTGTATCTGTGTAGTAGAAGGTTTTTGTACAGTGTATCTGGGTTTCCTGTCACTGTGGGCTGCAGGGCACAGTAGTACAGAGCAGAGTCTGATACTGCAGCAGAGGTGATCAGCAAATTCATACGTCTTTGGTCTTTTCCCTTTGTAACTTCTGAAGACATTCTAGGAAGATTAGGGTCACTGTTCTTTTGTTTTTCAAATGCAGGAATAAGAAACTCTGGTTTAGATGTGGGAAATTGGCGATACCACTGAAGATAATCACCAGTGCTCCCACTGTGACTGCAGGAGAGAGTAACAGTCTCCCCCTCTGACACATGCTTTACTGGGTCAACTGGTTCAATTTTCTGTGTTGAGATCATCCCTAAAAAAGAGATTATGATAATTAAATGAATTCAAGGAATGTTTTCTAAAGTGAAACATTTAACAAAAATATTCATTTTCATATTCGTATTCATAGTTGAGACTATAAAGATTACATGGAATAATATTTTTGTTTGTTATCTATGATGGCTTAAATCACATTGACATGTATCACCTAACACCTAACAGTGTGAGTAGGAGAGAAAGTGTAAAGAGCATCATGATGATGGATATGTGAAGTGAGTGAAAGCCAAAGCTGAATGGGATTCATGTAGTTTTATACTGAGATACAGAGCTCCACCTTTACACCACCTCACACTGCTCCACCCTTACACCACCTCACACTGCTCCACCCTTACATCACCTCACACTGATCCTGCCTTACACCACCTCACACTGCTCCACCCTTACATCACCTCACACTGATCATCACAGTACACTTCCCTAAAGTTACATTTGATCAGTGTAGGGATATTGGACACACATCCAGACTCAAATATGTAATATAATCATCACTGAAGTTTGTTCATGAAGCTCAAAGCAAAAGTGCTCTAATTTTAATAAAATGTAAATAATACACTAACTAGAATTACTTAAAATATATTTTGATAGTTGACATCTTTGACATTTGATAATCATGTCCTATTAACTTCTATACACACAAAATTATTCTTATCATTACAAAATTTACTAGTCAGGACATGGTAAAGAGAACAAATTTTTATTAGGCAGATATAATGCTGATATACTGTATTAGATTAGAACATTAGAACAGAGGAGCAGCAGAGGAAAAGGAAATGATTATTAAAATTAAATGTTTTATTTCCTGCACTCTCCTGATGACGGTGTCACCACTAACACTAACTTGTTTATTTTGAGTAATAATCGACTCATACAGAAATGTCTGTTCAACATCTTTTTCTAGTTTAACCCACAACCACCAACCCTTTTTTCCAGATGTTTCTACATTCAGTATCAACACTGTGGTTTAGATTCTCCTGAGGTTCAAAGTAAATATTACGTGTATCAGTTTTTGTAAAGCCTCTCAGAGACTTTGTACCACTGGGTGTCAAGAGCACAATAGTAGAGAGCTGTGTCTGCCAGAGTGAGTTCACTAATAGTGAGCTGAGTGGATGTGTGAGAGGTAGCTGATGAAAAATGTGGATCTGATATGTGTCCAGGACTCCTACTTGATCGAGCAGGTTTATACAATAAATACTGTGGTGCTCTGTTAGGATACTGTCTGTACCAGTAAAGATCAACAAATTGGCTACTTGAATCATATGAACATTCTAGTGTAACAGATTGTCCTTCTTTGTGGAAAACCTCTTCCTGGATTGGACCAATTTGATCAGCAGAAAATACACCTGTAAAAAATATGAGAAAAAAATCTAAGAAAATTAAAATATTCTAGTAAAAAAGGTTCAACCAAATTCACAGCCATTACCTGATATCATAATGTAAATCAGGAGGAAGTGTGTCTCCATTGTGAATGTGATCTAACAGAATCAGTAGTGGGTTTAAGATGTTACTGCTCTAATGTTGATCTGTGCTACTGTGAGTGCAGTTATGAGAAACTACAACAGGAACTTCCTGTCCTGGAGAACAGCTCTGCTGGGCTTTCTGAGATATCTCCAGTTCAACTGTAAACAATATTAAATTAGACATCAGTTTTCATAGCTGGCAGACATAATATTTATATGTATTAAGCAGATTCAGGTCAGGTCAGGTCGCTTGACTTGCTATGGGTACCATGTAACCCTGTACAACCTGCCTCATGGTCGGGTCGTCGGTGACTAAACCGGCAACCCTCCCTGGCTCTGCCTCGGGTGGAGGGTGGGAGGCCACCCTGTAGGATTAAAACAAGACCTACTAAAGGGCTGAGGTTTTCCAAGCCCATCCTCCAATCTCTCCCATCTATGGGTTAAATAGTGAAGCCACGGCAGCAGGTGGTGGATTGCCCTTCTGGTGTCTTCGGTATCTCCGGAGTAATGGCAGAAGGTCATCTGGCCAGGCGTCTTTGATATCCTCATAGTAACAGCTGGGCAGAACAATCAGCAGAAGGTTGATACTGCGGGGCAATCACTGGTTTCGGCAAGTCGTCTAGATATCTCCTTTTTCTTGCCACTTGACCTTCCAGCCCAGTGATCCAGAGGGTGGACGAGTACCTGCACAATGCTCTCTCCACCTTAAGTCACGTGCAGGCCACACTGGCAACTCTTTGTTCTCTCTCTTCTTCTCAAGTCGCAGAGCGACAAGCCCTCTTGCGGTGGTGGCAATTCGAGGACACCTCTAGAAAAGGTGAGGTAAAAAAGGCTCCTCCCCCCAATTCGCCCAGGCTGGCTACCCACGGTCAGCGGGGTCTCCATTCTAGTGGGCTCAACCGTAAGCAAAAACTACAAATCGCATGTTGGAATGTGCAAACACTTCTGGACTCTTCACAAAAAAGAAAAGGGCCGCCCTGCTTAGTAGAGAACTTTTTGCTTATGGGGTTGACATTACTGCTCTCTCTGAGATGAGGTTCCCTGCCACTGGCGAAAGGAAGGAGAAGTTCCACACCTTCTTTTGGTCAGGCCTACCCAAAGGCTCGCGGCTGGAAGGAACCTCGGGCACAGGCTTTGCCATCGCTAACCGGCTTCTGCCCCAGCTTACCGAATTGCCTAGGACAGTATCTGATCGGATCATGACTTTGCGGTTAGTCTTATCTAGTAGAACCCACATGTTCCTCGTCAGTGTCTACGCTCCCACTTTGACAAGTGCCCCTGCAGATATTAGTGCCTTCTATGCTCAGCTAAGGGAAGTACTTAACAGCACTCCACATACTGACACCTTAGTTGTGCTTGGTGACTTCAATGCCAGAGTTGGTAGCAACCACCTAGCATGGCCCAAGGTCCTTGGTAAGTACGGTTGTGGTGCTAGTAACAGCAGTGTGGAGCTCCTCCTTCAGCTGTGTAATGAATACAAACTAACAGTTAGCAATACCCTCTTTAACACTTCTGAAAACCATTTCTTCTCATGGAAACACCCACGGTCTGGCCACCCCCATCTTCTGGATTACATCCTTATTAGCCATAACCATGTGTCTGATGTATGCATCACCAGAGCAATGAGAGGTGCGGAATGTGGGAGTGATCACTACATGATTAAGTGTCGACTCAGGGTCTCTGTTCATCGTCCCAGGCAGAGGACAGCCCCCAAGCCCAGCAGGAAGTTGGATGTTGGCAAGCTTTGAGAATTTAGCATTCAGGGCACTCTTGCTGACACCTTCAATAGACGTTTCTTCCCAACTTTAGATCCAGCCTCTACTCCATGTGATAAATGGCAGCACCACTGCTCCTGCCTATACCAAGCCGCCAAAGATACCCTTGGGTTTCCCAGTAGGAGGAATCAGGACTGGTTTGACGATGGCAATGACCAGGTTGAGGCACTGCTTAAAATAAAGAAGAGTGCACACCTGGCCTGTCTTACCAATCCATCCTGTCAAAGAACTAGAGCTGAATTTGCTAGAGCTAAATCCAAACTCCAGTGTGCATTAAGGGACATGGAAGACAGCTGGTGAAATAAGAAAGCTGAGGAAATCCAACAAATGGCTGATATTGGTGACTCTCGAGGCTACTACCAGGCATTAAAGACTGTTTTCAAACCAGAGGGCCCCCAATCCACCTCTGTGATGGCCACCAATGGAGTCATGCTCCTGACTGAGAAAAATGACATCTTGCAAAGATGGCACTCACATTTTGACCAGCTGCTCAATCAGACCTCGAATGCCAATCCTGCTGTCCTAAACAGGATTTGGCAAATACCCACATTTTCAGGTGTGGATGCCCCATTGGACTTAGATGAAGTGAGGACGGCCGTGTGGAGTCTCGCCGTCAACAAATCTCCTGGGACTGATGGCATCCAGGCAGAGGTCCTCCAAAAAACGAGGGGAACTTATCATTACAGCTTTCTATGATGTTCTGTCCACCATATGGTATGAGAAGACTGTGCCAAAAGCTTTCAAAGATGCTCTGGTTATCCCCATCTATAAGAAGAAGGGTAACAAGCAGGACTGTGGCAACTACAGAGGCATCTCTATTCACTCAACAGCAGGAAAGGTTCTGGGAAAGATTATCCACAAACGCCTACAACCAATCTTGGATTCTACACTGCCAGAATTGCAATGTGGTTTTCGCGCTGGCAGATCAACTGTGGATATGATTTTCACACTGAGGCAACTGCAAGAGAAGGCACTCGAACAAAATGTCCCTTTGTACATGGTATTTATCGATTTTATCAAAGCCTTCGACACTGTGAACAGAGAATGCCTGTGGACCCTTCTGCACAGGTACGGATGCCCAGACGGGTTAACCAACCTCATCTCGCAGTTACATACTGGAATGATGGCTCAGGTCTCACTAAACGGAGGGCTGTCTGAGGAGTTTACAGTGAAGCAGGGTGTCAAGCAAGGGTGCGTGCTTGCCCCATCCCTGTTCTCCCTCTACCTCAGTGCTGTACTCGAGCTCTGCCCTGACCAGGGTGGAGTATACCTGTTAACACGCTCAGATGGCAACCTGTTCAATACTCGCCGCCTGAAAGCCAAGGCTCTGATGCGCACAGTCTGTGCAAGGGAACTGCAATACGCAGATGATTCGGTGTCTCACTCTGAGGTAGAGCTTCAAAACATGCTGGATGCCTTCCATTTAGTGGCAGAGAGCCTAGGGCTCACTATTAACGTCACAAAAACGGAGGTCATGCTTCAGCCTTCTCGCCACGCGGCTATTGCTGACCCTGTACTGAAACTGAATGGGCGTCCACTCAAGTCAGTCCAGAGCTTCAACTACCTTGGAAGCCCACTTGCCAGTGACAATAGCCTGGACAGGGAAGTGGAGAGACGCATTAGTGCAGCCTCTGCAGCATATGGGAAGCTTCAGACCAGAGTATGGAAACGGCCTGGAATCCGACTTTCCACCAAATGCAAGGTATACCGTGCTGTTGTCCTCAGCTGCCTGCTTTATTCTGCAGAGACTTATACCTTGTATCACCGCCATGTCAACCAGCTTCAGCGCACGCAGATGGCTCAGTTGCGCCATCTTCTCAGAATCCGCTAGCAGGATCGCATCAGCAACGTAGAGGTTAGAAGACGTGCTGGCATACCCAGTGTGGACGCTCTTCTTACCCAGTGCCAACTCCGCTGGGCTGGCCATGTGTTTCGCATGAGTGAAGCAAGGCTGCCTAAAGCAGTCTTTTATGGTGAGCTGCACAATGGAAGAAGAAGTGTTGGTCGCCCGAAGCTCCGCTACAAGGACTGCCTGAAGAGCCACCTGAAAATCTGCAATATCGAGGCAGAGACATGGAAGGCTGCAGCTCAGAACCGCATGGTCTGGAGAACTCACTGCAGACAGTCCATCACCAGTGTGGAAAGTCAACTCAGGGCAGAGTCCCAGAGGTGCAGCCAGCAACGCACGACTAGAGGCTCTCAGTGCCAGTCAGTACCAGTGCCAGTTGCTTCCCAACTCTCCTGTCGTCACTGCGGACGGACTTGCCTCCACCGCATAGGATTATACTCGCACGAGAGAAGTTGCCGGGGTCGTCATACTCCCCAGGAGTGACCGCCATACATACATTAAGCAGATTATCTAATGTACATTTATTTACGTGACACATTATTCACAATTGAAACTTTATTGTAAAACCTTCTTGAATGATGTTTTGTCTGTTGGTTATCTCTACAATTCTTGACTTAATTCCAAAGTATTTTTAATCTTTTGCTTGAACTGTGTATAAAACAAACATGATATTGTTGCGACATGTAAAGGCTCTCCTAAAGGCACATTTTCATATTAAGAGCATATTTCATATAAGAACATATTTCATATTTGTCTTATTTGTATTTATGTACCTTATCTATATATTTTTGTTGTGGTTACATAGTTTACATTTTCAGTTTCAAAGTTCATAATAATCAAAAATATGATTTGTTTTATTCAGTAATGTTTGCATGAAATCAGCACTCAAAATGTAAAAGGTTTCAATCAGTGCATTTTTTATTAATCTTGTGTAATGGCACACAAATTCTATTAATTCAGACTTTAGACAACAGGAAGACAGCAAAGAAAAATGTGTAACATTTTCAAGGTGCAGTCTGTTCTTCAGCAGTATCTGCTACGGTAAACCCATCTTAGGTGTCTGAAGCTTCAGTGCAACCTGATTGGTAGATTAAATGGTGATCAGGTTCCATGCAAGAGATCTGATTCTTCAAACACAGTACTGAATACATGCATTGAGAACATATTCATGTAAAATGATGTGTATATTTTGCTATTAAATAAGGTTTTGTTCAGGTTGTTGAGATTTGACTCATTGAGATATTTTTGTGCAGATGATCATAGTTTCCTGTCACTGTGGGCTGCAGGGCACAGTAGTACAGAGCAGAGTCTGATACTGCAGCAGAGGAGATCACCAGATCCACATGATTTTTATCTTCATTTACTAATGCAGACACTCCTGGTACTGGGGGATCAGCTTTTAGTTCAAATTTACCTTCATCAATCAGATAAAGAAACTGTGGTTTGGATCTGGAATACTGACGATACCACAGCAGATAATCAGTTGTATAAGATCCATTGTACTGACAGGAGAGGGTAACAGGATTTCCTTGTAGGACATTTACAGTGGAGGAGACTGGTCCTATTCCCTCTCCAGAACTATAACCTGCTGAAGAGATTAAAAGACAAGAGGGGAAACATGTCAGGATTAGTTTGGTTTAGTAAATATTAACCCTCCTTTATTATATAAAACCTCCAGTTCATTAAATGTTTTGTTCATCCAGTGCATGATGATCTGTTCCTGTTCTTGAATTGTCCAGTGATCATGTGCAGCTTACCTAAAATGAGAAACAGAAGCCAGTGTCCACTAACACATGCCATGACTGAACTGCAGACTCAGTTTCTGATACAGATTCTCCTTTTCTTCATCTTCCCTTAGAACAACCCAGTGTCACATCATCTGCAGTTTCAGGAATTCTAGATGAACGCTGCCCCCTTCTGGAGGGATTACTGAATTACTGTGTATCAGGAGGAAACCTTTATCATCACACACTACATGATTAATTAATTGTAGTTACAACTGTTTTCACCACCACAAACAGAAAACTGATTTAATATTTAAAGAATTAGAAATCTGATAAATTATGTCTTTGAATAGAAGTATCATTGTATTCATTTGTTCAAATACTCTTATAACAGGAGGTTAATAAGAGAAGGTGTCTGTTGAATTGAGAATGACAGCAGCTTGTAATAACACTGATGTGGACAATAGTGGTGTTGACAGTTCATCACTACACTCCAACTGTTCACCTGTAAAAAGCTTCTATAAGTTAAATAATAAAATGGCCAGTAAATGTACATCATCTGTACAGCTGCAAGGTGAAGGTTTCTAGTAGTACAGTGGCTGTTAAACAGTTATTTATGTTCTGTCTTTTAATGACAAATGTTTCAACAGTATTTCATACATTTATCCAAATCTTCGTTGACTACCTACATTAGTTCTTTCTACTAAAGCTGTCATTTTGTTGGAACATGTTTTTGTACAGTGTATCTGGACTTCCTGTCACTGTGGGCTGCAGGGCACAGTAGTACAGAGCAGAGTCTGATACTGCAGCAGAGGAGATCAGCAGATGTAAAAGGCTTTTACTGTTTTCAGTTATAGCTGATAGACGAGGAAGATGAGAGGCAGCACTTTCAGTACTGTATGGAGAAATGGAAACAATAAACTCTGGTCTTGAAGTGGGATACTGGCGATACCAGTAAAGATAATCAGGTTTGTCTTGATAATTACACGTTATAATAACATCATCCCCTTCTGAGACGTGTTTGTCTCTTGTAAGTGGTTGTATTGTCTGTGCTGACATCTCTCCTGGGGAAGAAATATGATAAAGAAAATTCCATAAAACAGCTGTTGTTTGTTGCAATGTGCAGCATTAATGTTCACTAATTTAAACGAACAATAAAATTAAAGTTTGACAATTTTTACTTATCAAACCATTATAAAAAGCCAAACAAAACAAGAAGGAAAATATAAAGATAAACTCACCTAAAAGTGTGAGTAGGAGAGAAAGTGTAAAGAGCAGCATGATGATGGAGATGTGAAGTGAGTGAAAACCAAAGCTGAATGGGATTCATGTAGTTTTATACTGAGATACAGAGCTCCACCCTTACAACACCCATACTGCTCCACCATTACACCACCACTCGCTGCTCCACCATTACACCACCTCACACTGCTCCACAATTACACCACCTCACACTTGTGATCACAGTACACTTCCCATTTGATCAGAGTAGGAATATTGGACACACATCCAGATAAAAATATGTAATATGTAACCATCATGGAAGTTTATTCATGAAGCTCAAAGCATGGAAAGTGCGCTAATTTTAATAAAATATATATAATCAATTGAGGTTATTTAATAATGAAAGCATGGTGAATGAATTATTCACATGCTAACTAGAATCACTGGAAAAAAATTGAAAATCATTTCCTTTTAACACAAAATGATCATGTTTTAATACAAACTGTCTTATTACAAAATTTACTAGTCAGGACAAGTTAAAGAGAACTTCATAATCACCTTATTAGGCAGACATGATGCTGATATACTGTAGAAATATTGATATATAATGTATGCATTGAATCATTTTCATGTGGGATCACAAGCCATTCACTTCATTAGATGTAACCTGTATGAGACAGTGCCTTATAAGGACATCCTGTGGACATCTTATGGACACAGTGTTAAATTACTCTAGTTCTAGGGGCCGGGTGGCGGGACCCGGGGCCTGGTGCCTGGGGCCCCCCGACCCCGAGCTGGGGCCCTGCCCGTGCGGGGGGACCTGCGCCGCTGCGGTTGCGCCGCTGGGGGGGGTGGGTCGGTCGGCCTGGGTCGGGGGGTCGGGTCTGGGCCTTGGGGCTCCGAGGTGCCTGGGTGGTGGGAGTGGGGTGGTGGATGATAGGGATGTCTGGGGTGGGCCGGGAGGTAGGGTTCCGGACTCCGACCAGCATGTCCTCAATACTGTTGATGTCTGCCATCGTTTGTTCACTGTGCGATTGGTATGGTTGTGGGTGCATACACAGGGGTGTGGTGTATATGGGACTAGCGTGTGTGGGTGTATATGTATGTGTAGATATATATGTATATATGTATGTATGTGTATGTATATATTTATATATATGGATGGATGTATGTATGTATATGGGTATATATGTATATATTTATGGGTTAAATGTGAGTGAGTGCATACGTGTATGAAAGAAATGTGTGTCTAGGTGTATGTGGATGTGCGGACCGGCTGCTCTCTGTGGTGGGGGTGGTGTGGATCCGTGCTTGGATGTGGTGGTGGGGGGGGTTGCCGCCCTGGTCTCCCCGGGTCGACCGCTCCCTGCCTTGAGCTGGGGGGGCAGTGAAGTTCGGTGCTCAATGAGCCAGCTAGCAAGCTGGCTCTCCTCTTCCAGAGGACCCTTTCCTCTGGACCTAAGCATTCCCACCCCCCCCCCCCCCCCACACACACACACACACACACACATACACACACACACACATCCTTGCTCATTTAGGATTCTGGGGACAGGCAGGTACCCAGAGGTTGACGAGGTGGGCCTGCTGCCATGGTTCACCCGTCTCCTCACCACTGTCTGTCCCTCAGTTTTTACTGCACTTTAGACATTGAGGGCCTTTGAGGGGGACGGTGTGGACATGCACTCACGTTTGCCCTAGCATCTGTCCCCTCAATTTTAACTGCACCATAGTATCACACACTACGACACATGCATATACACCAACACCTACACACAACACTGGGGGTGGAGGGGTGGGAAGGCCTTCCTTCACCCACTTCCTGCTCCCTGCCGGGGCGGGGGGGGGGGGTTGCTGGCACGGGACTGGGCTGGTGGCTTCCTAGGACCGCTACTGGTCCTTGCTGGTCCAGCCATCTGCCCCTGCCGCAGAGGGTGTGCTAGTCTGGATAAGTGTGTGTCTCTGTCCTTGTTTTCTTCTTGTTTCTGAATGGGTGGATGAATGAGTGCGTGTTGGAGGGAGGGGACATATGGCCAGGTTTGGAGGTGTGAGGGTGAATTTGAGTGTATGTGTGTGTGTGTGTGTGTGGGGGTGGGTGTGTACATGGTGGGGGTGTATAGGGGCGAATGTAGGGTGGGTTTGGTTAGGTGGGTGAGGACAGCTGGTTCTGGGTCGGGGCTGGTCGTGCCCGGTTCACTCATGGACACTCCCCTGAGACTACTGCACCACTCCAGAGGGGGGGCGCCTTGGGGCTCCGGTGTCCGGCTTGGCCCCCCGGCGTAGGGGCGGTTGGCCCGCTCCCCTGGGCGGTGGTGATATGGGGCGGCCGGGTGCTCCTCGGCGGGAGGTGGGCCCTGCCGGGTGGTGGGTGGCTTTCCGGGCGCGTGGCGCCGTGGTTTTGCCGCTGGCCCCTGGGGGGGGGGGCATCCTGGGGGGGAGGCGCTCTGTTCCCTCTGGTTCCCCTGGACCTGCGCTCCTTGACTGGTGGGGCGCTGTCCGGGGTCTCTGGGAAGTGCGGCTCTGGTACTCCACCGCTCTGTGGGGGGCCGTGGGCGGGTGGGGTTCCCGGGTCTCTCTCCGCCCGCCTCTGGCCTCTGGGGGAGTGCTGTCGCAGCTACCCACCCTTGCTGGTAAGTACATTCCATACATCTATCCTATGTTGCACTTCTAGGTTGCACACAAACACACTCACACACACCCATACATCGCACTCATCTGCACTATATGTATTTGGTTTACTTTCTGTACTTCTTTGCAGTGGTCATTTGAGCTGGTTGCGTGTTTTATTTTATTAATATTATTATTATTATTATTTTATTATTATTAATTTTTTTTTTTTTTTTTTTTTTTATTATTATTATTATTATTATTTTTTTTTTTCTTCTTTTCTTTTTCTTCTCCTTTTTTCTCCTACCTCTGTCTTTTCCCTTTTTATTATTTCTCTCCCCCTCTTTTCTTGGTCCACCTAACCCCAATAATTATCACTTTGCATACTGTTATCACTACATATTGTTATCACTACACTATATATTATACAGAATTGTTATAATTGCCATTTAAATCTGTACATAAAAACAAAGTTGTCCTCCAAAGATGGGGGGGTGGAGGTGGGCCAAAAAAAAAAAAAAAAAAAAAAAAATTACTCTAGTTCTGCTAAAGAGGTTTTTAAAGTCTTTCAGTACCAAATCATATCTACATGAAGCCTACCCTCTGCTGGGAGATTTGTGTCAGTTTGCTTAGAGGCATCAATGTATCCATGAGATCAGCTGACCATTTTCATTGTTCTGTTAAAGTAGACAATTGCATACCATCAATGATAATGATACTGTCACTATAGGTCACCATGGATAAAATTATGATCAAGTCAAGAGGTTTTTGTACAGTGTAGCTGGGTTTCCTGTCACTGTGGGCACCAAGGCACAGTAGTAGAGAGCAGAGTCTGATACTGCAGCAGAGGAGATCAGCAGATCCACTTGTTTAAGATTCTGATTAACATCAGCAGACATACGATGTGGGAGAGGTTCACTTTTAGCTCCACTTGGAAAGATGTAAAGGAGGAATTCTGGTCTGGATTGTGGATACTGTCGGTACCAGTGGAGATTCTGCACAGTATCACTGAACTGTTTGTAGCTGCAGGACAGGGTAACATTATCACCCTGAAGCACAGCATTATGGGGGAAAAGTGGTTCTATTGGATCTGCCATAGAGTCACCTGCCGTAGAGAAGAGAAGATAAAGTTAACAGAATCATGGCAGAGTTACATAAGTCTGACTCACACTATACACTTTTAGCACCATACAGAATAATTTATCCTTCATTCAGTACTTACAATAGTAGAATTAATCCAAACAAGTGTAAACTCACCCAGTGAAAGCCACACACACAGTATTGTTATGCTGAACATGATGACTGGTCTTTATGTGATGAGAATGTTCTGTGTTCTCCACTCTTGTATCTTCTGAGCTCTAGGAGTCTTTGTGTAGCTCCACCCACTGAGCGAATGTCAATCATACCTGTTGCTCCACTGTAAATTTTGCAGGTTCTCCTGAAGATGGCGCAATGATTTGATTACCATCTGGTGCGGGAGTCATGTAGCTTCATTGCACAGGATGAGATTGGATGGTGGTCCTTTAACCCATCTGTGCAGTTAGAACACACACACACACACACTAGTGATTACTAGGGGGCCCAGAGCGGTGGGCAGCCCTAGCCCGGTGCCCGGAGAGCAGTTGGGGTTTAGGTGCCTTGCTCAAGGGCACCTCAGTCATGGCCTCAGGTCTGGTCACAAGACCAGTTCCCTACCACCAGGCCATGACTGTCCCATGAATAACCCCAAATAAACAACCCCAAAAATCCACAATGGTGTTCTTTATGCACTATACACAAAATCAAAAAATGCGTAGCATATAAGCATTACTTCTCCCAACGCTTATCGAATTTTCTCATAACAGACCCGACGTTAATCCATCGGTCCGAACTCACACAGCCAGTTACAACTCAAGCCAGGAATCACTAACATCACCCATTGACCAAGTGGAATCCACTGCTCAAGACATCTCACTGTTTCTCTCTCTGGGCGAGCTTTTAAAAACGGAGGACAAATTTTGATTGTGGTGAAAATAAATCACATTGACAAAATATGTCACATTTACATTTTTACATTTATTGCTTAAAAATTGTAAGGCTGGGCGTTTTCTCCTGTTTAAGTTATAGGGAGATTGGGAAGGTTTATGTATTTTCGTTTGTTTTCTTTTTATAAGGTTAATTAAGTTGAAACAGGGGATTATGGAATTTTGTTTGTTGGCCATGGCCTTATCATTTTAATATATATACATAACACAAATAAATGAATGGCAACAGCCAAGACATAATAATAATAATAATAATAATAATAATAATTCATTTTATTTCAAGGCGCCTTTCTAGACACTCAAGGACACCATACACACAATAAAGTACAAGTAAAATATAGTACACACAAGAGAAAACCAGACAATAACACTAAAACAAAATTATTAAATCTTATAAAATCAGGCAAAATAAGTTAATCTAAAAAGGTGCATCTTAAGGCTGCTTTTAAAATATGTGAAAGAATGAATGTTTCGGATGTCAGGTGGGAGCATGTTCCAGAGTTGAGGAGCAGAGCGACTGAAGGCCCTGCTCCCCATGGTACTAAGCCGAGCAGTAGGAACTGTGAGATGAATGGAAGAGGAGGATCTAAGTGTACGGGAGTGTGAGGTAATGTGGAGAAGATCTGAGAGGTACGGGGGAGCCAAATTATGGATAGATTTAAAAGTGAGAAGCAAGATTTTAAACTGGAAGCGGAAATGTATGGGAAGCCAGTGGAGCTGCTGTAGGACCGGAGTGATGTGTTGTATTGAGGGCGTTTTGGTGATAATACAAGCAGCAACATTTTGCATGAGTTGAAATCTATGGATAGATTTTGAGGGAAGACCATACAGGAGGGAGTTACAATAATCTAGACGTGAAGTAACTAGACTATTGACGAGGATAGAAGCAGTGTGAGGGGTGAGGGAGGGACGATGACGGTTAATGTTCCTGAGGTGAAAGTATGCAGTGCGTGATACTGCAGCAGAGGAGATCAGGAGATCCACTTGTTTTTTATTCTGATTAACATCAGCAGACATACGATGTGGGAGAAGTTCACTTTTAGTTCCACTTGAAAGGATGTAGAGGAGGAATTCTGGTCTGGATTGTGGATACTGTCGGTACCAGTGGAGATTATGCAGAGTATCACTGAACTGTTTGTAGCTGCAGGACAGGGTAACATTATCACCCTGAATAACAGCATTATGTGATAAAAGTGGTTCTGTTGGATCTGCCATAGAGAAGAGAAAATAAAGTTAACAGGATCATGGCAGAGTTGCATAAGTCTGACTCACACTCTGTTCTTTCAACACCACATTGTCATTTATTCTTTATTCTATATTTACAATAGTAGAATTAATCCAAACAAGTGTAAACTCGCCCAGTGAAAGCCACACACACAGTATTGTTATGCTGAACATGATGACTGGTCTTTACATGATGAGAATGTTCTGTGTTCTCCACTCTTGTATCTTCTGAGCTCCAGGAGTCTTTGTGTAGCTCTGCCCACTGATCGAATGTCAATCATACCTGTTGCTCCACTGTACATTTTGTCTGTTCTGGTCGTGAAACATCTGATATTCTTGTGGTGAAACTTGGCTGATGTTTGCAATGTTTTAGGGCAGTATCATTTACTCAGTCAAGACTGTTACATGCCATTTTTTATATTTTAATAAATTTGCACTTTTTCACTTTGTCATTATGGGGTATGTGGAATGTTGAGAAGGGAAATAATTTTGCCCATTTCACAATATGGCTGTAACAAAGTGTGGAAAAGTGAAGCGCTGTGGGTACTTTTCAAATGTACTGCAACAGGAATTGATCAATTTAACAACTGTTGTCTTATATTTTACCTTTGTAGGAGATAATAGCTTATTCTACTGTATGTTTGTTCCATGTACCAAACTGTGCTAATTTATTTTCATTCAATAAATATACTTTTTCATTCTGTGTCACCTTTTATGTTTTCCCCTTCCACCACTATCGATTTTATTATTATTTTTGTTCCTGTATAATTTTGTATCCCTTTATATATAAACTGTGTAGTCAGAGCATTTTAAGGTATTAAAGAGAATTAGAGTTTGAAAAGTTATTGTGATGGGATGTGCTGTCAATGTTTATGCATGTATTTGTCACTGAGCTGAGTGTAATCTTAATAATCACCTGTGATGCACACTGACACGCCCCCTACTGGATGGATGTGTCCACACTTCCCCACCCTCCTGATCACCTGCACCACCCTGTCACCCCGTTCACCCTCTGACACTCACCTGGGCTAATAAAGAGTGTATCAGGCACCATTACCTTCTCCAGAATGTATTTAATTATTACACATTTAACCATCTTCATTTTAAGGAATACATCTTTGAACATGTAAAAGATAAATAGTTCTCTATCTTGATTTAATAAAGGCTCCTATGAAACTTTATTTTCTCTTTATTCACAGTCAAACACTGTCTTTTAAAATGATTTAACTTTTAAAATGCAAATGCACAACCATTATGAATATATCACCTATTTAAGCTTATCTGTGTAGTATGAGGTTTTTGTACAGTGTATATGTGTACTAAGAGGTTTTTGGACAGTGTATCTGTGTAGTAGGAGGTTTTTGTACAGCATATCTGGGTTTCCTGTCACTGTGGGCTGCAGGGCACAGTAGTACAGAGCAGAGTCTGATACTGCAACAGAGGAGATGTTCAGATCTACTTTCTTTTCTGTTTTGTGAAGTGTGATGGACAATCGTGGGTGAGGTGGTTCAGCTTTAGTGACAGATCCAGTAGCTTCAATAATCAGCAGCAGAAAATCTGGTCTTGATCCAGGCTTCTGTAGGTACCAGTGGAGACTATATGGTGATCCATCATATGTGCAGGACAGTGTGGTACTGCTGCCTTCAGTTAAGGATTTGACAGTTTCATCTGGTCTAATACCACTGTCTGCAGAGTCAGCTGTAAAAACATCACATTTTGTCAAAAAATTACAAATTACAAATGATGGTTGTTTGTTAAATTACCAAATGTGATTATGTAATGAAGACTTACCAATACTGGGAAGAGTTATAACAGAGAAGAGCAGCAACATGTTCATCCTGAATGTAATTTCAGATCTTGAACTTTACACAAGAATGCCAGTGTCACTTGAAACACGCTATACTATACATACTGTACCCTCATCACATCAAACTCCTCCCACTCATCCTGTAGTCACTGCAATGGCTGATGGACCCATTTGTTATGTGATGTGATTGGTATCTAGTATGTGTGTCCTAATCGAAGATGATTAAACAACAGATCAAACAAAAGAAGTCATATTTATACATGCTCAAAAAAAAGGTAACACTAAAATAACACATCCTAGATCTCAATGAATAAAATATTCCAGTTGAAAATCTTTATTTATTACATAGTGGAATGCATTGTGAACAAAATAACAAAAAATGATCAATGTAAATCAAAATTATCCCATGGAGGTCTGGATTTGGAATCATACTCAAAATCAAAGTGGAAAATCAAATGACAGGCTGATCAAACTTCAGTGGAAATTCCTCAAGGCAAGTTAAAATGAGTCTCAGTAGTGTGGATGGCCTCCACATGCCTGTATGACCTTCCTACAACACCTGGGCATGCTCCTGATGAGGCAGCAGATGTTCTCTTGAGGAATCTCCTCCCATATCTGGATTGAAGCATCAGTTAAATTCTTCACAGTCTGTGGTGCAACGTGGCATTGGTGGATGAAATGATACATGATGTCCAGGAGGTATTGGTCCAGCTACTAGGTTTTTGCCCTCCTATGTCCACCTCCATGTCTCCTGGTGTACTGGCCTGTCTCCTGGCATCTGCTCCATGCTCTGGACACTGCTGACAGACACAGCAAACCTTCTTGCCACAGTTTGCATTGATGTGCTATCCTGGATGAACTGCACTACCTGAGCAACTTCTGTGGGTTGTAGACACCTCCTCATGCTACCTCTATGGTGAGACAACTGACAAAATGCCAAAGTGACCAAAACATCAGCCAGAAAGGATGAGAACAGAGAAAAGGTATGTGGTCACAACATGCAGAACCACTCATTTATAGGGTATGTCTTGCTAATTGCCTCTCACTTCTACCCATTTTCTGTTCCATTTGCACAACAACAGGTGAAATTGAAGTGTGGTTGACTTGGAGATACATTGTTGTTTAAGTCTTCCCTTTATTTTTGTGAGCAGTAGCCTATATATCAAATGTATTTATATTGCATTGTAAAAAATCAGCTCTTCAAATATGGGTCCAGGTCCGTAATGAACAAGCCAGAGGTGAGTGTCAGGAAAAAAGCCCCTTGTTGGAAATAAAGAAGAAACCTTAGGAAGACCAAGACTGAAAAGAACCCACATCCTTCTGGTGCAGCTCTGCTTAGAAACAGTCCTGTTTCATTATAGGACAATAATGTGCTACCTTGAGTTTAAGAGCAGACACACAGGGCTTCAATTGAGGAATATCAAACATTACTCACCTCTATGCAAAAGGTGGTACTTGGACTTCAGCAGAAGGATTTCAAAGACTGGAACAGTAACGACTGAAGTTTAAATTTGGAAAATGCAAATGGTCCCCCCTTCTGGGGAAATCGTGTCTCTGCATCAGAAATATGTCATGCTTTTGTACAGTGTATCTGGGTTTCTTGTCACTGTGGGCACCAGGGCACAGTAGTACAGAGCAGAGTCTGATACTGCAGCAGAGGAGATCAACAGATCCACAAGATTTTGGTCTTTATCCACGTTTGCAAATATCCCAGGGATCTCAGACTTTTTGTTAATTTCACTTGGGTAGATAAGAACAAGAAACTCTGGTCTAGATGTGGGAAACTGGCGATACCACTGTAGATTATAAGCATTACTATCACTGTAACTGCAGGAGAGAGTAACAGTTTCCCCTTCTGACACATGCTTTACTGGGTCAACTGGTTCAATGTTCTGTGCTGAGACTTCACCTGGTGAGAGAAAAGGAAAATGAAATTTAATCAGAACAATCAGTAGTTTTTTATCCACAAATTCATAAATATGTCTTTATTGTTTTCTATTTTTTTCTGCATGATTGAGCATGAATCTGTCATTAAGATAAACTCACCTAACAGTGTGAGTAGGAGAGAAAGTGTAAAGAGCAGCATGATGATGGAGATGTGAAGTGAGTGAAAGCCAAAGCTGAATGGGATTCATGTAGTTTTATATTGAGATACAGAGCTCCACCCTTACACCACCCAGAACACTTCTCTAAAGTCCCATTTGATCAGAGTAGGAATATTGGACACACATCAAGATAAAAATATGTAATATAACCATCCTTGAAGTTTGTTCAAGAAGCTCAAAGCAAAAGTGCTCTAATTTTAAGAAAATGTATATAATCCACATTTTAATTTTAATAATGAAAGCATGGTGAATCATTTTTTCACATGCTAACTAGAATCACTGGAAATAATTATAATAAGTTTCTTTTAACTTCTTTAACTTCACACAAAATGTCTTACTACAAAGTTTACTAGTCAGGACAAGGTAAAGAGAACTTCATAATCACCTTATTAGGCAGACATGATGCTGATATACTGTAGAAATATTGATATATAATGTATGCATTGAATCAATTTAATGTGGGATCATGTACCATTCACTCTGTATTACATGTAATCTGTATGAGACAATGCCTTATAAGGACGTCCTGTGGATCTTATGGGCACAGTATGGGCAATCTAGTTCTGCTGAAGAGGTTTTACAAGTCTTTCAGTACTAATCATATCCACATAAAGCCTACCCTCTGCTGGTAGACTTGTGTCATCACACTGTATTGATAGAAAATAATAGTTTGCTTAGATGCATGAATGTGTATATGAGATCAGCTGACCATTTTCATTGTTCTGTTAAGGTAGACAATTGCATACCATCAATGATAATGCTACTGTCATTATAGGTCACCATGAATAAAATGCAGAGCAGAGTCTGATACTGCAGCAGAGGAGATCAGGAGATCCACACGTTTAAGATTCTGATTAACATCAGCAGACATACGATGTGGGAGAGGTTCACTTTTAGCTCCACTTGGAAAGATGTAAAGGAGGAATTCTGGTCTGGATTGTGGATACTGTCGGTACCAGTGGAGATTCTGCACAGTATCACTGAACTGTTTGTAGCTGCAGGACAGGGTAACATTATCACCCTGAAGCACAGAATTATGGGGCGAAAGTGGTTCTATTGGATCTGCCATAGAGTCACCTGCCATAGAGAAGAGAAGATAAAGTTAACAGAATAATGGCAGAGTTACATAAGTCTGACTCACACTATACACTTTTAGCACCACACAGAATAATTTATCCTTCATTCAGTACTTACAATAGTATATGTAGCGGATACATATGTTAGTTTATGGATTATGAACGGGGCACCATCCTGATTGCTCAGGAACCAGTATTGTGATAACGGAGTTAGGTGGAATATGGTTTGATCAGTCTCATTACTAAAGGGTTAAGTTCTGGTTCCGCGCAGTGACCTAATACCATCGACCAAAATATGCATTTACCACCGTGACCAGATGAATAAATGTCCACATTTATTAAATGGTTAATATTACAATTGATACAAAGCATATGAATGGTTTGGCTCAAATTGAAACTAAACCTACATGTGAATCTAATTTAAACCAGGGATATAATAGTGAACAACAAAGAATATAAAATTAAACAACAACAGCGAATGATACAGTTATCGACGGTCATGAAATTTAAATGTATTATATGACTATTCTAAGGCTTGCCTAACTAGCGTAGGACCCAGGGACGGACACGAGGTCTTTAGAGAGAGAATAGAAAAGAAGAAAGAGGAAGTTTGGGCAGGTTAATGGCAACAGTATTTACTATTTTGGACTTCGGGAGAGATAGAAGCTGGCAACCCCAAAACAGCATATGAACTGAGCGTCTTACTTCGACGAAGAGGCGTGGTTACGCGGACCAACCGGTGTGCATTCACGGTTTGTTTCTTGAGGCAGCTAAGGTCTGCGGAGCAGGTCACGTGAGACGGCTCGGGTCGCGGAGACTTAGCGGTGACGTCACAGTCGCAGCTGGAGGGCGCAGACAAACTTGTGAAGATACTTGACTGAGAAAGATGAGCTTGACTTGAACGACTAGACGAAATAAAAGTACTTTTGACGACGAAACGTAGAATAAAGAAAATAAAAGAAAATAAAGAAGAATCTTCTGTTGGACTTGGTGAGAGCGTTAGATGCGGTTTCTTGGCATCGCTCTTCTGGACACGGCGGTGTTCGGCGTGAGTCCAGCGAACAGTCGCGATGGTTTGGCGTGTTCGAGTCTTTGAGTCTCGGCGACTCTGGCGAAGTTCTCCAAGTCTTCCCAAATTACCAGGCTGCCAAGCTCATTGTTTCGCTTCGAGCTAGGGCTTTTAAAACAAGTTTTAGGGGCGTAATTGTAAGGCGCTTTCATGTTCATCAGGCCATTGACCATTGGCCTTTATTAATGAATATTCATGACCTCTGCCCAGACAGGGGAGAGAAAGAGAGAGAGAGAGGGGGAGAACGAGGAGTGCCCGTCTTTCCAGGTCTAGTTAATGACTTAACCAAAGAAGACAGACTAACACAATTCGAAGACAAAGTAAACTAATCCTAAATAAATTGTCTTACATACTCTGCCTAAACAAGAACTAATTTGGTTCTATTAGTCTACACATTGAGCCATTCTCAATTTCCACTTTTGGACAACAAATGACATAATGCACAGACAGGTGTAACGGGTGTGTGTGTCGTGAGTCCTGTGACCGTCATCTACACTGTCCTGACACACCCGTAATACTTCTGCGTTGTGTTCTGCGTGTCCGTAGTAAGCGAAGGGGAAGAATGAACTCTGAGGCGATCAGTGCTGTAACTACTGCTGCTTTACTTCGATGGTCTGTTCACAAAGAAACAATAAACAACAACTGAAGACAATGTGTACAGCGTGTTTTTTCCACACAGGCGAGCCGTCGGCAGACACACTCAAGTACCGAGGCCTACAGCTCCCTCCTCCTCTCAGCTCGTAACCCGCGGACTCAGTTACCATTACATTAAGGACAGTGTACACAGTTCCCTTCAGATTATGGGAATGGAATAACATTTAAAAACACAAAATATAATTGATGCAAATGCCCAACTAACGGGAATACTTCTAGGGCAAAGAAACAGTATGAACTAATACAATACAGCACTTATGAGACAACACAGAGTTTTAACATACCTGTTCACAAAGAAACAATAAACAACAACTGAAGACAATGTGTACAGCGTGTTTTTTCCACACAGGCGAGCCGTCGGCAGACACACTCAAGTACCGAGGCCTACAGCTCCCTCCTAGCAGATAACGCACATGGAAAATTAGCTCGAGCACATGTCCGACAGAAAAACTAGAAAAACAGCGCTTTCCCCTCCATTTACTCTTATATGACAAACATAAAATATGCGTCACACAGTATTTTGAATGATTTAACATCAAACTAGTTTTGGAGTAATTTTAGGTCTTACAAAACACATTTATAATGGGAACATGAAGAAACACTGACCTCCTCTCAGCTCGTAACCCGCGGACTGAGAGGCTAAGCGGGAAGGCTGTTACATCTAGCTTTCTCTTAAAGAGACAGTACAGGTATTAGGCAAACTCTGGTCTGAAATGAAATTATAATGTTGCAGTGCATTTACCAGGATTTGGTGGAGTTTCTTCACATTGTAGTGTTAATTTTGATTGGGTTACATTCACCCCTCCTGAAATCCACCAATATCCTGATAAATTGAATGTGGCACTGACCACAACCCAGCAAGAGACTAGTGAACATGACAGCGCAAGTAAAAGTGAAAACCTAGTTCACGTCGACTTAGTCACCCCCTACAAGGGTTAGGAGAATAACGAGATTGATCAGGTCACGAGATCCCCTCAGAACAGTATGATGCCTGTTACACCACACCAGACTTGGCTCTACTAATCATAAGTCACCTTACTAATGGACAAGAAAAAAATACTTTAGGATAACCCATGTAAACTATCAAAATCAGATTAATAACTGAACACAAAATGCTTGCTCTTCTGCAAGGGTTTCTGAACCATTGAATCAATTAATCTATTAACAGACTTTACCAGTCTACCTGCATGTGTTCTTACAGAACCCTCTATCTGTGGAACTGAACCAGTGGGAACAGAGTCATCTGGTAAGACTGAAGTGTTTGGGTGTGCATGCGTGTTGACAGCTGTATCTGCGGCTACCGAGACCGAGTCTAGACAGGGTCGAGCTCCCACGAGACCAGGCGCTGGATCATCCATGCCCTTCGTAACTGAGTGATTTTCAAACAGTGAAGTGAAACTCACAGACGTTCCACATGGCGTCTCACCAGTACCGTCGTACGAGTTATGCGTCACGGTCAGATCGGCTGAATCTGATTCAGGACCTGAGAATGAAACATCACCACTCTCTTCCAGGACTGATTCGCCACCAGAGTCATCTTGATCAGCATTCTGAGCATCCTGGAGCTGGACAGGTAAAGGCAAGAAATTGACTTCCAACAGTAAATTCCGGTGTACGACTCTCGTTCGTCCAGAAACATCCTTGACCCGGTATACATGAATGTCAGGATTAACTCCAACGACTGTGTACACTCCATCTTCCCATTTATCAGCCAATTTTTTCTTACCACGCTCAGTCTTATTAGCTACCAGGACATGGTCACCTAATTGGAGAGAGATGCCTCTAACACGCTTGTTGTACTGCTGTGCCTGGTGCTGCTGCTCGACACAGGAGTGCTTCTGTGCAATCTCCATGGCATCCTTCAGAGTTGTGATCAGGTATTTTGCATACGAATCATAATCAGTCACTCCGGGGTCATGCAAAACCTGCTTGAATAACATGTCTACAGGTAGTCTGGGACTGCGGCCAAACATGAGAAAAAACGGAGCATAACCTGTAGTCTCATGAACCGTGGCATTGTACGCGAATGTAAGCGTCTGGATCTGCTGGGGCCACCTGTGCTTTTCCTTTAGGGGAAGGGTGCGGAGCATATTCCCGAGAGTACGGTTAAACCTCTCTGTACCCCCATTGCCCATGGGGTGGTACGCTGTGGTGTGAGATTTTGCGACGCCTGCCAGGCGGAGGAGCTCGGCTATCAGGTTACTCTCAAAGTTCGTGCCCTGATCTGAGTGGATTCTCTCAGGAAACCCATAAACACAGAAAACATTGTCCCATAACTTTTTAGCAACCTGTTTGGCAGTTTGGTTGGTACAAGGAAATGCATGGGCTAGTTTGCTGAAGTGATCCGTGACCACCAGGACATCGACGGATCGCTGTTTACTATCTTCCGCCGACCAAAAGTCAATGCACACTATTTCCATAGGGGCGGATGTCCGTATGTTCTCTAGTGGTGCACGTGCGGCGGGTTCGTTGGTTTTCCCAACCACACACCTTCGGCAGCAACGTACATATTCCCGCATGTCCCTCTCCATGTCGGGCCAGTAGAAGCGTTGCCTTGCCAGACTTAGGGTTCGATCTTGGCCCTGATGACCAGCCAAGTCATGGATGCCGGACAAAGCCTCATCCTTGAGCTCTTGTGGTAACACGAACTGAAACCGCTTCTGTTTGGTAACTGGATCTTCCGACACCCTGTATAGGATGCTATCACGAATCTCAAGACGGTTCCACTGTTTGAACAACTTCAGAGTTGCAAGGTCAGCATCGCCTCTCTGTCGTCTGGATGGCCTCTTTTTCTCACTCACGAAGGGGAACACTTTGGATATGCAGCGATCAGCCTGCTGACTCGACCGAAGCACAGATTCTGAGAGCACTGGTGAGGCGGCTTGCCCATCAGCCAGCTGCTGAACAGACTGTGCCACTGAAATAGCTCTACACTCTGTGGCAAAGGACCAGTCTGAATGCACCCTGTACAAAGCGTGGACCTCTGCACTGTCAAAAGACATTATGGATGGGGGGCTCCGTGCTGCTTGGTGGTCACACTGAACCTGGGTCTGGGAGGTGATCTTAAAGACATCCTGCACCGCATGCTCTTGGATTCCACAGGCTTCATTCAAAAGTGTGTAGTAGGGCTCACCCAGTAGCCTCTGACTGATGGGCTTTGAGAATGGATCACGACTCAGAGCATCCGCAACCACATTACTCTTTCCCGGCAGGTGCTTGAGGTCGAATGAATAAGAAGCGAGCTTTGCAACCCAACGGAGTTCACAAGCATCAAGTTTGGGCTTGGTTAGCAGGAAGGTGAGCGGATTGTTATCCGTCCAGACGGTGAACTCATGGCCCTTGAGCCAGTGACTGAACTTCTCACACACGCTCCACTTTAAAGCCAGGAATTCCAGACGGTGAGCTGGGTACTTCCTCTGTGCTGCGTTCAATGTCTTGCTGGCAAAAGCAACCGGTCTGGCTTTGGTCTCTCCTTCTGGTACCTGCGACAGAACGGCACCGAGTCCGTCCAGAGATGCATCGACTGAAAGTATGAAAGGCTTATCAAAATTCGGATGTGCGAGTACAGCGCACTCCACCAGAGATTTCTTCAGTTCCTGGAAGGCTTTGGTACAATCATCTGACCAATCTGCAGGGGTAAGTTTGCGGAATGTGCCCTGGAGCTTCTGAGCCCTGCCAGCTTTTCCCCTTCTCTTTTGCCCTCCAGTCAGAGCAAACAAAGGTTTAGCAATGGTGGAACACTGTGGGATAAAATGCTGATAGTAGAACACCATGCCAAGGAAGGACTTTATCCTGCGGACAGATGGTGTAGATCCGTCATCCTCCATCATATCGCGCACTGCTAGCTTTGTGATGACATCCACCTTTGCAGGGTCGACTGACACACCTCCACTGTTGATAATATGACCAAGGAACCTCACCTGCCTCTGCATGAGATGACACTTTTTGGGTGCTAACTTCAGATTGTTCTCTCTCAGCCGCTCAAACACCATGCGAAGTCGACACAGAGCTTCGGCCTCAGATGGTGCAAAAACCAAAAGATCGTCCAGGTAACAGAGCAGCCTTGAGAAGTTTAGATCACCAAAAATGCCAAGCATCATCCGCATGAAAGTAGCGGGGCTATTGCACAACCCCTGCGGCAAGCGATTGTACTCGTGCAACCCCAGGGGAGTGGTAAAAGCAGTGTACTTTTTATCATCTTCATGCATGCGGATATTATAAAACCCTGAGGTGAGGTCCATGGTGCTGAACAGACAGTTCCCACCAAGAGCAGCAAGGCAGTCCGATTGGTGTGGCAGAGGATGGGCGTCCTTCAGTGTGCGTGCGTTAAGCCACCTAAAGTCAGTGCATACCCGCAAACCTCCATCCCTCTTCCAGACCATGACCAGGGGAGAAGCGTAGTCACTCATTGACTTCCTGATAATACCCCTTGCCTCCATCTCTGACAGAACTTGCCTCAGCTTCTGGTAATGCGCTGGGGGAACTCTGCGGTATGGCAACCGGAAGGGGCGATCGTCAATAAGGCGGATCCGATGGGTGACGCCCTTAGCCTCTCCACAGTCTAGTGGATGTTTGGAGAAAATGTCCTGAAATTCACAAAGTAATTCTACCAACTTATGCCTGTAAGGTTCACTGATCTGACTGGAATTGATGTCTATGTCACTTAGACCCACATCTGCTAAGCTCTTGGGGTGTGCAGCTTGCACTGGAGGACATTTAGGAGGAGCAGCTGATGGTGGTGTGTCTTCCAAAGCCTGGAACCCTTGAAACAGATTCAGATCCTCAGCCGCTAGACAGGGTGATACATCAGCTAACTTGCAGTTACGTTTAAGCATTATGGATTTCTCTGTTGGGTTCACGACAGTCATAGGGATCCACCTGTCTCCCCACATCGGAGTAATGACGTGACCCACAATGACAGCACGGGGAAGAGCTTTGGAGCAAGTCGGCTCCACAATGACTGTGCTGCCTGGAGACACAGGCACGCTGTTAGGGAGTCTGCCCCAAATTAAATGTTCTGACCTGGGCATTAGAGTGACTGCTTGGGTAAGCTTGACCGTCCCGATCTTATTGGGCACATCAGCACCTTTCCACCGTTCAACACCCATGAACATAGATAAGAAACGCTCAGTATCTGTGTCACACCCATGCGTGTTTGTTGAGGCCATATCCCAGTAGTGACTGTTGCTCTTCATCACATGGAGTTTGATTACGTTTGAGCCCAAGATAAGATCATCGCGCTGGCCTGGTACAACAAGAGTAGGGACAAGACAAGTGGTGTCATACAACTGTAGCTCTAGATCATACAAACCCTCTGGCTGTGCCTGCACACCACCGCAACCAATTAGCACAACGTCCTGTGCTGAATGCATCTCTTTTGGTAGTGCGCCATTCTCACGGAGTTTCTGCTCAGCAACCTTACTCATGGTACAAGCCATTGAACCGGAATCTAGCATTCCTCTAAGCTGTACTGAACTGTTGACCAAGACTGGGCAGTAAAACAGCTCACTGAAAGCATGGACCCTTTGAGTGGCTTGGAAGACTAACCTGCATCCGTGAGGCACTTTAGCGCGGCTTTGTTCGAACAAGGCTTCCGCATCACTGTCATCGTCGAGGGTTTCATGAATTTCGCTCACACCGCCCCTCTCCAGATGCGAGCCATTCAGTTTAACTGCTGGCTGTGGGTCGAATCATTACTGCTGGGTGCTGGACCTTGTGGAGCACTCCGTGTGGGACAATTCTTCTTCCAGTGGCCTGGGGACAAGCATCTCAAGCACAGGTTTTCACGTCGGCAATGTGCAAGCGTGGAATGACTAGTGGCACCACATGCTCTGCAGGCTCTATTAGACACCGCTGGATAAGTGTGACCCGGCCCCGGTGCCTGAGACTGGATCTGAGTTTGTTGGGTAACCAGTTTTTCTAACAGACTCACCAAACTTTTCATGCAGTCATTGTCAGTGGCACTATGGATCGGCTGCATCTGGGCAGTGGGAGGTGGCAGGGGCATACCAGAGCCAAGTTCGTGCGCCGGTGGCAAGGAAGACTGTGTATGAACCACATGCTCAGTAATGCTACGGTTCTGTAACCGTGCAGCATCACGTGCCTTTTTGTCCTGCATATACTCATCTAGTCGCTCCTGAATCTCGGAAGCAAGCCACTTCTCCGCTGCCTTGAACTTGAAAATCCTGGAAAGAGACTCATCAGGACAATGTTTAAGGAACATCATGCTAACTTCCCGGCTTGGATCATCAAGGTTGCGCCCTTGCCGTTTCAAGCACTCCTCTGCCACATCTACAGTTTTATTAAGCCGAATCCAGTATTCCATAGCGTCCTCCCTCTTGTAAGGCAGTGTATTATAAAAGTCAGCTAAAGGCATATTTGAATAGGTCAAGTCACTGAAATGTTGTCTTAGAATATCAAAAATCACGGAGGGGTTCTGGAAGTGATCAGTAGCTAGGTTGCGTAGCTTGATCTTCACTACATCGCCTGCCTTGCCCATCAATCTGGCCAGAATCTCCTGAGAATGCTCATGCAAAGGGATAGCACGTTTTTTCAGGTACAGCATCATGAGGCTTTCCCACTCCTGGACTGAATATTTATCTGTACTGTCACCTCTAAAGTTCGGGGGTTCTTTGACGTCTGGTTGCATTATAAGCCTAACGTTAGACAGCGTTACCTCTGGCTCCTGCTTCGGATTTTCACTATGTCCGCTATCACTGCTGCCCATACTGTTACCCTTTAGCTGAGCGGTAATCGATTTTCCCAATTCTTCAGCCAACTGAGTAATTAGAGAGCTTAAATCTGAGCATTGGTTAGTCTGACTTGGCATAACTCGATCAACATTACGAGTGGACGTTAATGCTGGTGTATCTAACTCAATTCTCTGTCCAGGTGTTCTCACATCACATTGGTCAGTTTGACTTGGCATAACTCGATCAACATAACGAGTGGACGTTAATGCTGGTGTATCTAACTCAATTCTCCGTCCAGGTGTTCTTAAATCACAGGGCCGGTTGAAAAAACCCCTCCCTATTCCCGGCAGAATACTAGAGTCAAAATCACCGTTAACATCACCACTTGCACCATATGCCCCACTCCCTGCCATTGTGACGTTTGTAAAGGAAATAAATGCTTACCTATTCAAACAGAGCAAGAAATAGATGAAAAAAACAGTGCAAATAAAACCTTGCTTAAAACTTAATAGGACCAGAAAGACATAGGAAAAAATATGTTGCATATGCAAACAAAAATGTTTTGGATAGTCTATAGTCCCATGAGTGAAGCAAACCTCGGCGAACAAGCTGGCGTTGTTCTCTGTGGCACTCCATCCGGGTCACGGCACCATTGTAACGGGTGTGTGTGTCGTGAGTCCTGTGACCGTCATTTACACTGTCCTGACACACCCGTAATACTTCTGCGTTGTGTTCTGCGTGTCCGTAGTAAGCGAAGGGGAAGAATGAACTCTGAGGCGATCAGTGCTGTAACTACTGCTGCTTTACTTCGATGGTCTGTTCACAAAGAAACAATAAACAACAACTGAAGACAATGTGTACACACAGGCGAGCCGTCGGCAGACACACTCAAGTACCGAGGCCTACAGCTCCCTCCTCCTCTCAGCTCGTAACCCGCGGACTCAGTTACGGTTACATTAAGGACAGTGTACACAGTTCCCTTCAGATTATGGGAATGGAATAACATTTAAAAACACAAAATATAATTGATGCAAATGCCCAACTAACGGGAATACTTCTAGGGCAAAGAAACAGTATGAACTAATACAATACAGCACTTATGAGACAACACAGAGTTTTAACATACCTGTTCACAAAGAAACAATAAACAACAACTGAAGACAATGTGTACAGCGTGTTTTTTCCACACAGGCGAGCCGTCGGCAGACACACTCAAGTACCGAGGCCTACAACTCCCTCCTAGCAGATAACGCACATGGAAAATTAGCTCGAGCACATGTCCGACAGAAAAACTAGAAAAACAGCGCTTTCCCCTCCATTTACTCTTATATGACAAACATAAAATATGCGTCACACAGTATTTTGAATGATTTAACATCAAACTAGTTTTGGAGTAATTTTAGGTCTTACAAAACACATTTATAATGGGAACATGAAGAAACACTGACCTCCTCTCAGCTCGTAACCCGCGGACTGAGAGGCTAAGCGGGAAAGCTGTTACATCTAGCTTTCTCTTAAAGAGACAGTACAGGTATTAGGCAAACTCTGGTCTGAAATGAAATTATAATGTTGCAGTGCATTTACCAGGATTTGGTGGAGTTTCTTCACATTGTAGTGTTAATTTTGATTGGGTTACACAGGCATAAATGTGAGGTCACATACGTACACATGAGAATGATTACATTCGATGAGTAACATACAAACTAATACATAGATATGCATCAATGTGGTGTGTTTATACAGTAACACGTATTCTAATAAGATCACTTAATACTGAATACATGAAAGATCATAAGTTGTGTCTTTATATCAACCACATGGCACAGTGTTCACATTCAAATGGTCTTGTGGTCCTTTGTTCTTAAGGCTGGAATGCTGAATACTGGTTTCAAGAATAATTAATCTTTCCTTGTATGGAAGGTAGTCAAGTTCGGTGTCTCTAGACTGCATTGGCCGAGCTGGTTCCTGTAGGCTGAATCCCAATTCTGTGTACAGATCAGATTTGGAGTTACAGAGATCTCTGAAATATTTGTATCTTCAGCTCTGGATTATAACACAGGACATAGAGTGGGTTTAAACTGTGGGCGATCAGATAAGGTTGGAATTTAGAGTTTTATGGTCCTTCCTGACTGTGGTCCCAGTGTCCTTCGACGAAGGTTGGTTTTGACCAGCCTCTCTTAGATGGCCTCTCTCCCAAGCTCAGGAGATCATAAGGTCAGCATTGTAGGCTTTTGGGAGGTAAACACCACTATGGATGTGGGTCCTTTGGGGCCTGTTGCTGTGTAAAGAATCAGTCTTTAAATTTACATGCAACCAAAGAGATGTGAGTCAGTTTCTCAGTTCAGTGGGAAAGGATTCCATTTTGGGTGTCACAGTGAAATGGCGTTTAGCTGTCTCCACTACATATACAAACAATACTATTACAATTAATCCAAACAAGTGTAAACTCACCCAGTGAAAGCCACACACACAGTATTGTTATGCTGAACATGATGACTGCTCTTTATGTGATGAGAATGTTCTGTGTTCTCCACTCTTGTATCTTCTGAGCTCCAGGAGTCTTTGTGTAGCTCCGCCCACTGAATGAATGTCAATCATACCTGTTGCTCCACTGTAAGTTTCGTCTGTTCTTGTGGTGAAACATCTGATGTTCCTGTAGTGAAACTTGGGCTGATGTGTGCAACATTTTAGGGTAGTAAAATTTACTTGGTCAAGACTGTTGCATGTCATTTTTTTGCAAAAAATATTATGGCAAATATTTTACTCTTATTTAATGTAAGCATTTTAAGGTATTGAGGAGAATTAGAGTTTGAATAGTCATTATGATAGGATGTGCTGTCAATGTTTATGCATGTATTTGTCACTAAGCTGAGTTTAATCATAATAATCACCTGTGATGCACACTGACACGCCCCCTACTGGATGGATGTGTCCACACTTCCCCACCCTCCTGATCACCTGCATCACCCTGTCACCCCGTTTACACCCGGACACTCACCTGGGGTTTTAAAGAGTGCCTCAGGCACCATTACCTTCTCCAGAATGTATTTAATTATTACAGATAATTTGACCGGTTCTTTTAATGCTGTATTTATATGTATGTGCACATGTATTAGTCACATTTGACCATCTTCATTTTAAGGAATACATCTTTGAATATAAAAAAGATAAATAGTTCTCTATCTTGATTTAATCAAAGCTCCTATGAAACTTTATTATTCTCTATATTTGCACTACAAGTCGTAAACACTTTTTGTGTTCAGTTGGTCTTCAGCAGAAGGATCTCTGGAAGATAAAGTTTAAATATGGCAAATAGCTCCCTCTTCTGGGAAAAGCTTCAGAAATATGTCATGCTTTTTGTACAGTGTAGCTGGGTTTCCTGTCACTGTGGGCACCATGGCACAGTAGTACAGAGCAGAGTCTGATACTGCAGCAGAGGAGATGTTCAGATCCACTTTCCTTTCTGTTTTGTGAAGTGTGATGGACAGTCGTGGGTGAGGAAGTTCTGTTTTAGCAACGTATCCAGTAGCTTCATCAATCAGCAGCAGAAACTCTGGTCTTGATCCAGGCTTCTGTAGGTACCAGTGGAGACTATAAGGTGATCGATCATATGTGCAGGACAGTGTGGTACTGCTGCCTTCAGTTAAGGATATGAATGCTTCATCTGGTCTAATACCATTGTCTGCAGAGTCAGCTGTAAAATCATCACATAGTGTCAAAAAATAACTCATTAAATACAAATGATTGTTGTTTGTTAACCCACCAAATGTGATTGTGTAATGAGGACTTACCAATACTGGGAAGAGTTATAACAGAGAAGAGCAGCAACATGTTCATCCTGAATGTAAGTTCAGATCTTGAACTTTACACAAGAATGTTAGTGTCTCCAGAAACACACTATACTACACATACTGTACCCTCATCACATCAAACTCCTCCCTCTCATTACATCCAACTCCTCCCACTCATCACATCAAACTCCTCCCACTCATCCTCTAGTCACTGCATTAGCTGACAAACCCATGTGTTATTTTATGTTTTCATTTGATCAGTATTCCAAAACATCCATATAAGTTTCATATAAGGATATGTCCCTGACATTTACTAGTCATTATTTAGAAGGTAATTAGTTAGATAATTCTTATTTATAGTTTTAAAATAAACTATATACCACTATCTTTTCAAGTAATTGTGGCAAGCAGGACTAACAAAAAAAAAACAAAACAAAAATAGGAAAAAAGAAAGAAGTACACGACTACGAATTTCACCCCAAGGAATTACACTGGGGCAAAAGAAAGCCTTAGCACAAAACAAGGGAACAATTGAAGAAAAAAGCACGCAAGATCAACACCACTGGACCAGAGATGTAGTTCCAATTATTTCTTTAATAAAATAAAAAAATCACTTCACAGACTCTTTATTAATAATATTAAAAATATATATAATTTCACTGACTCACAGTTAACAAGTAAAACCAAGAGGGAACAGGGCATTAAAAGGAGAGCTAGTGGATCACACTGTAACTCTTTGGGGAGTGGATATCAAGTCTCTCTGTACTGATGTAGGTGCACTCACTGCTCCTTAAAGAGACAGTGTACAGTTCTGACTGTTAAAACACCTATACTACACGCTCACCGTGACCGCACCACACATCACACTCAGGATACACCAAGCTACCAAACCCGTGCACAGGATTCCACACCGGGTTCATCTGCCTCTGTCTGGCCTGCAGCTCCTGCCCTGCTCAAGAACACTGTCACGTCTAACTCCGCCCTCCTTCCCAGTCCCGCGTCGTCTGCCCTAGCCCCACCTTGTTTCCCCATCTCCTTGGTTACCCTTCTGTCTGCCACGCCCCTATCCTCAGTGTTTCCACCTGCGTCTCATTTCACCTCCATGTTTCAGTGTATTTAAACCCCTCTGCTCTACCTCTTGTGGTCGGTCATTGTGTTTTGTGAGTACGTCGTTGCCTTTCAATGTTCTGCCTATTTGATCATGGTTTAGCCTGCTTCTTGTATTTCTTCAGTGCCTGTTCTCTGTCTGTGTGTCAGTTCCTCTCGTTTCCGTTTTGCGTCAGTTATCTCGTTTAGTCTTCTCCTCTCGTGCGCTCTTTCCCCCTTCTTCCCTAGTCTATGTTGATCCTTAGTTTATTTGTTGGTCGCGTTGTATTATTCAGTAGTTTTCTAGTCTGTGTTTACCCCAGTCTCTTCCTAATCCCGGTGTTTTAGTCCTTCATGTTTCTTTCGGTTTCATGTTTTCATGTCGCTCCTATCTATAGGTTTTAGGTTTTGTTGATTTATTCATCTCTCATTTTCCTAGTTTGCTTTATTCCTTCGTGTATTTCATTTCATGCTTCCTGTCTTCTGTTTTAGTTTTCCTGTCTAGTTTATTAGCTGTCCCCGTATTAAGTGCACTGTGTGTTTGTATCCCTTATGTCCGTTTAGCTCTTCTGTCCTTTTTTTAAGTTACTTTGTCTAGGTTCTTCTTTATTAGTGGTATGTGGTTTTCTGAATTGTTTGTACTTGATTCTGTCTCTAAATAACTCTGTTAGTTGTATGATCATTTGCACGTTTTAGGTTGCGTACATCTGTTTGCTTAGTTTTTCCTTTGTTTTGTTCTGCTTTGTTTAAAAAGTCGCTGCCAAACCAAACATAAGACAACATCACAGAACAACCATTAGAAAGCACTACACGATCACTCGGACTCAGACAACACGAATCACGAACACCCCCCCCCCCCCCCCCCAAACAAAACAGCAGCACTGCCGGCTACTAAAACAACACAGCAAACTTTGTTTTAGGGCAGAAGTCTATAACGCTGTTTTTCTTCCCCCTTGCGATTGGAATCAGTATATAGCTCCATCAGCCACTGCAAATTTCTCAGCATACAGCGTGATGACTAAAAAGGCTGTTCGCAAAGTGCCAATGGCAACAGCCCACCACAGTATTTCCAACGACGTGCCCATCGAACTCCAAGGTATTGAGCTAGTCCACCAAAGGAAGCCAGGCCCAACCATGTTCACACTGTCACTGTTAAGAGGTGCAGGGAAAAACAGGACCACAGAAAAGGGAGTCTGCCCCAGTAGCCACACCCCCCTTATTTATAATCCCTGAATAAACCTGCCTAGCGACTCACCCGGCTCCACCGCAATTATTCACAATTATTCACAATTATTCACAATTATTTACAATTATTCACAATTATTTACAATTATTCACAATTATTTACAATTAGGGGGATTGCCCAAAAATCCCACTCTGCCACATAATGTTTCTTTTATAGACTCATTTTGGTTATTTGAACGAATCACCTTTATTCTTCTTTATGCTTACACCACCAATCATGAAATGTTTAGACTTAATTTGTAGATATCGTTCTGTAAAATAAAGCAAAAAAATTACCTCCTGTATTTTTTTTTTCCTTCTGTACTGAAAAGCACTGTGCCCAACAACGGAGAAAATGCGCTCTTCTTTTCCTGGCTGGGCGTGTTGTCTTTATAGGTGAAGTGCCGGAATGAGGCAGCCAATCCAGTGACGACGCGACACTGAGAAAACGGGGTGGAGACACATCTGGATCTGACATCAGTGCATGGGACACAGTTTTCATATACAACACAACACAACAACACACAACAACAACTAGTCTAAGGGATCATAACAGCAGGAAAGATCAATCTTAGAAATTTCAACACAATAATAATTGTAAAGATTGGATGAGAAAACATTGATGAAAAATCTGACATGAATACATAGGAGCCTTTTCTTAATGAAAGTTTTTGAGTTGTTGAGTTTCAGAGGTTTTTGTACAATGTATCTGGGTTTCCTGTCACTGTGGGCCTCAGGGCACAGTAGTACAGAGCAGAGTCTGATACTGCAGCAGTGGAGATCACCAGATCCACATGATTTTTATCTTCATTTACTTCTGCAGACACTCCTGGTACTGGGGGATCAGCTTTTAGTTCAAGTTTACCTTCATCGACTAGATAAAGAAACTGTGGTTTGCATATATAAATGCAAAATGATCCTTCATGTTTTAATACAAATTGTCTTATTACAAAATTTACAAGTCACCATATTATGCAGACATAATGCTGATGTACTGTCGAATTATTGATATATAATGTGTGTATTTAATTCATGGGATCATACATGTGGGAGATGTGACATTCACTCTATTAGATGTAATCCGTATGAGACAGTGCCTTATTGTCACGTTGAGGACCCCGGCCCCTCCCCTTTGGGCGTGTGTTCACGTTGTCTACGTCTCCTAGTCTGCGTCTGTGGATCTCCGTGGGTGCGGTTATGTCTTGTGATAATCCGTCTCACCTGTGGCTCGTCTCGTAATCACGTGGGGCTAATGTGGTTTGTCTATTTAATATGCGTTCGCGCAGTGTCCTGTGCTCGTCGTTGTCTGAGTTTACACTTTTCTGTGTGCTTTCGTGTTTTCTCGTGCGCTATTGTGCGATATGTTACACGTAATAAACGTGACGTCTGCTGAAAGAGAGGATCTGTGTCTCATCCTTCGCTACGCTCCCAGCGTCACACTTATAAGGACATCCTGTGGATCTTATGGGCACAGTATTAAATTACTCAAGTTCTGCTGAAGGTTTTAAAAGTCTTTAATAGATATTTATTAATTTTATGTGACAAATGTGACAAAACCCTGCTGTAGTTTTTCATATATTTTTAATTATCCACTTCTGCTTCTCCTTTTCACTGTGCAATTTCAGTACCAAATCATACCCACATAAAGCCTGCCCTCTGCTGGTTGATTTGTGTCATCACACTGTATTGATAGAAAATAATAGTTTGCTTAGATGCATCAATGTATCCATGAGATCAGCTGACCATTTTCATTGTTCTGTTAAGGTAGACAATTGCATACCATCAATAATGATGTCTGTCACCATGGATAAAATGTTATGATCAAGTCAAGAGGGTTTTGTACAGTGTATCTGTGTAGTAGGAGGTTTTTGTACAGTGTATCTGGGTTTCCTGTCACTGTGGGCACCAGGGCACAGTAGTACAGAGCAGAGTCTGATACTGCAGCAGAGGAGATCAGCAGATCCACACGTTTAAGATTCTGATCCACATCAGCAGACAGACGTTGTGGGAGAGGTTCACTTTTAGCTCCACTTGGAAAGATGTAGAGGAGGAATTCTGGTCTGGATTGTGGATACTGTCGGTACCACTGGAGATTGTTTAAATTTCCACTGAACTGTTTGTAGCTGCAGGACAGGGTAACATTATCACTCTGAAGTACAGCTTTATGGGGGAAAAGTGGTTCTATTGGATCTGCCATAGAGTCACCTGCCGTAGAGAAGAGAAGAGAGGGATCATGTCAGGGTTACATAAGTCTGACTCACACTCTTCTGTTTTAAAACAGACGCTGACTAATTTATCCTTAATTCTACGCAAAATTCTTGCAAATTTATAAACAATTTAACTTTGCTCACCCAGTGAAATCCAGACACACAGGAGTGTAATGGTGAACATCATAAGTGATGCTGAGTGATGATGTTCTGAGATGTTTCTCCACTCTAATATCCTCTCAGCTCATGAGCTTCATGAAGCTCCTCCCACAACTTTGATTGACAGTGTCAACATTTGAAGTCTTGAACTGCTCCAGGGTCCAAACATGACATTTGAGTCTCATTTGGGAAATAAAATGGATGAACTGACTGTCTGTTAGCTGTCTTGAGACGTCACATTGAGTCATCTTTAGTCAGACAGTGTGTGTAGGACCCTTATTATGAGCTTAATAAGGACTTGGAGACTTTGTCAGCTGTCATTAAGTCATTGTATTTAATCCCTGTGTTTGGACTTTTGCTTTGTTGGTTAGTATAAGTACCTGTGCATAGTGTTTATGCCTCTTTTTTCAGTCTATGTAGCTGTCTGACATGCTTAATGTTTCTGTACTTTTAGTTGGTGTTGTACTTTATTGTCTATTATATCATTTGTTCTGTCATTTTTTTATTTATTTGAGTTCTTCATATTTTTGTTTAGTCCTTTAATAAACTGCTTACACTTCCACACTTGTGTCCAGCCTCCCCCTACCCAACATTACACCTCCCCAACCCAACGTTACATCTCCCCCTACCCAACATTTCACCTCCCCTACCCAATATTACACCTCCCCCTACCCAACATTACATCTTCCCCTACCCAACGTTACACCTCCCCCTAACCAACATTACACCTCCCCCTACCCAACGTTACACCTCCCCCTAACCAACATTACACCTCCCCCTACCCAATGTTACATCTCCCCCTACCCAACGTTACACCTCCTCCTACCCAACGTTACATCTCCACCTACCCAATGTTACACCTCCCCCTACCAAACATTACACCTCCCCCTACCCAATGTAACACCTCCCCCTACCCAATGTAACACCTCCCCCTACCCAACGTTACACCTCCCCCTACCCAACATTACATCTTCCCCCACCCAATGTTACACCTCCCCCTACCCAACGTTACATCTTCCCCTACCCAACGTTACACCTCCCCCTACCCAACATTACACCTCCCCCTACCCAACATTACATCTTCCCCTACCCAACGTTACATCTCCCCCTACCTAACGTTACATCTTCCCCTACCCAACGTTACATCTCTCCCTGGCCAACATTAGAACAGAGGAGCAGCAGAGGAAAAGGAAATGATTATTAAAATTAAATGTTTTTTTAATTTGCACTCTCCTGATGACGGTGTCACCACTAACACTAACTTGTTTATTTCGAGTAATAATCGACTCATACAGAAATGTCTGTTCGACATCTTTTACTAGTTTAACCCACAACCACCACAACCCTTTTTTCCAGGTGTTTCTACATTCAGTATCAACACTGTGGTTTAGATTCTCCTGAGGTTCAAAGTAAATATTACGTGTATCAGTTTTTGTAAAGCTTCTCAGAGACTTTGTACCACTGGGTGTGAAGAGCACAATAGTAGAGAGCTGTGTCTGCCAAAGTGAGTTCACTAATAGTGAGCTGAGTGGATGTCTGAGAGGTAGCTGATGAAAAACGTGGATTGGATGTGTCCTCATGAACATTACTTGACCGAGCAGGTTTACGCAGCAAATACTGTGGTGCTCTGTTAGGATACTGTCTGTACCAGTAAAGAACAACATAATCACTACTTGATTCATATGAACATTTCAGTGTAACAGATTGTCCTTCTTTGTGAAAAACCTCAGAATCCTGATCTGGTTCAATTTGATCAACACAGAAGACACCTGTGAGGAAAAATGCAAATAAATTGAAATACTACTACAATTAAAATATGTGTAATTAGCATTTAAAGTACTTTAATAAGCTAAATAAAATACTTTAGAAGCTAACATTCTCTAAAACAATCAACCAAATTCACATCCAGTACCTGATACAATAATGTAAATCAGGAGGAAGTGTGTCTCCATTGTGAATGTGATCAAACTGAATCAGTAGTGAGTTTAAGATGTTACTGCTCTAATGTTGATCTGTGAGTCTCTCTGCACTGAGTGCAGTTATGAGAAACTACAACAAGAACTTTGAGTCCTGGACAACAGCTCTGCTGGGCTTTCTGACACATCTTCATTCAGAACCATATCTACATATAGCCACACCCACAGGAAATACATATATGGACACGAACAGACGCAGACTATACATCCGGGGTCCGGGGCTGTAATGTGACAAAACAATAATGAGATAGAAAGTCAGTTTTCATAGCTGACATGGGTTGTAAATACTGTAAACATCACATCAAAACTGATACAATAGCTACGGACACTCTGAAATAGTAAGTGTAGCATTAAAGATGGCAATACTCTACAATTATATGTGCATTTAACATTTTTTTATAATCACATACACAAAATAAATATGGAAAGGTGAAAGTCAGAATTTCATGAGAACATGTTTTTCTTCCTAATATGGCCCACTTGCATAGACACCAGAAAAGCAGTTTTAGTTTAATTCTCTACAAACCTGTTCACACCACTGAATTCAGTCTGTTATGAATTAGAGCACAGGACTCATTCATAATTATTGTTTGTGAAGCACCTTATCAACCACAGAACTAATCTATAATTAATAATGAGAAAATTGGATCTTAGCAGCGCTTTGATATATTACGAATAAGCAGTGTTGTGAATAACGCCGTTAAAAATAACGGCGCTAGGTAACGGCATCATTTTGTCAGTAACGGGATAATATAATTAATTACTTTTCCTGTCATTACAACGCCGTTGACGTTACTGGTCATTAAAAGCGGTGCGTTACTATATATTGATATACTAACAGTAATCCAAGCGGACCGCTGCCCAAGCTAGTGAGGCGAAACAGATCTCGATAGGCCACAGTTCTCGGTGTAACACCTGTTTAACTTAACAAGTCAGTAAATGATTGGCTAAGACAGCGTTATGGTAGCCAATCAGATCCAGTGTTTTTACACGCGTACCGAAGCACGCCAGTGACACGTGACACAAGAGGCAGAAATGGCGAGTCAGGAGCAAGCCGAAGAAAAATTTGCATTTTCAAGGTGGCTATATAAACATTATTTAAGAAAATGAAGTTCCTGAATGTCTACCAGACTGGGTATTTTATTTATTTAATTAAGAATAGAGGTTTTATTGTTAAGTTTACTTCTGTTGTGAACAAACCAGTTGTCTCAGGTTGAGAGAATTTAATTTTGATAGATGTAAATGCACTTTATATAGTGTTTACTTTTGCTTTTTTTTTCACAAAGATTTGTGATTTTAAAGGATTTTATCCTGCACTGATCTGTGGATATGCAATAAATATCAAAAGTTAAACACCTTTCTGATCTGCTCATTTCAACTGACTGTGAAAACTGCTTTTTCAAAAAATCCTTATTCATTGGCATATAGCTTTTTTTTACTGTAATGCAAATAGTTACTTTCCCTGGTAACGAGTTACTTTACTCAGTTACTTTTTTGAACAAGTAGTGAGTAACTATAACTAATTACTTTTTTAAAGTAACATTCCAAACACGGTGAATAAGGATGAGAGGTCTTAGAGGTCATATTAACACGATATCTTTCAGATTCAGTTCAGCACTCAGAGTGTGACAAGTTCACTCAGTACCATCTTTTGTTAATCTGATGTAGTTATTTGGAACATGACAGGACACAGCAGCAGATATGAAAGAGGTATAAAAAACTTCAAAGTGATGCACCTGAATCTTCATCCAAACACATTACCTGCATTCATTGTTGAGAACAAGTTCACGTAAAATGAAACTATGAGTATATTTTGCTGTTGTTGTGTTTGAACTAATTCAGATGTTTTTGTGCAGATTATCATAGGTTCCTGTCACGGTGGTTGCAGGACACAGTAGTACAGAGCAGAGTCTGATACTGCAGCAAAGAAGATCAGCAGATCCACATGATTTTTATCTTCATTTACTACTGCAGACACTCTTGGTACTGGGGGATCAGCTTTAGTTCAAGTTTATGTATGACTAAATTCTAACAGTTCACCTGTGAAAAAATTAAGTTGTTAAGTTAAAAACACCAATAAAGTGGAAGGTAAATGTACATCACCTATACAGATACAAGGTGAAGGTTTCTAGTACAGTGGGTGTTAAATTTCTAGATGAACGCTGCCCCCTTCTGGAGGGTTTACTGAATTACTTTGTATCAGGAGGAAACATTTATCATCACACACTATATGATGAATTAATTGTAGTTACAAATGTTTTCACCACCACAAATAAAACACTGATGTAATATTTAAGATATCATGTAAAGAATTAGAAATCTGATAAATTGAGTCTTTGAATAGAAGTATCATTGTATTCATTTGTTCAAATAATAATAATAACAGGAGGTTAATAAGAGAAGGTGTCTGTTTAATTGAGAATGACAGCAGCTTGTAATAACACTGATGTGGACAATAGTGGTGTTGACAGTTCATGACTACACTCCAACTGTTCACCCGTAAAAAGCTTCTATAAATTAAATAATAAAATGGCCAGTAAATGTACCTCATCTGTACAGCTGCAAGGTGAAGGTTTCTAGTAGTACAGTGGGAGTTACATGGTTATTTACATTTTCTTAATAACAGATTACACTGACCATATCTAAACAATATTTTGTCCATTCATCCAAATCAGAGTTTAGTACCTGTACTTGTCTACTAAAGCTTAATATGTGCCGTAGGTTTTTATACAGTGTATCTGTGTAGTAGAAGGTTTTTGTACAGTGTATCTGTGTTTCCTGTCACTGTGGGCTGCAGGGCACAGTAGTACAGAGCAGAGTCTGATACTGCAGCAGAGGTGATCAGCAAATTCATAAGTCTTTGGTCTTTTTCCTTTGTAACTTCTGAAGACATTCTAGGAAGATTAGGGTCACTGTTTTTATGTTTTTCAAATGCAGGAATAAGAAACTCTGGTCTAGATGTGGGAAATTGGCGATACCACTGCAGATAATCACCAGTGGTCCCTCTTTGACTGCAGGAGAGAGTAACAGTTTCCCCCTCTGACACATGCTTTTCTGGGTCAACTGGTTCAATGTTCTGTGTCGAGACTTCACCTGGTGAGAGAAGAAGAGGAAATAGTAATTAAATAGAAATTAATGCTGACCAAGGCAAAATTTTTATCGGTAGTTTTCATTAGTAAAAACATACATTTTTCATTTTTCATTATTTTTGTGATTTCAATGATTACTGTTATAAAGATAAACTCACCTAAACGTGTGAGCAGGAGAGAAAGTGTAAAGAGCAGCATGATGATGTGAAGTGAGTGAAAGCCAAAGCTGAATGGGCTTCATGTAGTTTTATACTGAGATACAGAGCTCCACCCTTACACCACCTCACACTGATCATACCTTACACCACATCACACTGCTCCACCGTTACACCACATCACACTGCTCCACCCTTACACCACTTTACACTTCTAACTGCAGTAGTTTGGGAATGTAATGCATTCACTTCTGATTCACCTTCAAACTGTACAGTTCTTTTCACTTAAAATGCAAAGTCTTCCCTCCTGTGGCCGATGGGAAATATAGTGACAGAATATTTGATGGTTATAATCAGGCCAGTATGATTCTCAATTATTAAATAAAAAAGATGATCCCATTACAACAATATTTATAATACAGTTACTATATATCATCACACTATGTGATGACACTTTCATTTTACAGAAGCATAGATCTGTTTTCTGAATATGTCACTTCTTTTTATGGTTATCTCTGCAGTAGGAGGTTTTGTACAGTGTATTTGTGTAGTAGGAGGTTTTTGTACAGTGTATCTGTGTTTCCTGTCACTGTGGGCCTCACGGCACAGTAGTACAGAGCAGAGTCTGATACTGCAGCAGAGGAGATGTTCAGATTCAACCATCTTTGGTCTTTTTCCTTTATAACTTCTGCCAACATTCTAGGAAATGTAGGGTCATAGTTCTTTTGATTTTCTATCACGAAAATAAGAAACTCTGGTCTAGATGTGGGAAGTTGGCGATACCACTGGAGATAATCACCAGTGCTCCCACTGTAACTGCAGGAGAGAGTAACAGTTTCCCCCTCTGACACATGCTTTACTGGGTCAACTGGTTCAATGTTCTGTGTTGAGATCATCCCTAAAAAGAGATTATGATAATTAAATGAATTCAAGGAATGTTTTCTAAAGTGAAACATTTAACAAAAATATTCATTTTCATATTCATATTCATAGTTGAGACTATAAAGATTACATGGAATAATATTTTTGTTTATTATCTATGATGGCTTAAATCACATTGACATGAATATTAACTCACCTAAAAATGTAAGTAGGAGAGAAAGTGTAAAGAGCAGCATGATGATGGAGATGTGAAGTGAGTGAAAGCCAAAGCTGAATGGGAATCATGTAGTTTTATACTGCATGAGATACAGAGCTCCACCCTTACACCACCTCACACTGCTCCACCCTTACACCACCTCACACTAATCCTGTGATATGTGTGATAGACTCAAATATGTAATATAATCATCACTGAAGTTTGTTCATGAAGCTCAAAGCAAAAGTGCTCTAATTTTAATAAAATGTAAATAATACACTAACTAGAATTACTTAAAATATATTTTGATAGTTGACATCTTTGACATTTGATAATCATGTCCTATTAACTTCTATACACACAAAATTATCCTTATCATTACAAAATGTACTAGTCAGGACATGGTCAAGAGAACAAATTTTTATTAGGCAGACATAATGCTGATATACTGTAGAAATATGGATGTATGTTATGTATAATGTATGTATATATGTAATAATAATGTATGTATGTAATAATGTTCATTGGATCATACATGTGGGAGATGTGACATTCACTCTATTAGATGTAACCTGTATGAGACAGTGCCTTATAAGGACATCCAGTGGATCCTGCCTTATAAGGACATCCTGTTACATCTTCCCCTACCCAACGTTACACCTCTCTCTGGTCAACATTACACCTCCCCTTACCCAACATTACCTCTTCCCCTACCCAATGTTTACACCTCTCTCTGGCCAACATTAGAACAGAGGAGCAGCAGAGGAAATGCTTATTAAAATTAAATGTTTTATTTCCTGCACTCACCTGATGACGGTGTCACCACTAACACTAACTTGTTTATTTCGAGTAATAATCGACTCATACAGAAATGTCTGTTCGACATCGTTTACTAGTTTAACCCACAACCACCAAAACCCTTTTTTCCAGGTGTTTCTACATTCAGTATCAACACTGTGGTTTAGATTCTCCTGAGGTTCAAAGTAAATATTACGTGTATCAGTTTTTGTAAAGCCTCTCAGAGACTTTGTACCACTGGGTGTCAAGAGCACAATAGTAGAGAGCTGTGTCTGCCAGAGTGAGTTCACTAATAGTGAGCTGAGTGGATGTGTGAGAGGTAGCTGATGAAAAGTGTGTATCTGATATGTGTCCAGGACTCCTACTTGATCGAGCAGGTTTATACAGTAAATACTGTATTGCTCTGTTAGGATACTGTCTGTACCAGTAAAGATTAACAAATTGGCTACTTGAATCATATGAACATTCCAGTGTAACAGATTGTCCCTCTTTGTGGAAAACCTCTTCCTGGATTGGACCAATTTGATCAGCAGGAAATACACCTGTAAAAAATATGAGAAAAAAAAAATCAAAGAAAATTTAAATATTCTAGTAAAATAAGTTTCAACCAAATTCACAGCCAGTACCTGATATCATAATGTAAATCAGGAGGAAGTGTGTCTCCATTGTGAATGTGATCTAACCGAATCAGTAGTGGGTTTAAGATGTTACTGCTCTAATGTTGATCTGTGCTACTGTGAGTGCAGTTATGAGAAACTACAACAGGAACTTCCTGTCCTGGAGAACAGCTCTGCTGGGCTTTCTGACATATCTGCAGTTCATCTGTAAGCAAACATTAAACAATATTGAACTAGACATCCGTTTTTATAGCTGGCAGGCACAATATTTATATGTATTAAGCAGATTATCTAATGTACATTTATTTACATGACACATTATTCACAATTGAAACTTTGCTGTAAAACCTCTTTTTAAATATAAACCCTGAATGATGTTTGTCTGTTGGTAAACTGTATAATTCCTAAGTAATCTTTTAATCTTTTGCTTGAACTGTGTATAAAACAAATGTGATATTGTTGCAACATGTAAAGGCTCTCCTAAAGGCACATTTTCATAGTAAGAGCATATTTCATATTTGTCATATTTGTATTTATGTACCTTATCTATATATTTTTGTTGTGGTTACATAGTTTATATTTTCAGTTTCAAAGTTCATAATAACCAAAAATATGACATATTTTATTAAGTAATGTTTGCATGAAATCAGCACTCAAAATGTAAAAAGTTTCACTTTCAGCAGTTCTTCAGCAGTATCTGCTACGATAAACCCATCTTAGGTGTCTGAAGCTTCAGTGCAACCTGATTGGTAGATTATATGGTGATCAGCTTCCATGCAAGAGAACTGATTCTTCATTCAAACACAATACTGAATACATGCGTTGAGAACATATTCATGTAAAATGATGTGTATATTTCACTGTCAAATAAGGTTTTGTTCACGTTGTTGAGATTTAACTCATTCAGATGTTTTTGTGCAGGTGATCATAGTTTCCTGTCACTGTGGGCTGCAGGGCACAGTAGTACAGAGCAGAGTCTGATACTGCAGCAGAGGAGATCAGCAGATCCACATGATTTTTATCTTCATTTACTACTGCAGACACTCCTGGTACTGGGGGATCAGCTTTTAGTTCAAGTTTACCTTCATCGACTAGATAAAGAAAATGTGGTCTGGATCTGGAATACTGACGATACCACAGCAGATAATCAGTTAATGAAGATCCATTGTACTGACAGGAGAGGGTAACAGGATTTCCTTGTAGGACATTTACAGTGGAGGAGACTGGTCCTATTCCCTCTCCAGAACTATAACCTGCTGATGAGATTCAAAGACAAGAGGGGAAACATTTCAGGATTAGTTTGGTTTAGTAAGTGTAAACTCTTCTTTATTATATAAAACCTTCTCCAGATTAATTAATATGTTGTATGTTCATCCAGTGCATAATGTTCTGTTTCTGTTCTTGTAATGTGCAGTAATCATGTCCATCTTACCTAAAATGAGAATCAGAAGCCAGTGTCCACTAACACATGCCATGACTGAACTGCAGACTCAGTTTCTGATACAGATTCTCATTTTCTTCATCTTCCTTTAGAACAACCCAGTGTCACTTCACCTGCAGTTTCAAGATTTCTAGATGAACGCTGCCCCCTTCTGGAGGGATTACTGAATTACTGTGTATCAGGAGGAAACCTTTATCATCACACACTACATGATTAATTAATTGTAGTTACAACTGTTTTCACCACCACAAACAGAAAACTGATTTAATATTTAAAGAATTAGAAATCTGATAAATTGAGTCTTTGAATAGAAGTATCATTGTATTCATTTGTTCAAATAATAATAATAACAGGAGGTTAATAAGAGATGGTGTCTGTTTAATTGAGAATGACAGCAGCTTGTAATAACACTGATGTGGACAATAGTGGTGTTGACAGTTCATCACTACACTCCAACTGTTCACATGTAAAAAGCTTCTATAAATTAAATAATAAAATGGCCAGTAATTGTACATCATCTGTACAGCTGCAAGGTGAAGGTTTCTAGTAGTACAGTGGCTGTTAAACAGTTATTTATGTTCCGTCTTTTAATGACAAATGTTTCAACAGTATTTCATACATTTATCCAAATCTTCGTTGACTACCTGCATTAGTTCTTTCTACTAAAGCTGTAATTTTGTTGGAACATGTTTTTGTACAGTGTATCTGTGTTTGCTGTCACTGTGGGCGCCAGGGCACAGTAGTACAGAGCAGAGTCTGATACTGCAGCAGAGGAGATCAGCAGATGTAAAAGGCTTTTACTGTTTTCAGTTATAGCTGATAGACGAGGAAGATGAGATGCAACACTTTCAGTACTATATGGAGAAATAGAAACAATAAACTCTGGTCTTGAAGTGGGATACTGGCGATACCAGTAAAGATAATTAGGTTTGTCATGATAATTACACGTTATAATAACATCATCCCCTTCTGAGACGTGCTTGTCTCTTGTAAGTGGTTGTATTGTCTGTGCTGATGTCTCTCCTGGTGAAGAAATATGAAAATTCCATAAAACAGCTATTGTTTGTTGCAATGTGCAGCATTAATGTTCACTAATTTAAACGAACAATAAAATTAAAGTTTGACAATTTTTACTTATCAAATCATTATAAAAAGCCAAACAAAACAAGAAGGAAAATATAAAGATAAACTCACCTAAAAGTGTGAGTAGGAGAGAAAGTGTAAAGAGCAGCATGATGATGGAGATGTGAAGTGAGTGAAAGCCAAAGCTGAATGGGATTCATGTAGTTTCATACTGAGATACAGAGCCCCACCCTTACAACACCCATACTGCTCCACCATTACACCACCTCTCGCTGCTCCACCATTACACCACCTCACACTGCTCCACAATTACACCACCTCACACTTGTGATCACAGTACACTTCCCATTTGATCAGAGTAGGAATATTGGACACACATCCAGATAAAAATATATAATATGTAACCATCATGGAAGTTTATTCATGAAGCTCAAAGCATGGAAAGTGCGCTAATTTTAATAAAATATATATAATCAATTGAGGTTATTTAATAATGAAAGCATGGTGAATGAATTATTCACATGCTAACTAGAATCACTGGAAAAAAATTGAAAATCATTTCCTTTTAACACAAAATGATCATGTTTTAATACAAACTGTCTTATTACAAAATTTACTAGTCAGGACAAGTTAAAGAGAACTTCATAATCACCTTATTAGGCAGACATGATGCTGATATACTGTAGAAATATTGATATATAATGTATGCATTGAATCATTTTCATGTGGGATCACAAGCCATTCACTTCATTAGATGTAACCTGTATGAGACAGTGCCTTATAAGGACATCCTGTGGACATCTTATGGACACAGTGTTAAATTACTCTAGTTCTGCTAAAGAGGTTTTTAAAGTCTTTCAGTACCAAGTCATATCTACATGAAGCCTACCCTCTGCTGGGAGATTTGTGTCAGTTTGCTTAGAGGCATCAATGTATCCATGAGATCAGCTGACCATTTTCATTGTTCTGTTAAAGTAGACAATTGCATACCATCAATGATAATGATACTGTCACTATAGGTCACCATGGATAAAATTATGATCAAGTCAAGAGGTTTTTGTACAGTGTAGCTGGGTTTCCTGTCACTGTGGGCACCAAGGCACAGTAGTAGAGAGCAGAGTCTGATACTGCAGCAGAGGAGATCAGCAGATCCACTTGTTTAAGATTCTGATTAACATCAGCAGACATACGATGTGGGAGAGGTTCACTTTTAGCTCCACTTGGAAAGATGTAAAGGAGGAATTCTGGTCTGGATTGTGGATACTGTCGGTACCATTGTAAACCATTGTTTACAGTCCCACTGAACTGTTTGTAGCTGCAGGACAGGGTAACATTATCACCCTGAAGCACAGCATTATGGGGGAAAAGTGGTTCTATTGGATCTGCCATAGAGTCACCTGCCGTAGAGAAGAGAAGATAAAGTTAACAGAATCATGGCAGAGTTACATAAGTCTGACTCACACTATACACTTTTAGCACCATACAGAATAATTTATCCTTCATTCAGTACTTACAATAGTATACAAACAATACTATTACAATTAATCCAAACAAGTGTAAACTCACCCAGTGAAAGCCACGCACACAGTATTGTTATGCTGAACATGATGACTGGTCTTTACGTGATGAGAATGTTCTGTGTTCTCCACTCTTGTATCTTCTGAGCTCCAGGAGTCTTTGTGTAGCTCCGCCCACTGAATGAATGTAAATCATACCTGTTGCTCCACTGTAAGTTTTGTCTGTTCTTGTGGTGAAACATCTGATGTTCCTGTGGTGAAACTTGGACTGATGTGTGCAACATTTTAGGGTAGTAAAATTTACTTGGTCAAGACTGTTGCATGTCATTTTTTTGCAAAAAATATTATGGCAAATATTTTACTCTTATTTAATTTAAGCATTTTAAGGTATTGAGGAGAATTGGAGTTTGAATAATCATTATGATAGGATGTGCTGTCAATGTTTATGCATGTATTTGTCACTGAGCTGAGTTTAATCATAATAATCACCTGTGATGCACACTGACACGCCCCCTACTGGATGGATGTGTCCACACTTCCCCACCCTCCTGATCACCTGCATCACCCTGTCACCCCGTTTACACCCGGACACTCACCTGGGCTTTTAAAGAGTGCCTCAGGCACCATTACCTTCTCCAGAATGTATTTAATTATTACAGATAATTTGACCGGTTCTTTTAATGCTGTATTTATATGTATGTGCACATGTATTAGTCACATTTGACCATCTTCATTTTAAGGAATACATCTTTGAATATAAAAAAGATAAATAGTTCTCTATCTTGATTTAATCAAAGCTCCTATGAAACTTTATTTTCTCTATCTTTGCACTACAAGTCGTAAACACTTTTTGTGTTCAGTTGGTCTTCAGCAGAAGGATCTCTGGATAAAGTTTAAATATGGCAAATAGCTCCCTCTTCTGGGAAAAGCTTCAGAAATATGTCATGCTTTTTGTACAGTGTAGCTGGGTTTCCTGTCACTGTGGGCACCAGGGCACAGTAGTACAGAGCAGAGTCTGATACTGCAGCAGAGGAGATGTTCAGATCCACTTTCCTTTCTGTTTTGTGAAGTTTGATGGACAGTCGTGGGTGAGGAAGTTCTGCTTTAGCAACGTATCCAGTAGCTTCATCAATCAGCAGCAGAAACTCTGGTCCTGATCCAGGCTTCTGTAGGTACCAGTGGAGACTATCAGGTGATCCATCATATGTGCAGGACAGTGTGGTACTGCTGCCTTCAGTTAAGGATATGACGGTTTCATCTGGTCTAATACCACTGTCTGCAGAGTCAGCTGTAAAAACATCACACAGTGTCAAAAACAACTGATTAAATACAAATGATGGTTGTTTGTTAACCCACCAAATGTGATTGTGTAATGAGGACTTACCAATACTGGGAAGAGTTATAACAGTGAAGAGCAGCAACATGTTCATCCTGAATGTAAGTTCAGATCTTGAACTTTACACAAGAATGTTAGTGTCTCCAGAAACACACTATACTACACATACTGTACCCTCATCACATCAAACTCCTCCCACTCATCACATCAAACTACTCCCACTCATCACATCAAACTCCTCCCACTCATCCTCTAGTCACTGCATTGGCTGACAAACCCATGTGTTATTTTATGTTTTCATTTGATCAGTATTCCAAAACATCCATATAAGTTTCATATAAGGATATGTCCCTGACATTTACTAGTCATTATTTAGAAGGTAATTAGTTAGATAATTCTTATTTATAGTTTTAAAACAAACTATATACCACTATCTTTTCAAGTAATTGTGGCAAGCAGGACTAACAAAAAAAAAACAAAAATAGGAAAAAAGAAAGAAGTACACGACTACGAATTTTACCCCAAGGAATTACACTGGGGCAAAAGAAAGCCTTAGCACAAAACAAGAGAACAATTGAAGAAAAAAGCACACAAGATCAACAACACTGGACCAGAGATGTAGTTCCAATTATTTCTTTAATAAAATAAAAAAATCTCTTCACAGACTCTTTATTAATAATATTTAAAAATATATATAATTTATAAAATTATATATTTTATATATATAATTATATATAATAATATAAAGCTACCAAACCCGTGCACAGGATTCCACACCGGGTTCATCTGCCTCTGTCTGGCCTGCAGCTCCTGCCCTGCTCAAGAACACTGTTACGTCTAACTCCGCCCTCCTTCCCAGTCCCGCGTCGTCTGCCCTAGCCCCACCTTGTTTCCCCATCTCCTTGGTTACCCTTCTGTCTGCCACGCCCCTATCCTCAGTGTTTCCACCTGTGTCTCATTTCACCTCCATGTTTCAGTGTATTTAAACCCCTCTGTTCTACTCCTCGTGGTCGGTCATTGTGTTTTGTGAGTACGTTGTTGCCTTTCCCTGTTCTGCCTGTTTGATCTTGGTTTAGCCTGCTTCTTTTATTTCTTCAGTGCCGGTTCTCTGTCTGTGTGTCAGTTCCTCTCGTTTCCGTTTTGCGTCAGTTATCTCGTTTAGTCTTCTCCTCTCGTGCGCTCTTTCCCCCTTCTTCCCTCGTCTATGTTGATCCTTAGTTTATTTGTTGGTCGCGTTGTATTACTCAGTAGTTTTCTAGTCTGTGTTTACCCCAGTCTCTTCCTACTCCCGGTGTTTTAGTCCTTCACGTTTCTTTCGGTTTCATGTTTTCATGTCGCTCCTATCTATAGGTTTTAGGTTTTGTTGATTGATTCATCTCTCATTTTCCTAGTTTGCTTTATTCCTTCGTGTATTTCATTTCATGCTTCCTGTCTTCTGTTTTAGTTTTCCTGTCTAGTTTATTAGCTGTCCCCGTATTAAGTGCACTGTGTGTTTGTATCCCTTATGTCCGTTTAGCTCTTCTGTCATTTTTTAAAGTTACTTTGTCTAGGTTCTTCTTTATTAGTGGTATGTGGTTTTCTGAATTGTTTGTACTTGATTCTGTCTCTAAATAACTCTGTTAGTTGTATGATCATTTGCATGTTTTCGGTTGCGTACATCTGTTTGCTTAGTTTTTCCTTTGTTTTGTCCTGCTTTTGCTTTGTTTAAAAAGTTGCTGCCAAACCAAACATAAGACAACGTCACAGAACAACCATTAAAAAGCACTACACGATCACTCGGACTCAGACAACACGAATCACGAACACCCCCCCCCCCCCCCCCCCAACAAAACAGCAGCACTGCCGGCTACTGAAACAACACAGCAAACTTTGTTTTAGGGCAGAAGTCTATATTGCTGTTGTTTTTCTTCCCCCTTGCGATTGGAATCAGTATATAGCTCCATCAGCCACTGCAAATTTCTCAGCATACAGCGTGATGACTAAAAAGGCTGTTCGCAAAGTGCCAATGGCAACAGCCCACCATTGGTGTATATATATCGGCACAGTATTTCCAACGACGTGCCCATCGAACTCCAAGGTATTGAGCTAGTCCACCAAAGGAAGCCAGGCCCAACCATGTTCACACTGTCACTGTTAAGAGGTTCAGGGAAAAACAGGACCACAGAAAAGGGAGTCTGCCCCAGTAGCCACACCCCCCTTATTTATAATCCCCGAATAAACCTGCCTAGCGACTCACGCGGCTCCACCGCAATTATTTACAATTATTTACAATTATTTACAATTAGGGGGATTGCCCGAAAATCCCACTCTGCCACATAATGTTTCTTTTATAGACTCATTTTGGTTATTTGAATGAATCACCTTTATTCTTATTTATGCTTACACCACCAATCATGAAATGTTTAGACTTAATTTGTAGATATCGTTCTGTAAAATAAAACAAAAAAATTACCTCCTGTATTTTTTTTTTCCTTCTGTACTGAAAAGCACTGTGCCCAACAACGGAGAAAACGCGCTCTTCTTTTCCTGGCTGGGCGTGTTGTCTTTATAGGTGAAGTGCCGGAATGAGGCAGCCAATCCAGTGACGACGCGACACTGAGAAAACGGGGTGGAGACACATCTGGATCTGACATCAGTGCATGGGACACAGTTTTCCTATACAACACAACACAACAACACACAACAACAACTAGTCTAAGGGATCATAACAGCAGGAAAGATCAATCTTATAAATTTGAACACAGTAATATTTGCAAAGATTGGTTGAGAAAACATTGATGAAAAATCTGACATGAATACATAGGAGCCTTTTCTTAATGAAAGTTTTTGAGTTGTTGAGTTTCAGAGGTTTTTGTACAGTGTATCTGGGTTTCCTGTCACTGTGGGCCTCAGGGCACAGTAGTACAGAGCAGAGTCTAATACTGCAGCAGAGGAGATCTTCAGATCCACACGATTTTTATCTTCATTTACTACTGCAGACACTCCTGGTACTGGAGGATCAGCTTTTAGTTCAAGTTTACCTTCATCAATCAGATAAAGAAACTGTGGTCTGGATCTGGAATACTGACGATACCACAGCAGAGAATCAGTTGAATAAGATCCATTGTACTGACAGGAGAGGGTAACAGGATTTCCTTGTAGGACATTTACAGTGGAGGAGACTGGTCCTATTCCCTCTCCAGAACTATAACCTGCTGAAGAGATTCAAAGACAAGAGGGGAAACATGTCAGGATTAGTTTGGTTTAGTAAGTGTGAACTCTTCTTTATTGTATAAAACCTTCTCCAGATTAATAAATATGTTGTATGTTCATCCAGTGCATAATGTTCTGTTTCTGTTCTTGTAATGTCCAGTAATCATTTGCATCTTACCTAAAATGAGAAACAGAAGCCAGTGTCCACTAACACATGCCATGACTGAACTGCAGACTCAGTTTCTGATACAGATTCTCATTTTCTTCATCTTCCTTTAGAACAACCCAGTGTCATTTCACCTGCAGTTTCAGGATTTCTAGATGAACGCTGCCCCCTTCTGGAGGGTTTACTGAATTACTGTGTATCAGGAAGAATCATTTATCATCACACAGTGTATCATGCATTACTTGAAGAGTCAACTGTTTCTATCACCAATTTGGGGAAACTGAACTGATATTTCGGCAACATATTGTAATTGATAAATGCTAAAATAAATCTGTTTAGTACTTACCACATTGAACTAATTTGTTCAAACCCTTTTAAAACCTCTGAATGTTTCTTGTGGTCAGATCAGATAGTGTCTGGTTAACTGATAGTGACAAAAGGTTGTAGTTATACTCATATGAACAACAATGGTGTTGAAAATGCATGACTAAAGTCTAACAGTTCACCTGTGAAAAGTTTAAGTTGTTAAGTTAAAAACACCAATAAAGTGGAAGGGAAATGTACATCACCTATACAGATACAAGGTGAAGGTTTCTAGTACAATGGGTGTTAAATAGGTATTTATTTTCAATCTTTTAATAACAAATTACACTGACAATGTTTCAACAATATTTGTAGTGTCCCTGTAATAGTTAATTATACTAAAATTCCCTTTGAGAGGTTTTTGTACAGTGTAACTGGGTTTCCTGTCACTGTGGGCTGCAGGGCACAGTAGTACATAGCAGAGTCTGATACTGCAGCAGAGGAGATCACCAGATGTAAAAGGTTGTTGTTTTTTTCAATAGATGCAGATAGACGAGGAAGACTCGATTTTTTACTTTTTTCATATGGATAGATGAGAAGAATAAACTCTGGTCTTGATCTGGGATACTGGCGATACCAGTGAATTGTGAATTTCCCCATTGCGGGACTAATAAAGGCTTATCTTATCTTATCTTACCAGTGGAGAGCATCATCTGTATTACTGTAATTACATGTTATAATAACTTCCTCTCCCTCTGAGACGCACTTTTCTGATGTAAGTGGTTGTATTTTCTGTGCTGAAGTCTCTCCTGGGAAAAAAGAAAAACTTTTAAGAAAATGTCTGTTGATCTCTTTCATTTAAATACATTTTCAACATGAACTCCATCATCCAAATAACATTTGATGTCAAGTTTCTTTGTTGGTTATTTATTATGGAAAAATACTGTAATTTAGATAAACTCACCTAAAAGTGTGAGTAGGAGAGAAAGTGTAAAGAGCAGCATGATGATGGAGATGTGAAGTGAGTGAAAGCCAAAGCTGAATGGGATTCATGTAGTTTTATATTGAGATACAGAGCTCCACCCTTACACCACCTCACACCAGAGGCGGTCTTTGCATAGAGGCATTGCTAGGCAATTGCCTTGGGCCCCTCCCACTGCAGCCCACTGTAGGGGCCCCCTGACTAGCTAACTTATTTCTCGCATATTAATGTTGATGGGCCCCCTAGCTAAATTCGCCTTGAGCCCCCAAATTGCTAAGTCCGCCACTGCCTCACACTGATGCACCATTACACCACCCCACACTGCTCCACCTTTACACCACATCACACTGTTCCACCCTTACACCACCTCACACTGCTCCACCCTTACACCACCCCACACTGCTCCACCTTTACACCACATCACACTGTTCCACCCTTACACCACCTCACACTGCTCCACCCTTACACCACATCACACTGATCATCATAGTACGCATCCCCAAATTTCCATTTGATCAGAGTAGGAATATTGGACACACATCCAGACTCAAATATGTAATATAATCAGCACTGAAGCTCAAAGCATGGTAAGTGCTCCAATTTTAATAAAAGGTAAATAAAAGTCTAAGTCAGGGGTAGGCAAACTTTTTGACTTGCGGGCCACAATTGGCTTTAAAATTTGACTGAGGGGCTGGGTTAGGAGCATTTGGACTAATAAATAATACATTTAATTTATTATTTATATACATTTCAATTGAGGGTGCAAAGTTAATGAAAACAATTACTGGAAAAAGATAAATGGAACACTTTCAAAATTCAAAACATATTACCTAACTAAATAATCTAGCTCAATAATTTGTAATTGTTTCTAACCCCGCAAAATCAAGGACAGATTGTCCTCAGAGACAGACAACATTAAATATCCCGCCAGCAGGAGAAACTAGAAAGGGTTCTTTAAATTGAGAGCGATGTGCGGCGTGTTAATTAAGCTACTGTACTGTGCTGTGCGTAAATGCACACATTGCGCTTATTTAAAAGACGCTCCTACAATCTTTCCATATGCATTTTTTTCATTACAGTAGAGAAACTGCCAACATCTGAACAGTAGCCGCTCATCCTTCTGTTGACTGCTTGCTAGTGTCATATCAGACATACAGCTGTTGACCGGACCTCAATGAAAAAATGTTTTGTAGTCCACTCCACACACTTTTTAAGAACTCGGCACTCAGTGTCCACTTTTCTTTTCTTTGGTCCGCTCATTCTTTTCTTTGCTCAACGGCACTCCAACAGAGATCAATGTGTCTGGACTAGTATGTATTGGGGAAACAAGGGTATTGCAGGGGAAAGGATGAAAAGGAGAAATCTAGTTCTGCTGGAGGTTTTAAAAGTCTTTAATAGATATTTGTTAATTTTATGTAATATGTAGAGTGCAGTGGTAAAGCTGAACTGCAGTCTCATGTGACAAAACCTTGCTGTAGTTTTTCCATATATTTTAAACTATTCTCTTCTGCTTCTCCTTTTCACTGTGCACAGTTTCAGTACCAAATCATATCTACATAAAGCCCTCTGCTGGTAGATTTGTGTCATCACACTGTATTGATAGAAAATAATAGTTTGCTTTGATGCATCAATGTGTCCATGAGATCAGCTGACCGTTTTCATGTTCTAATAAAGTAGACAATTGCATACCATCAATAATAATGATACTGTCACTATAGGTCACCATGGATAAAATGTTATAATCAAGTCAAGGAAAAGCTTGGATCTGCATTAGAAATATGTAATGCTTTTTGCACAGTGTATCTGTGTAGTCGAATGTTTTTGTTCAGTGTATCTGTGTAGTAGGAAGTTTTTGTACAGCATATCTAGGTTTCCTGTCACTGTGGGCTCCATGGCACAGTAGTACAGAGCAGATTCTGATACTGCAGCAGAGGAGATCAGTAGATCCACTTTATTTTCTGTTTTGTGAAGTTTGATGGACATTCGTGGGTGAGGTGGTTTAGCTTTAGTGACATATCCAGTAGCTTCATGTATCAGCAGCAGAAACTTTGGTCTTGAGCCAGGCTTCTGGTTGGTACCAGTGGAGACTATAAGGTGATCCATCATATGTACAGGACAGTGTGATAATGCTGCCTTCAGTTAAGGATATTATGGCTTATTCTGGTGTAATACCACTGTCTGCAGAGTCAGCTGAAAAAACAGACAACAAATTAAAGAGAAATTGTTGGTAGTAGTTTATTAAATAACCCACTAAATGTGATTATGTAATGATGACTTACCAATACTGCGAAGAGTTATAACAGAGAAGAGCAGTAATATGTTCATCCTGAATGTAAGTTCAGATCTTGAGCTTCATTCAAGAATGTCAGAGTCTCCAGAAACACACTATACTACACATACTGTACCATCGTCACATCAAACTCCTCCCACTCATCACAACAAACTCCTCTCACTCATCACATCATGCTCCTCTGTTTAACACTACTTTATCTATTTTCATGTAATATTTCTTTTATAGGATCCTTTTGGTTATTATCATCTTTTATTCTTCTCTATGATTACACTACCAGTCATGAAAAGTTTAGTCTTAATTTGTGGTTTTCATTTAGTAGTTATAGTTACATGAATATTTAGTCATATAGTTGCAATCTAATGTAATGATAATTCATTTCACTGTTAAATTTCCAGAGTCTTCATTAATAAACCGTACCTATTTAACCTTATTTTCTGTAATTGGATGTTTTTGTACAGTGTTTCTGTGTAGTAGGATGTTTTTGTACAGTGTATCTGTGTAGTAGGAGGTTTTTGTACAGTGTATCTGGGTTTCCTGTCACTGTGGGCTGCAAGGTACAGTAGTACAGAGCAGAGTCTGATACTGCAGCAGAGGAGATGTTCAGATTTAAAAGGTTGCTGTTCTTTTCAATAGAAGCAGATAGACGAGGAAGACTTGAGACTGCACTTTCTTCATGAATATACATAGAAACTAAAAACTCTGGTCTAGATGTGGAAAACTGGCGATACCACTGAAAAGCAGAACCAGCAATTGCACTGTAACTGCAGGAGAGAGTAACATTTTCCCCCTCTGACACATGCTTTACTGGGTCAACTGGTTCAATGTTCTGTGTTGAGACTTCACCTGGTGAGAGAAGAAGAAAATTAAGAAAAACATCTGATGCTGTGAAACAAATTATAAAATTGAAGAAAGTTTTCGAAGAAACAAATTTATGTTTTCTAATATGTTTCTGGATTATTGCTAAAAAAATCAAATCTCCCACCATAAACTCACCTAAAAGTGTGAGTAGGAGAGAAAGTGTAAAGAGCAGCATGATGATGGAGATGTGAAGTGAGTGAAAGCCAAAGCTGAATGGGATTCATGTAGTTTTATATTGAGATACAGAGCTCCACCTTTACACCACCTCACATTGCTCCACCCTTACACCACCTCACACTGCTCCACCCTTACACCACCTCACACTGATCATCATAGTACACTTCTCTAAAGTTCCATTTGATCAGAGTAGGAAAAATATGTAGTATAATCATCATCGAAGTTTATTTATGAAGCTCAAAGCAAAAGGGCTCTACATTTTAATAAAATGTAAATAATACAGTTAGTCTATTTAATGATGTCGGAATCATGGTGAATCAAGTAGTCACTTACTAACTAGAATCACTGAAACATTTGATAATCATGTACTATTAACTTCTATACACACAAAATGATCCTTCATGTTTTAATACAAATGTAATATGTATGAGGCAGTGCCTTATTAGGACTTCTTGTGGATCTTATGGGCACAGTATTAAATTAATCTAGTTCTGCTGAAGAGGTTATAAAAGTCAGTACCAAATCACATCTACATAAAGCCCTCTTCTGGTAGATTTGTGTCATCACACTGTATTGATAGAAAATAATAGCTTGCTTTGATGCATCAATGTATCCATGAGATCAGCTGACCATTTTCATTGTTCTGTTAAAGTAGACAGTTGCAAACCTGTTGCAATAATGATGATGCTGTCACCATGGATAAAAATGTTATGATCAAGTCAGGAGGTTTTTGTTCAGTGTATCTGTGTAGTAGGAGGTTTTTGTACAGTGTATCTGGATATCCTGTCACTGTGGGCTGCAGGGCACAGTAGTACAGAGCAGAGTCTGATACTGCAGCAGAGGAGATCAGCAGATCCACACGTTTAAGATTCTGATTAACATCAGCAGACATACGCTCTGGGAGATGTTCACTGTTTGTTCCACTTGTAGTGATGTAAAGGAGGAATTCAGGTCTGGATTGTGGATACTGTCGGTACCAGTGGAGACTGTATGCACTCCCACTGAACTGTTTGTAGCTGCAGGATAGGTTAACATTATTACCCTGAAGCACAACATTATGGGGCGAAAGTGGTTCTATTGGATCTGCCATAGAGTCACCTGCCATAGAGAAGAGAAGATAAAGTTAACAGAATCGTGGCAGAGTTACATAAGTCTGACTCACACTATACACTTTTAGCACCAAACAGAATAATTTATCATTCATTCAATACTTACTTCTACAATAGTAGAATAAATCCAAACAAGTGTAAACTCACCCAGTGAAAGCCACACACACAGTATTGTTATGCTGAACATGATGACTGGTCTTTACGTGATGAGAATGTTCTGTGTTCTCCACTCTTGTATCTTCTGAGCTCCAGGAGTCTTTGTGTAGCTCCGCCCACTGAACGAATGTCAATCATACCTGTTGCTCCACTGTAAGTTTTGGCTGTTCCTGTGGTGAAACTTGGGCTCATGTGTGCAATTTTTTAGGGCAGTAAAATTTGCAAAAACTTAAACTTTTTCACTTTGTTATTATGGGGTATGTGGAATGTTGAGGGGGGGAAATAATTTAGTCCATTTTGCAATATGGCTGTAACAAAATGTGGAAAGTGAAGTGCTGCAACAGGAATTGATCAATTTAACAGTTTTCTTAAATTTTACGTTTGTAGGAGATAATAGTTTATTCTACTGTATGTTTGTTTCATGCACCAAACTGTCCTAATTCAAGACTGTATAAATATTCTTTTCCATTCTTTGTCACCTTCTATGTTTTCCCCTTCCACCACTATCAATTTTATTATTATTTTTGTTGCTGTGTAATTTTGCATCCCTTTATATAGAAACCGTCTAGGCAGAGCATTTTAAGGTATTGAGGAGAATTGGAGTTTGAACAGTTATTGTGATAGGATGGGCTGTCAGTGTTTATGCATGTATTTGTCACTGAGCTGAGTGTAATCATAATAATCACCTGTGATGCACACTGACACGCCCCCTACTGGATGGATGTGTCCACACTTCCCCACCCTCCTGATCACCTGCACCACCCTGTCTCCCCGTTCATCCCCTGACACTCACCTGGACTATTAAATACAAATGATGGTTGTTTGTTAATTCACCAAATGTGATTATGTAATGAAGACTTACCAATACTGGGAAGAGTTATAACAGAGAAGAGCAGTAGTATGTTCATCATGAATGCCAGTGTCACCTGAAACACTCTATACTACACATACTGTACCCTCATCACATCAAACTCCTCCCAGTCATCACATCAAACTCCTCCCTCTCATCACATCAAACTCCTCCCAGTCATCACATCAAACTCCTCCCTCTCATCCTGTAGTCCCCTCAATGGCTGATGGACCCATTTGTTATGTAATGTGATTGGTATCTAGTATGTGTTGTCACGGAACAGCTCTCGACCCCCCTCTTGGGCGTGTGTTCATGTCGTCTGCGTTGGGTTATGACCATATAAGTATTTCCGTGGGTGTGGTTGTGTGTGAGCGTGTAGTTCTTCTATTTAATGTGTGTTTGCGCAATGTCCCGTGCTCAAGGATGATGGAGATGTGAAATGAGTGAAAGCCAAAGCTGAATAGAATTTATGTAGTTTTATACTGAGATACAGAGCTCTACCCTTACACAATCTCACACTGCTCCACCCTTACACCACCTCACACTGCTCCACCCTTACACCACCTCACACTGATCATCACAGTACACTCCTCTAAGGTCCCATTTGATCAGAGTAGGAATATTGGACACATATCCAGATAAGAATATGTAATATAATCATCACTGAAGTTTATTCATGAAGCTCAAAGCATGGTAAGTGCGCTAATTTTAATAAAATGTATATAATCCACTTAGGTTATTTAACAATGAAAGCATGGTGAATCAATTATTCACATGCTAACTAGAATCCCTGGAAAAAATATATAATAATTTCCTTTTAACTTATTTAACTTCACACAAACTGTCTTACTACAAAATTTACTAGTCAGGACATGGTAAAGAGAGCTTCATAATCACCTTATTAGGCATACATGATGCTGATATACTGTAGAAATATTGATATATAATGTATGCATTGAATCATTTTCATTTGGGATCACGTACCATTCACTCTGTATTAGATGTAATCTGTATGAGACAGTGCCTTATAAGGACATCCTGTGGATCTTATGGGCACAGTATTAAGTTAATCTAGTTCTGCTGAAGAGGTTTTAAAAGTCTTTCAGTACTAATCATATCCACATAATGCCTACCTTCTGCTGGTAGACTTGTGTCATTACACTGTATTGATAAAAAATAATAGCTTGCTTAGATGCATCGATGTGTGCATGAGATCAGTTGACCAATTTCATTGTTCTGTTAAAGTAGAAAATTGCATACCATCAATAATAACGATACTGTCACTAAAGGTCACCATGTATAAAATGTTATGATCAAGGCAAGACATTTTTGTACAGTGTATCTGTGAAGTAGGAGGTTTTTGTACAGTGTAGCTGGGTTTCCTGTCACTGTGGGCACCAGGGCACAGTAGTAGAGAGCAGAGTCTGATACTGCAGCAGAGGAGATCAGCAGATCCACACGTTTAAGATTCTGATTAACATCAGCAGACATACGATGTGGGAGAGGTTCACTTTTAGCTCCACTTGGAATGATGTAGAGGAGGAATTCAGGTCTGGATTGTGGATACTGTCGGTACCAGTGGAGATTCTGCAAATTACCACTGAACTGTTTGTAGCTGCAGGACAGGGTAACATTATCACCCTGAAGCACAGCCTTATGGGATAAAAGTGGTTCTATTGGATCTGCCATAGAGTCACCTGTCATAGAGAAGAGAAGATAAAGTTAACAGAATCATGGCAGAGTTCCATAAGTCTGACTCACACTCTACACTTTTAGCACCACACAATAATTTATCCTTCACTCAGTACTTACAATAGTAGAATTAATACAAACAAGTGTAAACTCACCTAGTGAAAGCCACACACACAGTATTGTTATGCTGAACATGATGACTGGTCTTTACGTGATGAGAATGTTCTGTGTTCTCCACTCTTGTATCTTCTGAGCTCCAGGAGTCTTTGTGTAGCTCCGCCCACTGAATGAATGTAAATCATTTGTTGCAATATTTTAGGGCAGTAAAATTTATTTGGTCAAGACTGTTGTATGTCATTTTTTTGCAAAATATATTATGGCATATTTTGTGTAGAATATTGAAGTAAAAACATTTTACTCTTATTTAATTTAAACATTTTAAGGTATTGAGAATTAGAGTTTGAACAGTTATTGTGATAGGATGTGCTGTCAATGTTTATGCATGTATTTGTCACTAAGCTGAGTTTAATCATAATAATCACCTGTGATGCACACTGACACGCCCCCTACTGGATGGATGTGTCCACACTTCCCCACCCTCCTGATCACCTGCACCACCCTGTCACCCCGTTCACCCCCTGACACTCACCTGGGCTAATAAAGAGTGCCTCAGGCACCATTACCTTCTCCACAATGTATTTAATTATTACAGATAATTTGACCTGTTCCTTCAATGCTATATTAATACGTATGTGCACATATATTAGTCACATTTGACCATCTTCATTTTAAGTTATACATCTTTGAATATGAAAAAGATAAATAGTTCTCTATCTTGATTTAATCAAAGCTCCTATGAAACTTTATTTTCTCTATATTTGCACTACAAGTCGTAAACACTTCTTGTGTTCAGTTGGTCTTCAGCAGAAGGATCTCTGTAAGATAAATTTTAAATATGCAAATAGCTCCCCCTTTTGGAAAAAGCTTGGCTTTTCAAATAAACCAATTTGACAGAAATGATGTCATTCTTGATTAGATCATTATGAACTTTATGATTTAGTACATGTCATTTGATTAGACAATAATGAAGTAGTGTGTTTCAGTGTAATCATGTACATATGTTTAGTTCATATTATGCATGTGTGCTATACTGTGACCCAGGTCAAGGGGAGTGCAAAGGTTAAGAGCACTCTGTTAATTGGTAGTCACTAGGCTACTATACTTGGGTCATTTAACTTTCTCTGTGCTCAACTGATACATCAGTTGCTTCTGCTAAACCTAGTGAAGCTCCATATTAGGAGATACACACACACACATGTGAGACAAAGTAGCCTGCTCTGGCTGCAGAATTTTGAATGTACTGAAGAGGGCGAGGTGTTTTCGCTGGTAGACCATAGAGCAGTGAGTTACAGTAGTCCAATCTAGAAGTGATGAAAGCATGGACCAGGGTTTCAGCAGCTGTAGGTGAGAGTATGGGCCAAAGCCGATCAATGTTCCGGAGATGGAGAAAGGCAGACTTGATGTGTGGTACAAACATGAGACAGGAGTCAAACAGAACCCCTAAATTACGCACAGTAGGCGACTGGCTAATGGAGGTGTCATCAACAAGTAGGCTGCATTCAGGAAAGGCAGAGATAGCTGACTTGGTGCCAATAACCGTTTAAGGAAATTGCAGCTTAGCCAGTGTGTTATCTCCTGGATGCCGGATAGCAATATGGAAGGAGGGAAGGAATCTGTTGATTTTAAATCAAGGTAGATCTGAGTGTCATCAGCATAAACGTGATAATTAAGACTGAAATGATATTGCCAAGGGGAAGTATGTATATGATAAATAACAGGGGACCGGGAACAGAACCTTGTGGCACACCCTGAGTGACTGGAGCAGAAATGAATTTGTGCTTCCCAATACTAACATACTGAGACCTGTCAGTAAGATAAGATGTAAACCAGGAAAGCACAGTGCCAGAGAAACCAATTCTGGAAAGACGTGAGAGGAGTATTTTATGGTTAACAGGGTCAAAAGCGGCAGTTAGATCAAGGAGCAGAAGGACAGATGTACGGCCAGAGTCAGAGGAAAGAAGCAGATTATTTAGTACACTGAGGAGAGCCGTCTCAGTGCTGTGAAGGGAGCGGAAACCTGACAGAAATGTATCAAAAAGATTATTGGTGGACAGAAAAGCCTGTAGCTGTATGGCAACAGCCCTCTCAAGAACTTTAGATAGAAAAGGCAGATTGGAGATAAGTCTGTAGTTATGTAGATCTGAACAGTCAAGGCCAGGTTTCTTAAGGGTAGGGGTAATAGCTGCCTTTTTTTTAGAGAGCAGGGAACATAACCAGAAGTGAGTGAAAGATTAATGAGATGAGAAATGGAGATAGTGATAGCAGGGAGACACCACTTCGGAAGTGGAGTTGGAGCAGGGCCAAGTTGACATGAAGAAGATTTGGACTTGGCAATAATTACAGCAATGTCATCAGGGGAAACAGGAGAAAGATTTGAGAGGGAAGCACTACCAGCACTGAGAGGAAGGGGAGAGAGGTCAGGAGGGGATGAGTTGAGAAAGCCTTTGTTAATGGAGCTAATTTTGTCTTGAAAGTGATTGAGAAAAGCAGTAGAGGTGTGAGGAGAGGATGAGACTGTATGAGTAGGCCGAGAGAGTTTATTAACAAGAGAGAAGAGTTGCTTGGGATCATGTCTGGAACCTTGAATAAGATTAGAGTAGTACAAGGAACGAGCAGACTTAAGTGCAGCTTTGTGACTAGCATATGCTCAGAAAAGGCAAGAGCATGCACATGGAGCCCAGTTTTTTTATAGAGTTGCTCAAGGTGCCGGCCAGCGGTCTTGAGAGTGCAAAGCTCGGGAGTAAACCAGGGAGATGTGTGAGTGGAAGGTACAACCCTAGTTTTAAGTGGGGCTAGTGAATTAAGGATGGTGGAGATAGAGTCATTATAGAGAGAGACTGCATCATCAGTAGAGGATAGGTTACAGATTGTAGGGAAGGGAGAAGCATTAAGATGCAAAGAGAAGGATGGGGAATCAACAGCAGAAAAATTACAGAAGGATATTGAAGTTTTAGAGCGAATTTTTGGAGATGGGATGACAGAGATCAGCAGTAATAGCTTTGTGATCAGATATACCCAAACACAAACCAGAGATGTTACTAATGCTACAACCATAGGGAGAAGAACAAATTAAATCTTAAATCTTAATCTTAAATTGCTTAAATCTTTTTTTTTTTTTAATTCTTTTATTAAAAAGAATATGTCCATGCTTGTGAGTAGGAAAATTGACATACTGACATCCCCGAGCATCATCAGAGATGGAGACATGGAGGTAGCGATGGTAAGCAGTTCACTGAGTTCAGACAGAATGTCAGCTGTGGAGAGTTTAGGTGGGCGATATACCAGCAGTAGAATTAAGGTAGACTGGCCAGACACTTTTAGAGCCATGTATTCAAAAGCAGAAACTTCATGTAGTTTGCACAGAGTTAGTCTTATATTTTGATTGTAAATGACAGCCAGACCACCGACTCTGCCTGTTAATCTAGGAGCACAGTGGTAGGTAAAGCCAGGATGGGTAGCTTCATTGAGAGGGATGTAAAATCCCTGTGCCAAGTTTCAGTCAGACAGAGGATATCTATGTGCTTCTGACCAAAAAATGTAATTGAGAAGTGAAGCTTTGTCTGTGAGAGAGTGACAGTTAAATAAGGCGAAGTTGAAGAGGCCAGGAGAGACAGAGGGCAGAGATGAGAATGAGATCGTTGCTTGTGGGACAGGGCACAGAGCACCAGCGTCGACTCCATTGCTGAATTTGGCTTTGAACTTCCGATATCCACAGCCATTTGTCCAGTTTTTTTATAGAGTTGCTCAAGGTGCCGGCCAGCGGTCTTGAGAGTGCAAAGCTCGGGAGTAAACCAGGGAGATGTGTGAGTGGAAGGTACAACCCTAGTTTTAAGTGGGGCTAGTGAATTAAGGATGGTGGAGATAGAGTCATTATAGAGAGAGACTGCATCATCAGTAGAGGATAGGTTACAGATTGTAGGGAAGGGAGAAGCATTAAGATGCAAAGAGAAGGATGGGGAATCAACAGCAGAAAAATTACAGAAGGATATTGAAGTTTTAGAGCGAATTTTTGGAGATGGGATGACAGAGATCAGCAGTAATAGCTTTGTGATCAGATATACCCAAACACAAACCAGAGATGTTACTAATGCTACAACCATAGGGAGAAGAACAAATTAAATCTTAAATCTTAATCTTAAATTGCTTAAATCTTTTTTTTTTTAATTCTTTTATTAAAAAGAATATGTCCATGCTTGTGAGTAGGAAAATTGACATACTGACATCCCCGAGCATCATCAGAGATGGAGACATGGAGGTAGCGATGGTAAGCAGTTCACTGAGTTCAGACAGAATGTCAGCTGTGGAGAGTTTAGGTGGGCGATATACCAGCAGTAGGATTAAGGTAGACTGGCCAGACACTTTTAGAGCCATGTATTCAAAAGCAGAAACTTCATGTAGTTTGCACAGAGTTAGTCTTATATTTTGATTGTAAATGACAGCCAGACCACCGACTCTGCCTGTTAATCTAGGAGCACAGTGGTAGGTAAAGCCAGGATGGGTAGCTTCATTGAGAGGGATGTAAAATCCCTGTGCCAAGTTTCAGTCAGACAGAGGATATCTATGTGCTTCTGACCAAAAAATGTAATTGAGAAGTGAAGCTTTGTCTGTGAGAGAGTGACAGTTAAATAAGGCGAAGTTGAAGAGGCCAGGAGAGACAGAGGGCAGAGATGAGAATGAGATCGTTGCTTGTGGGACAGGGCACAGAGCACCAGCGTCGACTCCATTGCTGAATTTGGCTTTGAACTTCCGATATCCACAGCCATTTGTCCAGATAGCTGGGATACTAGTTTTAGACGATTGGAACAACACTGGTCGAGGTTTACGCGCATGGTGGATATAGCGGGTACGGCGAGCAGGCCCGTCGCGATGGGGCAGGCAAACCAGGCAATTGCTTGGGGCCCCAAGCTGGCCTGGGGCCCCCGGACAACAACAGGTTAAGAATTAAATGCAGCGACAAACTGTGTGAGCCCCCCTTTACATTCTCAAAGTCATGAGCAATGACACTGTTCTCAGAATTCCCCTGCCAAGTTTTAGACGCCGGCAAATATGAAACTTAACCATGAAGCGAATTTATCCATCAGGAAGCCAAAAGAGAAAACAAAAGAAGGAAGAGGAACACAAAAAAACACAAGACAGTGGTAAGTGATGATTTACACTGGATAAATTAGGCCTACCTGTACAAATGGTGTAATTTAGCAGCAGGTAGGCTAAAAACAATATATACGTCCCGGGTAGTGTTGCCACCTGTCCCGGTTTTCCCGGGACTGTCCCGGTTTTTACGTGCCTGTCCCGGTTTGTCCCGGTTTATCTTCTTTTTAATATTCAGTCCCGGAGAAAAATTAGGTTAGTTAAAACCACGATTCAGACTGTTTCTGCACAGTCTTTTTTCCCGCTGTGTCCATTTTAAACCCCTCCGGTAACATTTTACGTTCGCCCCCCCTCATCAGATTACACTCGCCACCCTGTGTCAGTATGACAGTGTCCTTGTTTTTTGTCAGACCTAGGTGGCAACCCTAGTCCCGGGTAATCCCATACTTAGGTTGGGGGGGCCCCGGTTGGTGTCTTTGCTTGGGGCCCCCAAATACCTTGAAACGGCACTGACGGCGAGCGATACCAATAGAGCAGCAATCGTTGTATGTGGACAAGTCGAGACGAAGGTGAGTGCAGAGAGAACATCCGAAGTGTACACAAACCTGAGACCGAAGGCACTTCCATCAGGACCAGTAAAAGCAGAGACGACATCCACAGATCCCGACAGGCAGATGACAAAAAACAAGACTCCGGCAGGATACATAGCTAGTAGCTACCAGACTCAATGGCCAGCAACGCAATGCTATGGCTAGAGCTACATTAGCCAAACACCACAACCCAGTCACCAGAGAGGCGGCTAGATCAGCTTCCATATGACCCTGTTTATGCTTATTGGCGCAACGAAGATGAGGAAAGGAAAAAATAGAAAACGGCTGTGACCTCTGGCTACCTCGTTCAATAGCTACTTAGTAGCCAACTCAACACATTACTCAATAAGGCACACAGAAACGTTATGAGGCTGATATAATAAATATCGCCATCCTGCGAAATATTCAAATTCACTTTATTTTTTGTATGTATTTACTTATGTATTATTTCTTACTATTGTATTGTTAAATATTTTAGTTTTTTAATGGTGAATGGAGGAACACCAAAGTAAGAATTTCATTGCACAGTGTAACTGCCTGTTTCTGCTGGGCACATGACAATAAATCTCTTGAATCTTGAATCTATACTTGACACACATCTGCACCGCCGTGCTCCGGGTTCCTGGAGTCCCAAATCCTCCTGCGTAAATATGTGCTTCTCCCACACACACTCCATGCTAGCTGGTAGTGATGTAACATTTGAAGCGATGCCTCTGAGCCTGTATCGAGCAAAAAGGGGCGTGCCAGATGAAGTCCTGGTTCGAGGCATGTGTTATTACCGTAAAAATCATGTGACCTCGGATTCAGTGGGCTACGTCATCGTTTCATTTTGAGTGTCACAACAACAACAAAGGGGGTTTGAGCCTTGCGGCCCTTTGTGGGTTTTGAGTTGCCGTTTGGTGTTGTGAGAGGTGTGCATTGGTTAATTAGTTAGAGTTAGTGGTTAAAGTTCTGTTATAAAATAGATTAGATCAGCTATTATTTATTATTCTTATAGACTTTAAGCTAGTTGTAATCTAGGTAGGATTCTAAGGCGTCTAAGAAAAGGAATCGACTTAACTCCAACACTGTTAAAAAGCTTCTTTAAAAGAAAACAAAAATCAGTCATTTATATATGTTCCATCTGTTGCAGTTTGCTGTCTTTCAGTTCCATAAGCACGCTTGTACTCCCAGTTCCACAAGCATTTATTTCAAGTTTTATTTATGTGTTTATTTATATTGGGTGTTCAACATCACCACTCAAATAATCATATTTCCATGTAAAAACAAACTTTTATATTCATTGGGACGTGGCAAAAATATTTTATTTTATACATAGACATTCCAGGTTTCTCTGACTCAGAATTAATTGAGTCTGTCATATATCCTTTTGCACAGCATGTGTCACTAGTGAGAACGAGTCAACGAGGCTTCGGGTAATGAACCTTTTGGTGAACCTTTGAGCTGGAAAGTGTCACGTCTAGCCCCTCCCTCCTCCCTGGTCCCGCCTAGCCCCGCTCCCATTCGTCCATCCGTCTGTCTGTCACGCCCTCGTCGTCAGTCTCACACACCTGACTCTCGTTTCACCGTCTTGTTTTCAGTGTATAAAAACCCCCTAGTGTTTTACCCCCGTGTCGGTCATTCCCTGTACGTGAGTCCTTGCTGTTCCCCGGTATTGCCTTAGATTGTTCATGCTGTTGTCCTTGTGTGTAGTTCCTATTTCTCCTTTGCCCTGTTTCATAGGCTGTTCATGTTATTGTCCTTGTTCCCCCTCCCTGTTTCATTCTTAGCCTTCGCTAGCTTGGTTTTCCCTATGTTTGGCGTTTATGTTTGCTTTGTGTATATCCCTAGTCTTTGGTAGCTTGTACCTCGTTGTTTGTTTAGTTATCAGTTAATGCTCTTGTGGTATGTCCTCCTCGTATGCTTGTATGACTCTTGTTTGGTATCATCTTACGTTAGCCTCTCCCTGTTGTTTAGCATAGTTCCTCTACCCTCCGTGTCTTTGTTGTGTTTGGTAACCTCTTTTATTAAAACCCTTATATATTCTGCAATTGCGTCATGCCTGCCCGTCGAAAACGTTACAGAATGACCGACCTAAAAGTGACGCAGCAGGTAGAATCGTCCCCAGAGTGTTTTAGAGTACACCGGGGCGGTATTCGTAAACTTCAAAGAGAAGTCGAGAGACTAAACTTGTGTTTTAATAGAGACTCTCGCGGTAACCCCATTTCCCTTCCTTCACTGGCCCGTTGCCCGGACACATACAACGGCCTGTATGCTTCTGCAGACTATTTTATCCTCCAATGTAATTCTTACATTCGGTTGCTTACCTGCCCCACACCACCTGAGAACGTATTGGTATTATTTATGAGATCTCTACTATCCGACAAGGCGCTCGAGTGTGCGGATTTGATCTTAACGACCCGAGGAGAGGAAGCCTGGTCAGTAGAGGGGTTCGGAAACCTGATGCGTCTTAGTTTTGCATCGGGTGTGCTCCAGTTCAGATCGCCCCAAGGGCCGGATTACAAAGCAGAGGGGTCCCCCACGAAGGGTTTGGAGGAAAGCTGTGCCCCATTGCGACGGTTCCCCCTGGCCCACTCCTTTGATCCTATTCCCCGTGTGAGGGGGATCAGAGGCCAGAGACTCAAGCCATCAACGGGCACAACGCCCGCCGGCACAGCCCAGGTCTCCACACCGCAGCCAAGCAGTTTAGCGACTCCTGATGGCGTCTGCCTGGCAGATCCACCTCCTGGAGGGGGCAGCACTTCGGCTCCGCCTTCCAACAACGTTGTTCCGGTGGCTCCGCCTCCTGAAAAGGGGGGTACTTCGGCTCTGCCTCCTGACGACGTCTGTACTGCAACCCCAGCCCACGATGACGTCGCTCCGGCTGCCACGCCCCACGATGACGTCGCTCCGGCTGCCACGCCCCACGATGACGTCGCTCCGGCGGCCACGCCCCACGATGACGTCGCTCCGGCGGCCACGCCCCACGATGACGTCGCTCCGGCGGCCACGCCCCCAGAGGACGTCAGCCCGGCAGTCACGCCCCCCGATGACGTCGGCCCGGTGGACACGCCATCCGATGACGTCGACCCGGTGGACACGCCATCCGATGACGTCGGCCCGGAGGCTCCGCCCCCTGATGACGTCGGCCCGGAGGCTCCGCCCCCTGATGACGTCGGCCCGGAGGCTCCGCCCCCTGATGACGTCGGCCCGGAGGCTCCGCCCCCTGATGACGTCGGCCCGGAGGTTCCGCCCTCCGATGACGTCGGCTCGGCGACCACGCCCTCCGATGACGTCGGCTCGGCGACCACGCCCTCCGATGACGTCAGCTCGGCGACCACGCCCTCCGATGACGTCAGCTCGGCGACCACGCCCCCCGATGGCGTCTGCATGGTGAACTCGCCCCCCGATGACGTCTGCACGGCGACGCCGCCTGTTCCCGCTGCCCGCCAGCGGCCCCCGCCTGTTCCCGCTGCCCGCCAGCGGCCCCCGCCGGTTCCCGCTGCCCGCCAGCGGCCCCCGCCGGTTCCCGCTGCCCGCCAGCGGGCCCCGCCTGTTCCCGCTGCACGCCAGCGGACCCTGCCTGTCTCAGCTGCACGCCCGGCTCCCCAGGACACTCCTCAGCTTACGCCAGCCCCCCCAGTGACTGCCTTGCCCGCCTGTGGGCCTGGAGCTGGTTTTTTGCTGAACTGTCCGGACACTGTCCCTCCTGTTAACCCTGTTTTACACTCACCTGTGTTCCCTTTTTTGCCCTGTCCCCTCCCTGGCTTCCTGTTGGTCCCCGTTCCTGTGTGCGTGTCTGTCCGCGTCCGCGTGCCTGTCCCTGTGTCCGTCCTTGGTGGTGTCCTCCATGTCCCTGTGCCAGTCTCTGTTCCCCAGGTAGTCACCCACTTTGTTCCCGTCCCTGTCTCCGTCGTCCTCCGTCTGTTTGCCTCTGTGTCCCAGCCTTCCCGAGAGTCCAGTCCTGTTCCCTTGACCCAGTTTTTGTCCAGCCCCTTAGCTCCGCCCCCTGTGCCCGCTCCCCGTTCTGTCTCGTCTGGCCCCGTTCCCTCGTCGCCACCCGTTCCTTGTCCTGGTCCTCCCCTGCGTCCGGTGTCCGGGCCATTGTGTCCGTCCTGCCCCGTGTCTGTTGTCCCTGCCCCGGCCTCGCCCACTCGTTTCCCTCTGTGTTATGGTGTCTCTGTCCCCAGCGTCTGTCCGGCCCTCCCTGGTTGGCGTGCCCCGGAGTTGCACGCCTTGAGGGGGGGTTATGTCACGTCTAGCCCCTCCCTCCTCCCTGGTCCCGCCTAGCCCCGCTCCCATTCGTCCATCCGTCTGTCTGTCACGCCCTCGTCGTCAGTCTCACACACCTGACTCTCGTTTCACCGTCTTGTTTTCAGTGTATAAAAACCCCCTAGTGTTTTACCCCCGTGTCGGTCATTCCCTGTACGTGAGTCCTTGCTGTTCCCCGGTATTGCCTTAGATTGTTCATGCTGTTGTCCTTGTGTGTAGTTCCTATTTCTCCTTTGCCCTGTTTCATAGGCTGTTCATGTTATTGTCCTTGTTCCCCCTCCCTGTTTCATTCTTAGCCTTCGCTAGCTTGGTTTTCCCTATGTTTGGCGTTTATGTTTGCTTTGTGTATATCCCTAGTCTTTGGTAGCTTGTACCTCGTTGTTTGTTTAGTTATCAGTTAATGCTCTTGTGGTATGTCCTCCTCGTATGCTTGTATGACTCTTGTTTGGTATCATCTTACGTTAGCCTCTCCCTGTTGTTTAGCATAGTTCCTCTACCCTCCGTGTCTTTGTTGTGTTTGGTAACCTCTTTTATTAAAACCCTTATATATTCTGCAATTGCGTCATGCCTGCCCGTCGAAAACGTTACAGAAAGCCCCATTGGTTCATGAAGGCTTGTTTTGCCATGACTACTAGCTGGTTCAACAGCATCCCCGTTGTCTTCTCCAGTCATTTAGAACCGAATTAAGCCTGAATCATTGAAATACAGCTGATTTATACACACCATTCCGTCCGACACTCACATTAGCCGCCACGAGAACAAACACGATCTTGTCCTAACTGTGCAAGACTATAAATAATGTGAAACTGAGAGTGATCGAAACCAATACCACAATAAAAGACCCGCTTGCCGGTACACCTGGCTAGCAACAAACGCCAAAGCTGCTACGCTCAGTTGGCCATCTTCAAAACAAAAGCCTCACTACCTTTACTACATCTCTACCCGTGACATGGCAGCTCAATGAACGTTGGTTTATTTGAAAAAGGGTGTTGAGGACAACGTTCGGGAGCCGACAAGGCCAAAACAATAAATAAAAGGACTTTCAAGAAAGAAAGCAGAGTATTTAAAGAAACACAAGGGAAAGGACACAAAACTTCCCTAACTCCCTAGTCAAAAACAGTACTTAACGTGAACGTTAGGGAGCATTGAGCTCCCTACTTCCGCATTTACCCATAACCAATATTTACACTATATACAGAATATACAAGCCACATAATGCAAATCAACACTTGAAACAATCACTCACAAAAGTCACAACCAAACCAATATCTGAAATATGAGCAAGCAGACATGAATGTCAAAGCACTGTGCCCAACAACAGAGAAAACATGCTCTTCTTTTCCTGGCTGGGCGTGTCATCTTTATAGGCGAAGTGCCGGAATGAGGCAGTCAATCCGGTGACGACGTGACACTGGGACAACAGGGTGGAGGCACATCTGGATCCGCCATCAATGTATGGGACACAGTTTTCCTATACAACACAACACAATGCAAGCACACAACAACAACTAGTCTAAGGGGTCATAACAGCAGGAAAGATAAATCTTTGATTAAATTATTACAATTTGAACACAGTAATAATTGTATAGATTGGATGAGAAAGCATTCATGATAAATCTGACATGAATACATAGGAGCCTTTTCATAATGAAAGTTTTTGAGTTGTTGAGTTTCAGAGGTTTTTGTACAGTGTATTTGGGTTTCCTGTCACTGTGGGCACCAGGGCACAGTAGTACAGAGCAGAGTCTGATACTGCAGCAGAGGAGATCTTCAGATTCACACGATTTTTGTCTTTTTCTTTTACATCTTCTGCAGACATTCTAGGAAGATTAGGGTCACTGTTCTTTTTATTTACCATTGTGAAAAGAAGAAACTCTGGTCTAGATGTGGGAAACTGGCGATACCACTGAAGATCATCAGCAGTGCTCCCACTGTGACTGCAGGAGAGAGTAACAGTTTCCCCCTCTGACACATGCTTTACTGGGTCAACTGGTTCAATGTTCTGTGTTGAGACTTCACCTGGTGAGAAGAGGAAAAATGCAGTAAAACATCTCATGCTGGGAAACAAACATTCAGCATAAACTCTTCATAGAAATGTAAATTTTATTTAAATGTTTTGTAAGATTCCTCTGCGTCGTTGCACAAAAAATATCTACCACCATGAAGATAAACTCACCTAACAGTGTGAGTAGGAGAGAAAGTGTAAAGAGCAGCATGATAATGGAGATGTCAAGTGAGTTAAAGCCAAAGCTGAATGGGATTCATGTAGTTTTATACTGAGATACAGAGCTCCACCCTAACACCACCTCACAAATGATATCTACATAAAGCCTGCCCTCTTCTGGTAGATTTGTGTCATCACACTGTATTGATAGAAAATAATGGTTTGCTTTGATGCAATATGTCCATGAGATCAGTTGACCATTTTCAAGTTCTAATAAAGTGACAATTGCATACCATCAATAATAATGATACTGTCACTATAGTTCATCATGGATAAAATGTTATGATCAAGTCAAGAAATTTTTATACAGTATCTGTAATGGAAAACTTATTTAATGTCATAATAGTGCACCATAATTTAAAATTAATTAACTGACATTATATCAGTACACCACAATGGTAAACATATTCACTGTCATTATACCAGTTCACCATTGTCATGTTCTCACTCCGCCTCCTTCTTAAGCATTTAGGAGTGTCTGTCATCTCTCTCCCCGTGTTTTTCCATCTTCTCGTCTCATTTGTCATGCCCTTCTCATCACATCCTCTGCAGTCTGATTATTGTGTTCTACTGCATAAAGTTTAGTTCTGTGTTTTAGTTTGTGAATATATACCCTATGCTTCCAATCATCAGGTTCAGGTCAGTTTACTATTACTATTATTGTATGTGTTACACTTGTTGCTGCTCCTTTGTTTCTGCCCTAGGTCTGTGTTTCCCTGTCATCACTGGTCAGTCAGTTCTGTCTGTATTCATGTTCATGTCCTTATAGCTGTTTAATGCTCCTTCGTTTGTCTCCCTAGCCTTTCCCTATGTGTGCCTCTGCTATGTGCTCTTAGTTGAGTTGTGTTACCCATTCCTTGTCTGTTTGTATGGTTCCCTCTGAAGTGTTCCCCATTGATGGGGGAGGGCCGTGGTCTGTTGTCACAATTGATGAAGGCCCTAGAGTCAGTGTACAAAGTCAGGGACCGTCACAGCAAGCTAATGACAAGCCTGTAGATGAACAGTACACATTGTTCCCAGAAGGAGATTCTGGTGCTAATTCATCAGAGGGTATTTTGCGAGTTGTAAGTGGAGAGGCTCTCTGACTTCCTTAGATGTCGTTAAACCGGGTCCTGCAGAGAAGTGGTCTTCCACCTATTTGTGCTGACAAGGTGAGGCTAGATCAGTTGCTGCGTGGTGCTATCACTTCTGATCTGATGCTGACCAATCTTCGGCTTAGAGAGAGAAAAGATAAGCCACCCTCTTTTCTCCAGCTGTTAAAGGAGATTCGTATAGAGGAAGAATATGAAGCCTCAAGAAAACAGCTTCATCCTGTTGTGCAAAGTGCATATGTAAAGCAGGAAGTTGATGAAAAACAGACTGAAATTCAGAGCTTGAAGTCTGAGATGAAGGAGCTAAGGTCAACTCATTAGTGGCTGGTACTGTGTCTAAGGCAGTTCAAGACACCCTAGCTAGCACTGATCAGACTCCCCATAATGCTGTATCCATTGAGTGAACCACAAGCGGCTGTCTCATCGGTAAATACATCAAAGCTAGCTGCTAGCTCTTCACAAAGATCACTCAAAGTCTCAGAGGAACATTTTTGTTATCGGTGTGGAGAGAATGGACATTTCACAGGGAAATGTCAAAATCCAGAAAACCAGGCTAAAGTTATCAAGAGACTAATTCAAGCCCTGAAGTTGTCCAAGACCAACAAATCATCTGGTGATGCCACTGCTAGCACTATGAACTGTTCAGTCAAGAATAGTACTGCCCATGTATCGGAAAGTGCGAGCATTCCAGATGGGCTGGTTGGGCCACCAAGCCTGGTCCCACTGAAAGATGGGCAGCCCTGTACTGCCTTATTGGATAGTGGCTCCCAAGTGACAATCATTTTTGAACACTGGTACCAGCGACACTTGTCTAATATCCCCATTCAGCCAGTATCTGGTCTATCGTTGTGGGGCTTAAGTGAGTCAGGTGTTAGCTACCCATATAGTAGCTATGTAGTAGTCGACCTTGAGTATCCAGCTGAGGTGCTAGGAACTGTTCAGACAGTAGCTGTCTTTGCCCTCATATGCCCTAGTCCAAGAGCTGATGACAATACCTGTCATTGTAGGTACCAATGCTAGCCATTTTAGACGCTTGGTGAACCAATGCAAGGACAATTGTGTTGATGTCACACAGGCACTGGGCCTTCGTGTTTGTGTCAGTGAAGGCCAACCTGCACTTAAAGGTGTTAATGTTTCCGTCCAGGGGGACAATGAGGCTGGTCGTGTCCGATGGATGGGTCCAGGGCCTTTGACCTTACCACCACATGGTGATGCACCAGTTGTGTGCAAGGTGGAACTGAAGAAGCCTGTTCTGCAGGAAATACTGATGATGGACTCATCACCAGCTGTCACTCTACCTGCTGATGTGTTTATCCTTCCCATGGTGATGCCCGGTGGGGCATTAGATACTAATAGCTTCAAAGTCCTAGTCAGGAATGAGTCTACGAGAGAAATTTCTATACATGTGGGAACAGTGATTGGCAGTGTGCTTTACATTGATTCTGTTTCTACCATTCCACCGAAAGAGACAGATCCCTCCAACCTTGATGCAAGCCAAATAAACTTTGGAGACTCCCCCATCTCTGAAAAATAGAAGAACATGCTGCATCAGAAACTAGCCCAGAAGTCTCACGTCTTCTCAATGAATGAGTGGGATGTGGGGTTGGTGAAAGGGGTGGAGCACAGAATTCGACTGTCGGATTCCAGGATGTTCCATCAGCGATCACGTCGATTGGCCCCTGCAGACATTGAGGATGTGAGACGGCACTTACAAGAGCTGCTACAGGCAGGGATCATAAAAGAGTCAAGAAGTCGCATCCCCGATAGTGGTTGTATGGAAGAAAAATTGCACTGTCAGGATGTGCATAAATTACCGACTGTTGAATAGCTGAACTGTACCAGATCAGTACACTATCCCGTGCATTGAGGATGCACTGAATGCCTTGACAGTCAATGGTTCTCTGTGCTTGATCTGCGTTCAGGATACTACCAGATTGCCATGTCTGAAAAAGACAAAGAGAATCCCGTTAGGATTTTTCCAGTTTTGAGAGGATGCCACAAGGCATCACCGGAGCTCCAGCGACCTTTAAGAGGTTAATGGAGAAGGTTGTCGGAGACATGAACCTCTTACAAGTGCTAGTATACCTTGACGACTTGATTGTTTTCGGAAAGACGCTTGAAGAACACGAGCAGAGACTGCCCAAGGTCCTAGATTGTCTTGGGGAGGTAGGACTCAAACTTTCAGTCGACAAGTGTCAGATCTGTCTGCCCAGAGTCAAATAACTGGGGCACATAGTGTCTGCTGATGGTGTCGCCCCAGATCCAGAAAAGATAGAAGCTGTTACCGCCTGGACTATGCCAACAAACCTAAAGACACTGCAATCGTTCTTAGGGTTTTGTGGCTATTACAGAAGATTCGTCCAAAACTATTCTGCAATCGTCCGGCTATTGACCGTGCTCACCAAGAGGTACGCTCCTACCCAAAAGAGAAAGAAGCAAGCCCCTGATGTCAGCAGAATCTACTTGAAAGAGTCAGAGCCCTTTGGGGACAGGTGGCACAATGCATGCACAGATGCGTTCCACCAGATTATCCATTGCCTGACACAAGCACCTGTCTTGGCATTTGCTAACCCTTCAAGAGTACCCCGAAGGCCTTCGGCCAGTTGCTTTTGCAAGCAGAAAGCTCAGCACAGCTGAGAGAAATTATCCCATACACCAACTGGAATTCTTGTCCCTCAAGTGGGCAGTTGTTGACAAATTCCATGACTACTTGTATGGGGCAAGATTCTCAGTATGTACCTATAATAACCCGCTTACGTACGTGTTGTTAACAGCCAGGCTCAATGCGGTAGGGCATCGCTGGCTAGCTGCCCTGTCAACGCATGAGTTTCACATCCAGTATCGTCCAGGTCGACACAACATCGACGCCGATTTGTTGTCACAGAACACCCCAGATGTGGATGATGACGGTTGGGTGACTATTCCACAGTCTGGTGTCAAGACTATTTGTCAGAAAGTCAGAACCTGTTCACTCGATGCTTGTATATGTCGCACAGTTAGGGGCATCTTCACATTGTGTTCCTGACCTGTATGCGTATCCAATGCATATGAACTTGAAATCGCTTGAGCTCTTGTCAAAACAGAGTCTTGAGAAAGCTCAAGAAGGAGATGAAGCCATTGGACCAGCTATCTAAGCTGTCAAGCATAGAGAGTGGCCTGATTATATATCACAGAATCCAGAATTATCAAGATTGAAAAGAGAAATAGGGAAGCTTTCCATGAAAGATGGATTGTTGTACTGTTACACTAAGAAACCATCTGGAGAAATAGTCAGTCAGCTTGTCTTTCCAAGGGAGTTTCGGCCAATTGTCATGCAAGCCATGCATGATGACCTGGGACACCTTGAGCAGGAGGGAATTATCGACCTACTTCATAGGCAATTTTTTTGGTCAAAGATGTCAATGGGTGTAGAAGCGTACTTCAGGAACTGTGGAGAGTGTGTTGCTCACAAGACCCCTCCACAGAAAGCTGCTCCTTTGCACCAGATCATTAGCCATGGGCATATGGATCTGGTGTGCATGGACTTCCTTTCTATGGAGCTTGACTCCAAAGGCATAGCTAATGTCTTGGTAGTCACAGACCATTTTACCCGGTATGCTCAGGCTTTACCGACTAAAAGCCAAAAAGCCCAAGTAGTGGCTAAGACCCTGATGGAGAAATATTTTGTTCATTATGGACTGCCATCAAGGATCCATTCCAATCAAGGGAGGGATTTTGAGAGCAGATTTATCTGGGAACTGCTGCATATGATGGGGATTCGCAAGTCACAGACTACTCCTTATCACCCGCAAGGAGACCCACAGCCAGAAAGGTTTAAAATACAAACACCCTAGAGGTACTAGGTGTTGTGCCCTTTGACTCCTTGGCTTTGATGTCTGGTGAGGACACAGACATTTCAAAAGGGGGAGGGTGTAACAATGTTAAAATAAGTTCATGGTTTGTAAATATTTGTTAAAAAAAGAAACATTAAACGAGGTTAAATTAGGTTGATATTTAATTCTATTTGGAAAAAAGACATGTACAATAGTTTACCCTTTTACCTTTTGTAAAGAAAGTAATTAGATACTAGGTCATTTGGACAGGAAATGGGGGGAGTGAGAACGTTAGGATTACATGTAGGAGAGAGATGAGCGAAGGAGAGATAAGAGGACAGTATAGATCAGGGGTCGGCAACCTTTGAGACGCGGAGTGCCAACTTTAACATGTCTAGTCAATGAGTGTGCCGAGTAGCGAGCGAATGTAAGTTGTTGAGCGGGGGGGTGGGGGGGGGGTGGCGTCGAATGTAACCGGGGGGTAAATGGACACAGTTATATCGCGATCCGCTTAGCAGAGCGTTGAGGAGCGATTTCGATTGGAGGATCGTGCTCTCTGTCTGATATTTTTTATTACTAATTTTTTTTGCTGATGCTGGTCCAGCGTGTCGCGTGCCACTGATTATGCGTCCGCGTGCCAACTGTGGCATGCGTGCCATAGGTTGCCAACCCCTGGTATAGATTGTTAAGCCAGCTTTGGTCATCATTTGGTAAAAGTGCTTGACAAGTCTTTGTATCAAACATAATTTTTGGATTCTGTCCTTTGGATTTGATGACATCCGCAAAGTAATTTGTTCTAGCATTTTGAGCATCTCATTTAGGGAGCTGATCAGTTCTTTAAGATGGAGCCTATGAACCTCCAGCTTAGAGCTTTTCCACTGACGCTGAGCCTTACAGCAAACTCTCCTCATACTAAGGATTTCATATACAACAACTGTTGTATAGTGTATCTGTGTAGTAGGACTTTCTGTACAGTGTGTGTAGTAGGAGGTGTTTTGGCAGTGTATCTGTGTAGTGGGAGGTTTTTGTACAGTGTTTCTGGGTTTCCTGTCTCTGTATGCTGCAGGGCACAGTAGTACAGAGCAGAGTCTGATACTGCAGCAGAGGAGATCAGCAGATCCACTTATTTTTGATTCTGATTAACATCAGCAGACATACGTTGTGGGAGAGGTTCACTGTTTGTTCCACTTGTAGTGATGTAAAAGAGGAATTCAGGTCTGGATTGTGAATACTGTCTGTACCAGTGGAGACTGTATACACTCCCACTGAACTTTTTGTAGCTGCAGGACAGGGTAACATTATCTCCCTGAAGCACAGCATTTTGTGGGGAAAGTGGTTCTATTGGATCTGCCATAGAGTCACCTGCCATAGAGAATAGAAGATAAAGTTAACAGGATCATGGCAGAGTTACATAAGTCAGACTTACACTCTTCTGTTTTAAAACAGACACAGACTAATTTATTCTTAATTTTACGCTAAGTTATTGCAGTTTTATAAACACTTTAACTTTGCTCACCCAGTGAAATCCAGACACACAGGAGTGTAATTGTGAACATCATGAGCAGTGTTGCGAATAACGTCGTTAAAAATAACGGCGTTAGGTAACGGCGTCATTTTGTCAGTAACGGGATAATATAATTAATTACTTTTCCTGTCGTTATAACGCCGTTGACGTTACTGGTCATTAAAAGCGGTGCGTTACTATATATTGATATACTAAGAGTAATGCGAGCGGACCGCTGCCCAGGTTAGTGAGGAGTAACAGATCTTGATAGGTCACAGTTCTCGGTGTAACACCTGTTTAACTTAACAAGTCAGTAAGCGATTGGCTAAGGCAGCGTTATGGTAGCTAATCAGAGCCAGTGTTTTTATACGCACGCCGAAGCACATGACACAAACGGAGAAGAGGCAGAAATGGCGAGTCAGGAGCAAGCCGAAGAAAAATTATCATTTTCAAGGTGGCGATATAAACATTATTTAAGAAAATACTTGAAGTTCCTGAATTTCTACCACACTGGGTATTTGATGTATTTAATTAAGAATAGATGTTTAATTGTTAAGTTTACTTCTGTTGTGAACAAACCAGTTGTCTCAGGTTGAGAGAATTTAATTTGATAGATGTAAATGCACTTTATATAGTGTAACTGTTTACTTTTGCTTCTTTTTTTTTCAAAGATTTGGGATTTTAAAGGATTTTATCCTGCACTGGTCTATTGATGTGCAAAAAATGTCAATGATCTACTCATTTCAACTGACTGTGAAAACTGCTTTTTCAAAAAATCCTTATACATTGGCATATGTGGAGTTTCCATGTTCTCCCCGTGTTTGCGTGGGTTTCCTCCGGGATCTCCGGTTTCCTCCCACAGTCCAAAAACATGGAGGTTAGGTAAATTGGCAGTCAACAAAAAATTCTCCCTGAGTGTGTGTCTGTGTCTCTATGTTCAATAAAAAGTAGTGTCTGTGTCTGTGTGCGTGCGTGCGTGTGTGTGCTTGTATGTCCAGTGGTGGATGGTGCTCTGCCACTAGGGTCTGTCCTCTCTCCCCTTCCTGCACCCCATTCATTCCCCCAGGGGGCTGTGGATCCCGGTAGAGAGTACGCTGTGCGCTATTGGCTGCCGCTTCTCACCGGTGTGTGTGTGATTGGTTGTCTGTGAATTGTACCTGTGTTAAATTGTAAAGCGATCTTGGGAATTTGGAAAGGCGCTATATAAATCGAACATTCATTCATTCATTCATTCATATAACTTTTTTTTTACTGTAATGCAAATAGTTACTTTCCCTGGTAACGAGTTACTTTTATTATAGAGTAATTCAGTTACTAACTCAGTTACTTTTTTGAACAAGTAGTGAGTAACTATAACTAATTACTTTTTTAAAGTAACGTTCCCAACACTGATCATAAGTGATGCTGTTCTGATGAGAGATGATGTCATGAGATATTTCTCCACTCTTATATTTTCTCAGCTCCATGAAGCTTCATGAAGCTCCTCCCACAGCTTTGATTGACAGTGTCAACATTTGAAGTCTTGAACTGCTCTAGGATCCAAACACGACATTTGAGTCTCATTTGGGGAAATAAAATGGCTAAACTGATCAACTGTTAGCTGTACGTGTGTATGCATGTGAAATGTATGTCACATTTGCTGCCACATTATATGGCAAATATATTAAAGGATAAAAAGACCATTAGCTACATCTCTTTATTTAAAAGAACACTCAGTCATCTGAATTTTTGCACAGTGTTTCTAGGTTTCCTGTCAATGGGGATTGCAGGGCACAGTAGTGCATACTGCCTTCAGTTAAGGGTATGACGGCTTCATCTGGCCTAATGCAACTGTCTGCAGAGTCAGCTGTAAAAACAGAAATGTTCATTTAATTGTATTAATAACAAAAATCCAAACACTGTCAATTTTATAACAGAATTATCATGGAGTTATAACAGAAGAGCAGCAATATGTTCATTCAGATCTTGAGCTTTATTCAAGAAAGTGTCTCCTAAAATACTACACATACTGTAAACGTTTCTTTAGGATAGGTCCCTACAACATTTAGTTATTATTTAGAAGGAGGTTATTTGTTTATTAATTATTGTATGTAGTTTTTTAATAATCCATTTACCACTACTGTATTTTTTGTAACTGCTTGGTCAGGCAAGATGATGAGGCGATTGTAGTTTAAACACATAGACGTTTAAATCTTTTGAGATAGCTCGTGAAGCACACACTGAACATATACACACATTCAATTACGACTCGGACAAAGATGAGCACGGGACACTGCGTAAATGCACATTATATAGACGGACTAAACAAGACCCAAGTGAGGATGAGACAAGATACAGGTGAGACGGATGAACACACACATATACCACACCCAAGGAAATACACACATGGACATAACCCGATGTAGACCACACCTACACACACCTTACACCATTACACCACCTCACACTACTCCACCCTTACACTATCTGCACCCTTACACTGCTGATTGCTGCTTGTGCAGTTCATTTTCAGTACAATTGCAAAGTACAATTCAGTACAAAAGTCTTCTTAAAGTCTGCCCTCCTGTGGTGGATTGTAGTCACTACAGTGTTTTGGAAAGTGGAATGTTTTGTGTTGCATCAAAATGTTTGTTAAAGTAAGTTTTGTATATATATCATATAGACAATTTTGTCAATTAAAGAAAGACATGTAATTGTTGAATAGACACAGAATTAGATTCATAGATGGGACACACATATATAATCAGAACAGAATGATTCTGAATTATTGAACACAAGATGATCCCACAACAACTAAATACTAAATATATTACTTTTACTACATGACTAGACATTCATTTTACACTAGACAGTCTCCTGAAAATATCAGACCTATTTAATAATGTTTGTGATAGGAGGTTTTTGTACAGTGTATCTGTGTAGTAGGAGGTTTTTGTACAGTGTATCTGGATTTCCTGTCACTGTGGGCTGCAGGGCACAGTAGTACAGAGCAGAGTCTGATACTGCAGCAGAGGAGATCAGCAGATCCACACGTTTAAGATTCTGATTAACATCACCAGACATACGATGTGGGAGAGGTTCACTCTTCATTCCACTTGGAAGGATGTAGAGGAGGAATTCAGGTCTGGATTGTGGATACTGTCGGTACCAGTGGAGATTCCACACAGTATCACTGAACTGTTTGTAGCTGCAGGACAGTTTAACATTATCACCCTGAAGCACAGCATTATGGAGGGAAAGTGGTTCTATTGGATCTGCCATAGAGTCACCTGCCATAGAGAAGAGAAGATAAAGTTAAAAGAATCATGGCAGAGTTGCATAAGTCTGACTCACACTATACACTTTTAGCACCATACAGAATAATTTATCCTTCATTCAGTACTTACAATAGAAAAATTAATCCAAACAAATGTAAACTCACCCAGTGAAAGCCACACACACAGTATTGTTATGCTGAACATGATGACTGGTCTTTACATGATGAGAATGTTCTGTGTTCTCCACTCTTGAATCTTCTGAGCTCCAGGAGTCTTTGTGTAGCTCCGCCCACTGAACGAATGTCAATCATACCTGTTGCTCCACTGTAAGTTTTTTCTGTTCTTGTGGTGAAACATCTGATGTTTCTGTGGTGAAACTTGGGCTGATGGTGTGCAGTTTTTAGGGTAGTAAAATTTACTTGGTCAAGACTGTTGCATGTCATTTTTTTTGCAAAACATATTATGGCATATTGTGTGTGGAATATTGAAGGAAAAATATTTTATTCTAACACTAGAATAGCTGGACCACTAGTGTTAAATGTAAGCATTTTAAGGTATTGAGAATTAGAGTTTGAACAGTTGTGATAGGATGTGCTGTCAGTGTTTTTGCATGTATTTGTCACTGAGCTGAGTTTAATCATAATAATCACCTGTGATGCACACTGACACGCCCCCTACTGGATGGATGTGTCCACACTTCCCCACCCTCCTGTTCACCTGCACCACCCTGTCACCCCGTTCATCCCCTGACACTCACCTGGGCTTTTAAAGAGTGCCTCAGGCACCATTACCTTCTCCAGAATGTATTTAATTATTACTGATAATTTGAACTGTTCCTTTTATGCTGTATTTATATGTATATGCACATGTATTAGCCACATTTGACCATCTTCATTTTAAGGATTACATCTTTGAATATAAAAAAGATAAATTGTTCTCTATCTTGATTTAATCAAAGCTCCTATGAAACTTCATTTTCTCTATATTTGCACTACCAGTCGTAAACACTTTTGTCTTCAGTTGGTCTTCAGCAGAAGGATTTCTGGAAGATGAATTTAAATATGGTAAATGCAAATTCTGGGAAAAACTTGACTCTGCATCAGAAATATTTCATGCTTTTTGTACAGTGTATCTGGGTTCCTGTCACTGTGGGCTGCAGGGCACAGTCGCACAGATCAGAGTCTGATACTGTAGCAGAGGAGATCAGCAGATCCACTTTCTTTTCTGTTTGGTAAAGTTTGACGGACATTCGTGGGTGAGATGGTTCAGCTTTAGCGACACATCCAGTAGCTTCATGTATCAGCAGCAGAAACTCTGGTCTTGATCCAGGCTTCTGTAGGTACCAGTGGAGACTATCAGGTGATCCATCATATGTGCAGGACAGTGTGGTACTGCTGCCTTCAGTTATGGATTTGACGGCTTCATCTGGTCTAATGCCACTATCTGCAGAGTCAGCTGTAAAATCATCACAGAGTATCAAAAAAATAAGTAATTAAATACAAATGTTGGTTGTTTGTTAACTCACCAAATGTGATTATGTAATGAAAACTTACCAATACTGGGAAGAGTTATAACAGAAAAGTGCAGTAGTATGTTCATCCTGAATGCCAGTGTCACCTGCAACACTATACTACACATACTGTATCCTCATCACATCAAACTCCTCGCAGTCATCACATCAAACTCCGCCCTCTCATCCTGTAGTCACTGCAATGACTGATGGACCCATTTGTTATGTAATGTGATTGGTATCTAGTACGTGTTGTCATGGAACAGCTCTTGACCCCCCTCTTGGGCGTGTGTTCATGTCGTCTGCGTTGGGTTATGACCATATATGTATTTCCGTGGATGTGGTTGTGTGTGAGCATGTAGTTCAATGTCCCGTGCCAGTCTTTGTCGTAAGCCTGTGTAAGTCTTGTGGCTGAAGATATTGGTTCCATTCTGTGTTTTTGTGCAACTTGAAGTGCGCTGTTTGCGCTGACAAGTTATATGTGGAATAAACGTCTGTGTGTGTGCCAAAGCACCCATCTCGTCGTGCCTGCCTCCCCAACGTTACGTGTGTGCTAATCTAAGATGAATAAACAACAGATCAAACAAAATAAGTCATATTTATACATACTCAAAAAAATTAAAGGAACATTAAAATATCAAATCCTAGATCTCTGTAACGAACTGTGCGACGCAGAGCATGAAGGCAGACACAAACGCTGAGGAGACCGAAATTTATTAAATGGAATTCCATAGGCAGAGTCGAAATAACTGGCTGGGGTCATAACAGGCAGGCAGAACGAACATGAAATATAAATGGACATGACTTACGATACACGGAGGACACACAAACCAGGCAGGAACACACGGAGATCGCACGGGGGAACAAAGCACACCAAATGGGCAAACGAACAAATATCAAAACTGACCGAAGGAACAATGCACAAACCAACTCAGAGTACAAATAGCACAAAATAACCGATGACTGACATGGGAGACACAGGGACTATAAATACATTGAACTAGACTAGAAACAGGTGAAGACAATAACGACATGGGCATGGCAGATGAGGGGAAACCATGGAGACAGACAACAAGGCGGGATCAACGGGCTGGGAACAACACAGACAGGAGAAACAGGGAAACCGGAGTGACAGCTAGGGGAGGGGTAAGTAGCCCTACGTGACAATCTCAATGAACATAATTTTCTAGTTGAAAATCTTTATTTATTACATAGTGGAGAACAAAATGCGTTGAGAACAAAATAACAAAAAATGATCAATGTAAATCAAAATTATCCCATGGAGGTCTTGATTTGGAATCATACTCAAAATCAAAGTGGAAAATCAAATGACAGGCTGATCCAACTTCAGAGGAAATTCCTCAAGACAAGTTAAAATGAGGCTCAGTAGTGGATGGCCTCCACATGCCTGTATGACCTCTCTACAACACCTGGGCATGCTCCTGATGTTCTCCTGAACTGGATAAAAGCATCAGTTAAATTCTGGACAGTCTGTGGTGCAACGTGGCATTGGTGGATGAAACGATACATGATGTCCCAGATGTGCTCAATTGGATTCAGTTCTGGGGAACGGGCAGGCAAGTCCATAGCATCAGTGCCTTCATCGTGCAGGAACACACTTCAGCCACATGAGGCCTAGCATTGTCATGCATCAGAAGGAACCCAGGGCCCACTGCACCAGCATATGGTCTCACAATGGGTCTGAGGATTTAATCCCGGTAACTAATGGCAGTCAGGGTACCTCTGGCTAGCACATGGAGGTCTGTGTGGCGCTCCAAAGAAATGTCTCCCCACACCATTACTGACCCACTGCCAATCCGGTCATGCTGGAGGATGTTGCAGGCAGCAGAACGTTCTCCACAGCATCTCCAGACTATGTCATGTGCTCAGTGTGAACCTGCTCTCATCCGTGAAGAGCAAAGGGCGCCAATGGGGAATCTGCCAATCATGGTGTTCTCTGGCAAATGCCAATCGCCCTGCAGGATTGTGGATGCCAGACCCTCATACCACCCTCATGGAGACTTTTCTGACAGTTTGAGCAGAAACATGGATATTAATGGCCTACTGGAGGTCATTTTGCAGGGCTCTGGCACTGCTCCTCCTGTTCCTCCTTGCACAAAGGAGGAGGTAGTGGTCCAGCTACTGGGTTGTTGCCCTCCTAAGTCCACCTCCATTTCTCCTGGTGTACTGGCCTTTCTCCTGGTATCTGCTCCATGCTCTGGACACTGCTGACAGACACAGCAAACCTTCTTGCCACAGTTTCCATTGATGTGCCATCCTGGATGAACTGCACTACCTGAGCAACTTCTGTGGGTTGTAGACACCGCCTCATGCTACCTCTATGGTGAGAGAACTGACAAGATGCCAAAGTGACCAAAACATCAGACAGAAAGGATGAAAACAGAGAAAAGGTCTGTGGTCACCACCAGTGATGGCTTAGTTACCTTGAAAAAGTAATCCGATTACTGATTACTAATTACTTCTTTTTAAAGTAACTTAGTTACGTTACTGATTACTTGATTTTAAAAGTAACTACGTTAGATTACAAGTTACTTTAGTAGTTACATTCAGCAGCAAAATTAATACTCACTTTATTGGAAGTGCATTTTTAACAGTAACAATGTATTGAAGCAGGTTCGGTAACCGAGGCAGAAACTGCTTTATCCAAAAATCCCGAGGAGGGAAACTTTATTGATAACGCAACCCTGGCGCGCGCAGCCCCGCCCCCCTGTCCCCCGTCCCCCGTATCACTTAAAGGGCTAAGACACCTTGAGTGGCCAAGTGTCTGTCCGTTAGGGAATTCACCGTGAGCAATAGTAGTCGCTACAGTATCTCCTGAAATTACGTTTGTGTAGCTGCGCGGTATTATTTGTAAATTTATTTGTTAACGTAATACAAGCGAACTGTTCAGTCAGACAGCTATTTGTTGTGAAACGAAATACCATTACAATTTCCAAGCATTTTAAAGTAGGCTACGTTAGTCAAAATTCCAGCACTTTTCAAGCGTGGAACACAAAGCAACATTAAAAATGGTCAGGTAAATGTTCCCTCCCCTGTTTTTGAGGGGTGTTTCTTTACACTACAACATATCGTTACGGAGAACACTGCAAAAAAAAATGACTTGTAAAACATGCTCGCGCTCTCACAGGGTCGAGCGCTACGGTCAGACGCAAAAGTAGAACTGACCAAGAAGAAAGCAAAAACATATATTTTTACTAGGGAAAATAAAAATAGTATCGCACAGTTACTTGGATAAGTAACTTTAATCTGATTACTGGACTGGAAATAGTAGCGCGTTATATTACTCGTTACCGAAAAAAAGTGTTAGGATTAGAGTAACGCGTTACTGACATCACTGCTCACCACATACACGCCACTCCTTTGTAGGGGGTGTCTTGCTAACTGCGTCTCATTTCTACCCGTTTTCTGTTCCATTTGCACAAAAGCAGGTGAAATTTATCAGTGTTGCATCGTAACTGAATAAGTTGGTTTCACAGAGGTGTGGTTGACTTGGAGATGCATTGTTGTTTAAGTCTTTCCTTTATTTTTGTGAGCAGTAGCCTATATATCATATGTATTTATATTCCTGCTTCAATATAGGACAAGAATGTGCTACGTTGAGTTTAAGAGCAGACACACAAGGTTTCAATTGAGGAATATCAAACATTTCCCACCTCTATGCAAAAGGTGGTGCTTGGTCTTCAGCAGAAGGATTTCAAAGACTGGAACAGTAAAGACTGAAGTTTAAATTTGGAAAATGCAACTGGCTCCCCCTTCTGGGGAAATTGTGTCTGCATCAGAAATATGTCATGCATTTTGTACAATGTATCTGGGTTTCTTATCACTGTGGGCACCAGGGCACAGTAGTACAGAGCAGAGTCTGATACTGCAGCAGAGGAGATCAACAGATCCACAAGAAACTCTGGTCTAGATGTTGGAAACTGTGGAAACTGGCGATACCACTGCAGATTAAAAACATTACTATCACTGTAACTGCAGGAGTGACAGTTTCCCCCTCTGACACATGCTTTACTGGGTCAACTGGTTCAATGTTCTGTGTTGAGACTTCACCTGGTGAGAGAAGAGGAAAATATAATTAAATCTGATGCTGTGAAACAAATAAAACAATGTCATCAGTAGTTTTTTTATCCATAAATTCATAAATATATCTTGAATGTTTTCTATTAGGGCGGCATGGTGGTGTGGTGGTTAGCACTGTCGCCTCACAGCAAGGCGGTCTGGGTTCGATTCTCGGTCTGGGCTGCTCTGTGTGGAGTTTACATGTTCTCCCTGTGCCTGCGTGGGTTTCCTCTGGGTACTCCGGTTTCCTCCCACAGTCCAAAGACATGCGTGTTAGGTTGATTGATCACTCTAAATTGCCCATAGGTGTGAGTGCGTGCGTGTGTGTTGGCCATGCGGTGGACTGGTGACCTGCCCATGGTGTACCCTGCCTTCGCCCGGAGATGCTGGGATTGGCTCCAGTGACCCCGACTAGCGGGATTAAGCGGTTCAGATAATGGATGGATGTTTTCTATTATTTTTCTGCATCATTGAACATGAATCTGTTATAAAGACAATCTCACCTAACAGTGTGAGTAGGAGAGAAAGTGTAAAGAACAACATGATGATGATGATGATGATGGGAAGTGAGTGAAAGCCAAAGCTGAATGGGATTCATGTAGTTTCATACTGAGATACAGAGCTCCACCCTTACACCACCTCACACTGCTCCACCCTTACACCACCCACACAGATCATCATAGTACCCTTCCCTAAATTTCCATTTGATCAGAGTAGGAATATTGGACACACATCCATGCTCAAATATGTAATATAATCAGCACTGAAGCTCAAAGCATGGTAAGTGCTCCAATTTTAATAAAATGTAAATAATAGTCTTAGTCTTAGTCACTATAGGTCATCATGTATAAAAAGTTATGATCAAGTGAAGGAAAAGCTTGGATCTGCGTTAGAAATATGGCATGCTTTTTGCACAGTGTATCTGTGTAGTAGGAGGATTTTGTACAGTGTATCTGGATTTCCTGTCACTGTGGGCTCCAGGGCACAGTAGTACAAAGCAGAGTCTGATACTGCAGCAGAGGAGATGTTCAGATGTAAAAGGCTTTCGCTGTTTTCAGTTATAGCTGATAGACGAGGAAGATGAGAGGCAGCACTTTCAGTACTGTATGGAGAAATGGAAACAATAAACTCTGGTCTTGAACTGGGATACTGGCGATACCAGTAAAGATAACTAGGTTTGTCACGATAATTACACGTTATAATAACTTCCCCCCCCTCTGAGAAGTGCTTGTCTAATGTAAGTGGTTGTATTGTCTGTGCTGACGTCTCTCCTGAGGAAGAAACATGATAAAGAAAATTCCATAAAACAGCTGTTCTTTGTTGCAATGTGAAGCATTAATATTCACTAATTTAAATGAACATAAAAATAAAGTTTGACAATTTTTACTTATTAAATCATTATAAAAAGCCAAACAAAACAAGAAGGAAAATATAAAGATAAACTCACCTAACAGTGTGAGTAGGAGAGAAAGTGTAAAGAGCAGCATGATGATGGAGATGTGAAGTGAGTAAAAGCCAAAGCTGAATGGGATTCATGTAGTTTTATACTGAGATACAGAGCTCCACCCTTACACCACCTCACACAGATCCTGTCTCACACCACCTCACACTGCTCCACCCTTACACTACCTCACACTGCTCCACCCTTACACCATCTGACAACCTCTCACGTCTGAACACAATGTGTCAATACTCACAGATTAGAATTTTGCAAAGATTCTGAATCATACAGGATCACTATTTGTACAATTACAACTAGATTCCTTTTGAGATTATTTCCCACCATGCGTGTGTCATAGTGTGAGTCTTGATCTATCATAGATTATCTTTGGTGGTTTTGAAAGGTATTTATTTTGAAAACATTGATGTCCAGTGGAAACATCTGCTGCCAATGAATTCACTGATACAAATCAATATTTTTGAAGTGCAAAAATATATGTTCAAAGGATTTTAATCTTGTTTAACCCCCAATCACCACAATCCTTTTCTCTATGTGTTACTACAATCACCACTGTGGTTTAGATGCTCCTCAGGTTCAAAGTAAATATTACATGTATCAGTTTTGTAAAGCCTCTCAGAGACTTTGTACCACTGGGTGTGAAGAGCACAATAGTAGAGAGCTGTGTCTGCCAGAGTGAGTTCACTAATAGTGAGCTGAGTGGATGTGTGAGAGGTAACTGATGAAAAATGTGGATCTGATATGTGTCCAGGACTCCTACTTGATCGAGCAGGTTTATACAATAAATACTGTATTGCAGAAAATACACCTGTAAAAAATATGAAAAAAAAAATCTAAGAAAATTAAAATATTCTAGTTCAAAAGGTTCAACCAAATTCACAGCCAGTACCTGATATCACAATGTAAATCAGGAGGAAGTGTGTCTCCATTGCAGAGGTGGAAAGAGTACTGAAAAATTGTAATTGAGTAAAAGTATCATTACTTTGCCTAAAATCTACTCAGAGTAAAAGTAAAATTACCCATCTCAAAATTTACTTGAGTAAAAGTACAAAATTACTTCATTTAAAATGTAATTTGAGTAAAAGTTACTAAGTTACTTTCATTTATATTTACTTTCAGTTATTTAATGCATGGATGAATCATGAACCAAATTCAGCACAAGTTGTTTTAATTGAATTCAAAGTGCACATACATACTTGCAAAAAGATCAGCTGGGCTCAGGAACATACTTCCTCACAGCACAAGTCCTATTGTGCAATGGACAACACTATGATAAGAATAAAGAAATTTAAATTACAAATTATTCAAAAAACAAAATGCACACAAAATTAAGTGCCCACAAGATGTCACAAATCAAACTAAAATACAACAGGATTCCACTACTCACAATAAAATGCTCATATGATCCCACAATTTAAAAGTAAGTGCTCACAGGATCCAATTATTCAAAATACAGTGCCCACAGGATTCCACTTTTCACAATAAAATGTCCACAGGATCCCACAGAACCTGATAGATAGAAGATTTTAGGATGGAACAATCTCATCCTTTTGGAAAAATGTGCACCAGATTACGACCTGATTATGAGACAATGGAAAGGGCACGCGCAAGGCAAAGCCATGCAATTGGCCTTCAGTTCTGGGGCTCGAAGTTTACATTTCTGCCCGCATTTAATTTTTCACCATCAACATTTTTTTACTCAGTAATGTGAGGGCGTTCAAATGTAGTGAAGTAAAACTATTTGGGTCAAAATGTACTCAAGTAAAAGTAAAAATTACATATTTCAAAAACTACTCAGGAAATTACAAATTACTCATAAAAAGTACTCAATTACAGTAATGTGAGTAAATGTAATTAATTACTTTCCACCCTTGCTCCATTGTGAATGTTATCAAACTGAATCAGTAGTGGGTTTAAGATGTTACTGCTCTAATGTTGATCTGTGCTACTGTGAGTGCAGTTATGAGAAACTACAACAGGAACTTCCTGTCCTGGAGAACAGCTCTGCTGGGCTTTCTGACATATCTGCAGTTCATCTGTAAGCAAACATTGAACAATATTGAACTAGACATCAGTTTTCATAGCTGGCAGGCATAATATTTATATGTATTAAGCAGATTATCTAATGTACATTTATTTACATGACACATTATTCACAACTTTATGTAAACTTGTAAAACCTCTTTTTAAATATATACCTTGAATGTGGCATGGCGACAGCTCCGGACGGCTGTTGGTTATCTCTATAATTCTTGACTTAATTCCAAAGTATATGTAATCTTTTGCTTGAACTGTGAATAAAAAAACTTGATATTGTTGCAACATGTAAAGGCTCCCCTAAAGGCACATTTTCATAGTAAGAGCATATTTCATATTTGTCATGTACCTTATCTATATTTTTTGTTGTGGTTACATAGTTTACATTTTCAGTTTCAAAGTTCATAATAACCAAAAATATGATTTGTTTTATTCAGTAATGTTTGCATGAAATCAGCACTCAAAATGTAAAAATGTAAAAGTTTCACTCAGTGCATTTTTTATTAATCTTGTTTAATGGCACACAAATTTAATTCAGACGTTAGACAACAGGAAGACAGGAATCAGTCAAAAGCAAAGAAAAATGTGTAACATTTTCAAGGTGCAGTCTGTTCTTCAGCAGTATCTGCTACGGTAAACCCATCTTAGGTGTCTGAAGCTTCAGTGCAACCTGATTGGTAGATTAAATGGTGATCAGCTTCCATGCAAGAGAACTGATTCTTCAAACACAGTACTGAATACATGCGTTGAGAACATATTCATGTAAAATGATGTGTATATTTTGCTGTCAAATAAGGTTTTGTTCATGTTGTTGAGATTTAACTCATTCAGATGTTTTTGTGCAGATGATCATAGTTTCCTGTCACTGTGGGCTGCAGGGCACAGTAGTACAGAGCAGAGTCTGATACTGCAGCAGAGGAGATCTTCAGACTCACACGATTTTTGTCTTTTTCTTTTAGAACTTCTGCAGACATTCTAGGAAGATTAGGGTCACTGTTCCTTTGATTTAACATTGTGAAAAGAAGAAACTCTGGTCTAGATGTGGGAAACTGGCGATACCACTGAAGAACATCACCAGTGCTCCCACTGTAACTGCAGGAGAGAGTAACAGTTTCCCCCTCTGACACATGCTTTACTGGGTCAACTGGTTCAATGTTCAGTGTTGAGACTTCACCTGGTGAGAAGAGGAAAAATGCAGTAAAACATCTCATGCTGGGAAACAAACATTTAGCATAAACTCTTCAAAGAAATGTAAATTTTATTGAAATATTTTGTAAGATTCCTCTGCATCGTTGAACAAAAAATATCTACTACCATGAAGATAAACTCACCTAAAAGCATGAGTAGGAGAGAAAGTGTAAAGAGCAGCATGATGATGGAGATGTCAAGTGAGTTAAAGCCAAAGCTGAATGGGATTCATGTAGTTTTATACTGAGATACAGAGCACCACCTCACAAATCATATATACATAAAGCCTGACCTCTTCTGGTAGATTTGTGTCATCACACTATATTGATAGAAAATAATAGTTTGCTTTGATGCATCAGTGTGTCCATGAGATCAGCTGACCATTTTCATGTTCTAATAGACAATTGCATACCATCAATAATAATGATACTGTCACTATAGTTCAACATGGATAAAATGTTATGATCAAGTCAAGAAGTTTTTATACAGTATCTGTAATGGAAAACTTATTTAATGTCATAGTAGTACACATAATTTAAAATTAATTAACTGACATTATATCAGTACACCATAATGGTAAACCTATTCATTGTCATGTTCTCACTCCACCTCCTTCTTAAGCCTTTAGGAGTGTCTGTCATCTCTCTCCCCGTGTTTTTCCATCTTCTCGTCTCATTTCACACCCTTCTCATTACGTCCTCTGCAGTCTGATTATTGTGTTCTACTGCATAAAGTTTAGTTCTGTGTTTTAGTTTGTGAATTTATACCCTGTGCTTCCAATCATCAGGTTCAGGTCAGTTTACTATTACTATTATTGTATGCGTTACACTTGTTGCTGCTCCTTTGTTTCTGCCCTAGGTCTGTGTTTCCCTGTCATCACTGGTCAGTCAGTTCTGTCTGTATTCATGTTTCTGTCCTTATAGCTGTTTAGTGCTCCTCTGTTTGTCTCCCTAGCCTTTCCCTATGTGTGCCTCTGCTATGTGCTCTTAGTTGAGTTGTTTCCCATTCCTTGTCTGTTTGGTTGTGTTTGCTTCTCCCTGTATTTTTCATTGCCTTACCTGAGTATTTAGTTTACGGTGTGTAATGTCAGTTCTTCATTAGCCATGTGTTGGCGTTTCTGTTGAGTGTCTGTTATTATTGGTGTAGAATCATTGTCTGTTCACTATGCTTCGTTGTTCAACAGGAGAGTGCAGGCTACAAATAAACCCACTTTCTATCATGTCTGTGTCAACTTCTTTTGAGTGTTACTGTAATGGTAAATGTATTTACTGTTCTTAAACCAGTACAGAATAATGACAATGTGTCTACACCAGTCACATGTTGTGCTTTTGCAGTGTATCTGTGTAGTAAGAGGTTTTTGTACAGTGTTTCTGGGTTTCCTGTCACTGTGGGCTGCAGGGCACAGTAGTACAGAGCAGAGTCTGATACTGCAGCAGAGGAGATCAGCAGATCCACTTGTTTTTGATTCTGATTAACATTAGCAGACATACGTTGTGGGAGAGGTTCACTCTTTGTTCCACTTGTAGTGATGTAAAGGAGGAATTCAGGTCTCGATTGTGGATACTGTCGGTACCAGTGGAGACTGTATATATTCCCACTGAACTGTTTGTAGCTGCAGGACAGGGTAATATCTCCCTGAAGCACAGCATTATGGGATAAAAGTGGTTCTATTTGATCTGCCATAGAGTCACCTTCCATAGAGATGAGAAAATAAAGTTAACAGGATCATGGCAGAGTTACATAAATCAGACTCACATTCTTCTGTTTTAAAACAGAAGACTAATTTGTCCTTAAACCGACTAATTTACACCGACTAATTTATCCTTAATTCAAAAAACAATTTAACTTTGCTCACCCAGTGAAATCCAGACACACAGGAGTGTAATGGTGAACATCGTGAGTGATGCTGAGTGATGATGTTCTGAGATGTTTCTCCACTCTTATATTTTCTCAGCTCCATAAAGCTTCATGAAGCTCCTCCCACAGCTTTGATTGACAGTGACAACATTTGAAGTCTTGAACTGCTCTAGGGTCCAAACACAACATTTGAGTCTCATTTGCTAAATAAAATGGCTAAACAGATCATATGCTAGCTGTACGTGTGTATGCATGTGAAATGTATGTCACATTTGCTGCCACATTATATGGCAAATATATTAAAGGATAAAAAGACCATTAGCTACATCTCTTTATTTAAAAGAACACTCAGTCATCTGAATTTTTGCAAGTGTGTCTAGGTTTCCTGTCAGTGGGGATTGCAGGGCACAGTAGTGCATGCTGCCTTCAGTTAAGGATATGACGGCTTCATCTGGCCTAATGCCACTGTCTGCAGAGTCAGCTGTAAAAACAGAAATGTTCATTTAATTATATTAATAACAAAAATCCAAACAGTCAATTTTATAACAGAATTATCACGACGTTATAACAGAAGAGCAGCAATATGTTCATTCAGATCTTGAGCTTTATTCAAGAAAGCCAGTGTCTCCTGAAACACACTATACTGTACCCTCACATACACATATATACACATACTGTACCCTCATCACATCACACTCCTCCCAGTCGTCACATCAAACTCCTCCCAGTCGTCACATCAAACTCCTCCCTCTCATCACATCTAACTCCTCCCTCTCATCACATCTAACTCCTCCCTCTCAGCACATCAAACTCCTTTCACTCATCATATCAAACTCCTCCCACTCATAATATCTAACCCCTTCCTCACATCACATCTAACTCCTCCCTCTCATCCTGTAGTCACTGCAATGGCTGACAGACCCATGTGTTATTTTATGTTTTTATTTGATCAGTGTTCCAAACATCCAAATGTTTCTTTAGGATAGGTCCCTACATCATTTAGTTATTATTAAGAAGGTTATTTGTTTATTAATTATTGTATAAAGTTTTTAAATAACCCATTTACCACTACTGTATCTATTTTCTGTAATGGCTTCGTCAGGCAAGATGATGAGGCAATTGTAGTTTAAACACGTAGACGTTTAAATCTTTTGAGATAGCTCGTGAAGCACACACTGAACATATACACACATTCAATTATGACTCGGACAAAGATGAGCACGGGACACTGCGTAAATGCACATTATATAGACGGACTAAACAAGACCCAAGTGAGGGTGAGACAAGATACAGGTGAGACGGATGAACACACACACATACCACAACCAAGGAAATACACACATGGACATAACCTGACGTAGACCACACCTACACACACCTTACACCCTTACACCACCTCACTCTGCTCTACCCTTACACTACCTCCACCCTTACACTGCTGATTGCTGTAGTAGCTTGTGAATGTTAACACATCATCCACTTTTAATTGACCTTTTAATTGGGCAGTTCATTTTCAGTACAAATGCAATTCTTCTTAAAGTCTGTCCTCCTGTGGTGAATTGTAGTCACTACAGTGTTTTGGAAAGTGGAATGTGTTGCGCATATATATATATATATATATATATATATATATATATATATATATATATATATATATATATATATATATAATTAAAGAAAGACATGTAATTGTTGAATAGACACAGAATTAGATTCATAGATGTGACACACATATATAATCAGAACAGTATGATTCTGAATTATTGACCACAAGATGATCCCATTACAACTAAATACCAAGAGTGATTGTCACGCTACAGCCCCTGACCCCTCCCCTTTGGGCGTGTGTTTATGTTGTCTACGTCTAGTCGTCTGTGTCTGTGTATCTTCGTGGGTGTGGTTGTCTCCGAGTGTGTTCATCAGTCTCACCTGTGGCTCGTCTCGTCATCACTCGGGGTTTATGTGGTTTGTCTATTTAATGTGCGTTCGCGCAGTGTCCCGTGCTTGTCTTTGTCTGAGCCTCACACGTTAGTGTTTAAGTGTTCTATGTGCGCTGTCTGCGCTATTTGTATTTCACTAATTAATTAAAGTGACGTTGGAACTGCGTTGGACTTCGTGCCTTTTCCACGCACCCAGCGTTACAGTGATGATATTACTTTTACTACAGGTCACCCAGCTATTTTACACTAGACAATATGAAAAATATCAGACCTATTTAATCATGTTTGTAGTAGAAGGTTTTTTGTACAGTGTATCTGGGTTTCCTGTCACTGTGGGCTGCAGGGCACAGTAGTACAGTGCAGAGTCTGATACTGCAGCAGAGGAGATGTTCAGATGTAAAAGGTTGTTGTTTTTTTCAATAGATGCAGATAGACGAGGAAGACTCGAATTTTTACTTGTTTCATATGGATAGATGAGAACAATAAACTCTGGTCTTGAACTGGGATACTGGCGATACCAGTGGAGAGCATTATCTGTGTTACTATAATTACACGTTATAATAACTTTCTCCCCCTCTGAGATGTGCTTGTCTGATGTAAGTGGTTGTATTTTCTGTGCTGAAGTCTCTCCTGGGGAAAAAAATAAGAAAACCTTTTAAGAAAATGTCTGTTGATCTCTTTCATGTTGTAAGAAATTCTCTCACATAAATACATATTCTACATAAATTCAGTCATAACAAATTGAATAACAATAACATAATTGTCAAATTGTTTCTATGTTTGTTATTTATTATGGAAAAATACTGTCTACTGTCATGAAGATAAACTCACCTAAAAGTGTGAATAGGAGAGAAAGTGTAAAGAACAGCATGATGATGGAGATGTGAAGTGAGGGAAAACCAAAGCTGAATGAGGTTCATGTAGTTTTTACTGAGATACAGAGCTCCACCCTTACACCACCTCACACTGCTCCACCCTTACACCACCTCACACTGCTTATTGCTGTAGTAGCTTGTGAATGTATTAACATCATCCACTTCTAATTCACTTTCTAACTGTACAGTTCAGTTACAGTACAAATGTAAGTCTTCAGAAAGCCCTCCTGTGGTAGAGTGTTGTCACTACAGTGTTTTCAAAGTGGAATAATGTTTTGCATTAATGCATCAAATTTTTCATGATATCAGCTTTTTAAAATGTTGTTAATGTAAATTTTGTATATCTATCTTTACCATATAGACAGTTTTATCAATTAAAGAAAGAAATGCAATTATGAAATAGAGACAGATAATTTGATGCATAGATATGACACACACATCAGACCAGTATAATTCTGAATTACTGAACACAAGATGATCCCATTACAACTATATTCCAAGAGTGATGATAATACTTTTACTACAAGTCACCCACCTATGTGACCAGACCTTAATTTTACACTAGACAGACTTCTGTCTTCTGAAAATATCAGACCTATTGTCAGGAATAGCCACTAACATAATCGGGTTCACCTGTTATGCCACCACGCCCACATTCCTCGCATACTTAAACACCAGAACTACACTTCCTGGTTGTGAAGTATTGCCTCCATGTTGTTGCGTACCGAGCATTTATTCCTGTCTTTCTTCCCGTGTACCGAACTCTGCTTATCCCCTAGACTGTGTCTCCCGCCTGACCCCTGGATACCTCTCGGACTCGTTACAGCCCTGCACCGGCATAATACCGCGGTGTTTAAGTGGCTCGCTGTACTGAGTTGTGAGAATAAAGATCACTCATTTCCGCATCAGGATGTCTCTCTGCGTGTTCCGTTCGTTACACCTATTTAACCATATATTTGTAGTAAGAGGTTTTTGTACAGTGTATCTGGGTTTCCTGTCACTGTGGGCTGCAGGGCACAGTAGTACAGAGCAGAGTCTGATACTGCAGCAGAGGAGATCACCAGATCCACATGATTTTTATCTTCATTTACTTCTGCAGACACTCCTGGTACTGGGGGATCAGCTTTTAGTTCAAGTTTACCTTCATCGACTAGATAAAGAAACTGTGGTCTGGATCTTGAATACTGACGATACCATAGCAGAGAATCAGTTGCATAAGATCCATTGTACCGACAGGAGAGGGTAACAGGATTTCCTTGTAGGACATTTACAGTGGAGGAGACTGGTCCTATTCCCTCTCCAGAACTATAACCTGCTGAAGAGATTCAAAGACAAGAGGGGAAACATTTCCGGATTAGTTTGGTTTAGTAAGTGTGAACTCTTCTTTATTATATAAAACCTTCCCCAGGTTAATAAACATGTTGTATGTTCATCCAGTGCAAAATGTTCTGTTTCTGTTCTTGTAATGTTCAGTAATCATGTGCATCTTACCTAAAATGAGAAACAGAAGCCAGTGTCCACTAACACATGCCATGACTGAACTGCAGACTCAGTTTCTGATACAGATTCTCCTTTTCTTCATCTTTCCTTAGAACAACCCAGTGTTACATCACCTGCAGTTTCAGGATATCTAGATGAACACTGCCCCCTTCTGGAGGGTTTACTGAATTACTGTATAACAGGAGGAAACATTGAAATAGTCACACAGTTCACAATGAATTAATAGTAGCAACAATTATATCCACCACTCAGTGCTAACTGACCACTGAATTGATCATGCATACACAGGAACACAGGAATGCTCCACATATGAGTGTATTCACAGTCTGGATGCTCTTAACATCAAAGTCCAACACTGAAAAAAATAAAGCATTGGCTCAATGTAATAAAATTAAATTAATCAATCACACGAATTTTTTTTCATTGACTCAATCTAAAAAACTAAATTCATTTAGTCATGAATTTAGTTTTTTGGATTGAGTCAATGAAAAAAAATTTGTGTGATTGATTAATTAAATTTTATTACAATGATCCAATGCTTTATTTTTTCAGTGAAATCAAATTCCTTCTTACCACAATGCTGAATTGATTGTGGAATGTGAAATAGTTTCAGCTGAAATTTGAAACAAACCAGCAGAAGATGATCATGTTTCTAGTAAATACATGCTATACAACACTATTATAAATAAACTTTACATATTTCTCTACAGTAAGTTAAATTAACAGTAAACACAGGACACAAGGCTTATTCCATATTTTTCTGAATTGTGTTTTGTAAAACTTTCATCTTTGTACATGATGTACTTATTGTAGAATGAACTATTTCCATCACCATAATGTTAAAACTGTAATTAAGATATCACAAAAACAAATGGATAATTGCTAAAACAAATCTGTGAATAGTAGATGCTACATTCATTTTCACTGTTCACTACTCCACACCACACCTCCATGGCAGTCCAGGGTCACGCCGGGTAGACAGAAGCCAGAAAGTACAGTGGGACTAGGCAGGGAACGAGGTCTGGAAGAAGAACAGAGGTCAGTACACGGGAAGGCAATAGTTTGGAAAGAACGCTTGGTATGTGGCATAGCAACAATACTTCGCAACCTGGAAGTGAAAGGGGGAAGCTTAAGTAGTTGGGTGGGGTAACGAGTAGCAGGTGTACTGTCACGTATGGCCTCGCCCCCTCCCTTAGCTATCACTCCGGGTTCCCTTGTGTCTGTGTTCCTTGCCTGTGTGTCCTGCCCCGCTCGTTTGTCTCCGTGATTCCTTGTTTGTTACCACGTCATTGCCGTCACCTGTCCCTAGTTTAGTTTCATTGTATATAAGTCCCAGTATTTCCCCAGTCTAGTTATCTGTGGTTTTGTCTATCTATTGGTTTGTGCTTTGTGCGTTGTTTATCCTGTCTCGTGAGTACTCCCCGTTTGCTGCCCAGTTGCCCTGTATATTCTGTTGCTTCAGTCGTTCTGCGTTTTCCCGTGTTTCAGTTCTTAGTGTCCAGTATGTCGCTCAGTGTTTCATGTTCTGACTCCCTTTCGGACTTGACCCATGCTTTTCTACTCGACCCTGATTTTGGTATTCCCTTCATTAAATCTCGCTCATCTCAGCAATTGTGTCCGTCCTCTCGCTCCGCTCGCTACGTGAGCAGCGTTACATGTACAGAATCTTTGTTCCTAACAAATAACTTCCTCCCCCTCTGAGACGTGTTTGTCTCTTGTAAATGGTTGTATTGTCTGTGCTGAAGTCTCTCCTGGGAAGAAAAATGTAAAGAAAATTCCATAAAACAGTTGCAGATTTTTTGCAAGTTGCAATGTTCAGCATAAAGTTTCACAAATTTAAATAAACGTTAAAAATGAATTTTGTCATATTATTCCTATATATTTATATAAAATATTTTTATGGAACATAAAACTAAAGGTAAAGATAAACTCACCTAAAAGTGTAAAGAGCAGCATGATGATGGAGATATGAAGTGAGTGAAAGCCAAAGCTGAATGGGATTCATGTAGTTTTATACTGAGATACAGAGCTACACTCTTACACCACCTCACACTGCTCCACCCTTACACTACCTAACACTGCTCCACCTTTACACCACATCACACTGTTCCACCCTTACACCACCTCACACTGCTCCACCCTTACACCACATCACACTGTTCCACCCTTATACCACCTCACACTTTTCATCAATTCTTAAAGTTTCGCTCAAGTCCTGTTTGATTTGATTCAATATTGGTACACCAGTTTTAGTCCTTTTGTCATGGTACAGCCCCTGACCCCTCCCCTTTGGGCGTGTGTTTATGTTGTCTACGTCTAGACGTCTGCGTCTGTGGATCTTCGTGGGTGTGGATGTGTGAGTGTGTTCATTGGCTTCACCTGTGGCTCGTCTCGTGATCTTATGTGGTTTGTCTATTTAATGTGTGTTCGTGCAGTGTCCCGTGCTCGTCTTTGTCAGAGTCATAGATGTGTAAATGTTATACATACGCTGTCTGCGCACGTTTTGACGTTTGTCCAAAACTGTTGGACTCATGCTTCGTCCGTCTCCCTGCGCCCAGTGTCACAGAAAGACGAGCCAAATACAAGTCATGCCAGGTTATACAACCCACGCCAAGAAGGGGAAGAGGCCCAGCAGGCACCACCATGCCTCTTCCCTGCCCCCCGCCGTGAGAACCCCGTGAGCCTCGAGGAGATGCATCAAGATCCAGTGGTTGCGTTTTTGCTGCGTCAGGCGCAGGCTACCAAGGATGAGGCAATGGCGGAACATCTGCGCCAAGCTGCGCGGCGGGTGTGGCGAGAGAGACACCTCCCTTCCTCTAGAGACTCCTCGCCTCTGAGAGTCGGCTCTGTAGGGCTTTATTACAGCGGAGAGGATGACAAGACTCCAGAGGGTGAGGAAGAAGACGTCAGCCCTCCTCCATCCCTGTGCTCGGCTCCCACCGAGCGTTACAGGGATGCGGTGAGTCCCCCTCCGTTCGAGTACTTGGAGTGTGAGGAAGAGGAAGGCAGTCAGCCTCCGTCTGAGTACTCGGACGGTGAGCCCTGCACGGAAGAGGAGGACGTGAGCCCGCCTCCCTTGGAGCAATCCGATGAGTCCGTGAAAGGGAGGAGAGGCCCGAGGGAGGGCGTTTCTCCATATCCCTCCGAGCAGATCGCTATGGACTACTCCTGGTGTGAAACTCCGGTGGAGCCTATGAAATGGGGCTCAGGCGGAGAGGAGGAGATGGAGACAGAAGACAACGCTCCCACCGCCAGGGCAGGAGGGTGATCACCAGGAGGAGGGGAAGTTCCCCGGTGGGGTCCTCGGGGAAACGAAGGCAAATCTCGGCAGGCCTACCCCTGCGGCGCACCCCTCAGGGCTTCCAGAGAGACTGGTAGCGTGCCCACCGAGGGGGCTGCAAGGGCGTCCGCCAGCTGCGCCGCACCCAGAGGAGGGTTTGCGGCAAGGGCGGGAGGAGGACCGCCTACTGCAGCGCCTGGAGCTCCCAGAGCGTTCTCCCCTCTGGCAGCCCTCCTACAGGCACGAAGCCTGGTTCCGTTTGTGTGTGTCTGTGCCAGTGTGCCAGTGTCAGTGTTTTTGTCCATCCCTGTGTTTCTCCCGAATCCCCTTTTCCCTTTCGTGGCTCTGTCTATCAATGTTCCTGCCTGTGTTTTCGTGAATGTGCCATTGTGTATGTCTAACGTGTTTTCCCCTGTCTTCCCAGGGAGGGTATTTTAGGCTGTTCATGGTGGACTTGGTGGGGGGCTCTGTCACACTACAGCCCCTGACCCCTCCCCTTTGGGCGTGTGTTTATGTTGTCTACATCTGGTCGTCTGCATCTGTGGATCTTCGTGGGTGTGGATGCGTCTGAGTGTTCATCAAACTCACCTGTGGCTCGTCTCATGATCACTCGGGGCTTATGTGGTTTGTCTATTTAATGTGCGTTTGCACAGTGTCCCGTGTTCGTCTTTGTCAGTCATAGATGTATAAATGTTATACGTGCGCTGTCTGGCCTTATTTGTATTTAAAATAAAAGTGACGTTTGTCCAAAACCGTTGGACTCGTGCCCTATCCATCTCCCTGTGCCCAGCGTCACATATTTATTTTGTAAATGTTCATATAGTCTGCTTTCTACTGGATAATTTCTGTCATCACAGTGTACTGATTTAGAAGAATATTTTTGGCTTTATTTGTTGTTTTTGCTTTAAAGTGTTTTAGGTGATATGGTGGCCATTTTCATTGTTGCTGGGTTGCATAGCACAGTAGTACACTGTTGTGTCTGATACGGCAGCAGAGGAGATCAGGAGATCCACACCCAGGCTTGGGTCTTCATCAGTCTTTGCAGATATTCCAGGAATCTCAGACTGTTTGCTGGCTTCAGATGGGTAGATGTACATTAGAAACTCTGGTCTAGGGGGATCACGTGACCGTTCTCCCGGGATGGCAGCTCGCGGCTAGGGCTCTCGCACCTTTCCCCGTTTTCTGTTCTTTTTTGACGTCTTAATATCTCTACGTGAATTTTTAGGTTGGTGACGGAATGGCTGAGATGTCTTCCCCAAAATCTAGACCAATACCCTCTCCAGTTGTTTCCCCAATCAAGAAAAAACAAAGGCAAACTGATCCACCCGAACTCGCTAAAATGGCGGACTTGCTAGCCGAGTCATTGGAAAAACAGGCCAGTTTATTTCAGACGCAGATTGAGGTACTAGCGGAAAACTTTAAAGCCCAGTTCTCCATGATTCGGGACGAATTCTCAGCTCAGATGAAACCAGTGCTGGCACTTATATCGAGGGTGGATTTTGTGTTAGGCGAACAGCGCGAGCAGAAAAGTTTGCTGAATGAACATACCTCACAACTCGAGGCCATGGAGAAAAAGCTGGCTGACCTAGAAGACCGCTCCCGCCGCAACAACGTTCGCCTTGTGGGCCTCCCCGAGGGAACCGAAGGTAGCGACCCCACTGGCTTTATTCAAAAGGCTATCAAAGAGTGGTTTCCAACACTAGCCACCGCCGGGATTGAAGTGGAACGAGCTCACCGCATCTACAGAAGTCAGAGGGATTCACGCAACTCCCCGCGCGTCTTTATCTTCAGACTCCTTCGGTACCAGGACAGGCAACATCTCCTGAAGGCAAGCAGGTCCAGCGGTCCCATCTCCCACTCGGGCGCTAATCTTCGTTTTTTCGTCGATTATAGCCCCTTCACTTCTAAGAGAAGAATGGCTTTTCTTCCGCTTCAGAAGTCTCTCCGAGCAGAGGGTATTGAAAGCTTCTTGCTTTATCCAGCCCAGCTGAAAGTCACCATCTCAGGTACTGAGCACATTTTTTCTTCTCCCCAAGAAGCAGAGGAGCGGCTGCAGCTTCGGTCTAGGAACACTGTCAGCCCTATGTAACTCCTAAGTTTTCCGACATCGCGTGTTCGTCTCCTCTGCCATATCTACCTTCTTTGGTTTTGTAATTTTACAAGTTCGATTCTTGGGGAGAGACCATGTTTTTATTTATTCATTTTGTTATTCTTCATTTCACTTTTTGATACTCTATGTCAGGTTGATATTTCTGCAATGCCAGGGGGGCGGTGCGACTTCTCGCTGCCGAGCTTAAGCCGGCTAACGTGTCACGGCTCATATATATTGTTGGGTCTGGAGCCGGGGAGAAAAATGTTCTCCGTTGGGTTCTCCCCGTTCCAGAGGGGTCTGTTAAAAAATGTTCTAGTATGGGATTTATGTTTCTATGGCACTCAGGGTTATCTGTTCTCCGGCCAGTTTTTTGTGGTTTAAGACTGTATCTCACTCATTCATTATTAATCTCCCAAGCATTACAGCTATATTCTTTTCTTTCTCCTCGTTTATTTCGTCTTGTTGGTCCTAGTTTTTATAATCACTCATGTCTGCAGTAACAGTATTGTCCTGGAATGTACGGGGCCTGAATTCGCCTTCAAAGAGAGTTTCCTGCCTAGAGATTTTGCGGAGGAAAAGAATAGATATCGCTCTACTACAAGAATCCCATCTTTTACACACTGATGTGGCTAGAATGTCAAATAAATATTTTAAGGTAGCAGCACATTCCTCTGCTAAGAAAAAACATAACGGCACATTAATTATCTTACGTAGGAAATTGAATATGTCAATTCTTCACACAGGTGCTGACGTGTCTGGTCGAATTTCTCACGTTACGGCGATTATTGGTGGTGCAAAACTCACCTTTGTTTCGGTTTATGCTCCAGCGGTGTTCGATTCCGAATTTTTTGTAGCTCTATCTAAATATCTCTCTAAATTCGATTCTCCGCTACTTATTGGCGCAGATATGAATGCCGTCCCTACCAACTCGTTAGACCGCTCGAACACAAATCACTCTGATACACAAATTAAATCCACCCTCGCTCTGAACGAACTCATCTCCGATTTCACTTTGATCGACGTATGGCGCGCCCTAAATCCACACTCCAGAGAATATACTTACTTCTCTGCCAGACACAAATCGTTCTCCAGAATTGATGTTCTTTTGACATCTTCTTCTCTGCTACAAATGACACATTCGGCTGACATTTGTCCGCTTTCAATTTCGGATCACCATCCTAACATTGCAAGGATAACATTTTTCAAATTGTCACAGCGCGCAACCAAATGGCGTTTTAACACAACATTATTGCAAAACTCGAATTTTATATCTGATTTTCGTGCCTCATTTAAGGAATTTACAGACTTCAACTATGGCTCTGTTCAAAACGATCAATTTCTATGGGGAGCGATTAAGGGCTTTATTAAGGGCCACTCCACTTCTTTTGCTTCTCACCTAAATAAAACAAAAATGTCTAAAATCACTCACCTTGAACATAGAATAACTACTCTATTCCACTCCCTACAAGATAAATTTGATGAATCAGTTGAAACTGAATTAGAACTGGCTAAAAAAGAGCTTAACTCAATTCTTAAACGACACTCCGAATTTTTAATTCATAGAACAAGGCAGTATTATTACTATCACAGTAGCCGACCAAGCCACTTACTTGCCCTTAAACTACGGAGTAGTGAAAGTTTTTCAGACATCCATGCTTTACAATCTCCACAAGGCGACTTGATCACAGACTCTTCCAAAATTAACCTTATCTTTCAACAGTTTTACAAAGAACTGTACCATTCCCAACCTGGCCCATATCATGATGATCACACATTATTTCTTAGGAATTTAAATTTGCCCTCTTTATCCACAGAAGAAGCGGAAACCCTAGGCCAACCACTTACATTGGACGAAATAAAGACTACATTACAAGCCATGAAAAAATCAAAAGCGCCTGGACTCGACGGGATCCCCCCAGAATTTTACCTAACCTTTTTTCCACAAATTGGTCCATTTCTATTAGACATGTTTAATAAGTCAATTGAATTGGGTTCCTTTCATAGGGATGCAAACATAGCTGTGATCTCTCTTCTCCTTAAACCTGGAAAGGATCCGACTTTACCTACTAGTTATCGTCCTCTATCACTAATCGGGGCTGACGTTAAACTTTTTGCGAAAATATTAGCTGGCAGACTGGAAGCCTATATGTCTAAATTAATACATTGTGACCAAACAGGTTTCATTAAGTCTCGCTTCTCTTCAGATAATGTACGACGATTGCTACACGTGCTGGATCATACTCCCAACTCAGCAACACCATGTGCTATTCTCTCAGTCGATGCAGAGAAAGCATTTGATCGTTTGGATTGGAATTTTCTATGGAGTGTACTTGAGATAATGGGTCTTGGTCACAACTTCATAAACATGATCAAAATTCTGTACTCCAACCCTTCTGCCACTGTTATAACTGGTGCAAATTTTTCATCATTTTTTCCAATATTACGTGGCTCTAGGCAGGGGTGTCCCCTGTCCCCGTTTCTGTTCGCCCTCTCCCTTGAACCACTCGCACAGGCGATTCGCTTCTCTAGCACCTACTCTCCTGTTGAAATCCTTAATACCCAGCATTACATTTCCCTGTATGCAGATGATATTTTGCTTTTTGTTAACAATGTCCCTCAAACTCTCCCTCATTTATTAACCATCTTGGATACATTTGGCAGTCATTCTGGCTACAAAGTAAATAAGACTAAGTCCGTTCTGCTCCCTCTGAATGAACCCATGAGGAAGCTTAATATCCAATTACAAATCCCTGTGGTGGAACATTTCAAATACCTTGGCATAGAAATTTACCCATCTCTCAATAAGACCGTACAATTCAATTACAATCATGTATTAGGACAGGTTAGTAGAGATTTAAAAAAATGGAATAAGATGACAGACACATTCCAAACACGTATTTCTGTAATCAAAATGAATATTCTCCCCAGACTTAATTTCGTTGCCTCTATGATTCCTTTATCCCCCCCAACAAATTTTTGGAAGAAACTTAATTCTACTGTCTCGTCTTATCTATGGAGAGGTAAAAGACCTAGATACAAATATCTCAATTTACAACGTTGCAAAACTGATGGTGGCCTTTCAATTCCGAATTTTAAGTTATACTACTATTCCTTTGTCCTCAGAGCTTTAACGGTGTGGCTTAACCCTGACGTAAAGACTTCATGGCGCCCTGTGGAAGAAAGCATAGTCGCTCCCCATAGACTACAAGATTTAATTTACTCCAATATTCCGCTCAAGAACTGTACATTGAAATATGGACCAGTCATTAGCAACTTACTATCTGTGTGGAGAGATGTAGAAAAAATGGCAAATGTCACTTCGAAGTGGCACAAAGACTCTCCGATTTTCCATAATTATAAACTCCTTACCGCCAATAAACCTTTTTCTTTCCCTGCATGGCAACAAAATGGAATTAACACTCTGGGCGATGTCATTGGTGAGGCTGGCCTCCGAACATTCCAGGACTTACAATCTTTTTACAATTTGCCTGGTTTTTCTTTCTTTCTTTATTTACGCCTGCGCGCCGCCATGAAGACATATGGGGTTCCTTGGAATTCTCCTTTGTCTTCTCACCCTTTACATCATTTTTTCTCTGGCAATATAGAAACACGAGGCTTGATCTCGGCCATCTATATTACATTACTCCAAACCACATACAAACCATTAGGAATTCAGACAATCTGGGAAAAAGAACTCAAACTCTCTGATGATCAAATTAATTGGCAAACAGTCTGGAACAATAGTATCTCTTCCTCAAAAAATCCAAATCACCAGTTAATCCATTATCATTTTGTGTTTAAATACTACTTGACACCTTGTAAGCGTTATTTTATGCACCTTACCCCTACTCCTTTGTGTACTTTTTGCTCCTATGGTTCTTATGGTACCTTTTTGCACATGTTCTGGGAGTGCCCCAAGGTGCACAAATTTTGGACTAATGTCTCTTCTACATTATCAAAGATTTTGGGGACCACAATCCCATTGTCACCTCAACTTTTTCTTTTGAATGACGATTCCTGTTGTAATTTGAACAGTACACAAAAGAAAATCTGGATGGCTGGCTCAACTGCAGCCAAAAAACTACTGGCCTCACATTGGCTACCTCCACATTCCCTGAGCCGGAGAAAATGGATTCTTTCCTGCATTGACGTTGTCAACTTGGAACTCTCAACTGCTCGCATCCATGGCGCCAAGGGAAAGACATTAATGGCTTGGGAGAATGCTGCTGACATGTTTAAGACATTGCTTTGAACTTGTCTGATGTTATCTCTGATTACTGTTTTAATGTAACATTGTCTTTGATTTAACTGGCTATTGGAGAAGGGTGCCTTGGGGAGGGGGGGTTGGGAGTTCATGGGAGGTGTATACAATCACCCCCATTCTTGTTTTTACACTGTAATATATGTTATTGCTTATAGGTGGAAATTATGAAAATAAATAAAAAATTGATCAAAAAAAAAAAAAAAGAAACTCTGGTCTAGATGTGGACTGTAACTGCAAAAGAGAGTTACAGTATCCCCTCTTCCTCTATAGTGTATAAGTACAGTAACTAGTAAGTAAGTATATCATTCAGTAACAAGTAGAAACACCTTTAGTAACAGAATCAAAGTTATTAGTGTTAGGGACATGACTGACCTGTTTGTAGATTTTAAATGTATAAAAATTCTGCATACATTTGTTTATTGCATTAAGACTTTTTGACTTTGTCAGGCACTTCTATTTAAACAAAATTAATTATTTAAAATAAATGCACTTGTTAAAATTATGACCTTTCTGTTGTTAAGGTCAGTTTCGACCCAGGAATAATTAGAAAACAATAATAATTGTCAAAACTGAAATCATAAACACACAATGTCACGTTACAGCCCCGGGTCCCTCCTCTTGGGCGTGTGTAGGTGTGGTCTACATCGGGTTATGTCCATATGTGTATTTCGTTGCATGTGGATCTATGTGCGTGTGTTCATCTGTCTCACCTGTTGCTCGTCTCGTCAACACTTTCAGTCCATATAATGTGTGTCAACACAATGTCCCGTGTTCGTCTTTATAGAGTCCTACTCATCTGTCTTGAGTGCTCCTATTTGCCCTAGTTTGTAATAAATAAAGACGTTGTGTGAAGAGACCTCTTGCCTCACCACAGCCAGCTCCTACTACAGCCATTTGTTCTTCAGTTAGGGCTTCCATATACTTCCAGACATGTAAGGCCAAATCATTTCAGAGTCGTGCATACTGTTGTCTATGCTATCAATAGAAACAACAAACATATTAAAATCTTTCATGGATAAGGAAGCCTAACAGCATAACCAAGAGGTAAGAAACAAAATGGATGATAAATAATTAGTTTTAGGGTGTCTAACATAAGATATAGTAACAGAAAGCTAGGGTTGAGGTCTGGACTTTGACTCTGCCTTTCCAACACCTTATCTGCAGATGGATCCAATCCAACAATGACAGTTTGACTCATTACATTGTTGTTGTGCTGACAGAGCTGGACTTGACTTCACATGACAAACTCAGAAATACCAGATAAATATATTGAACTGATTTGAGAGGGTTGGTAAATTGGGTTGGTGAGTTGCTAGAAGTTAGAGATGATTTTTTTGCAAAAATATGCAAATTCTAATTTATTATAGCAAACTATTTTCATTATTTTCTTAATGTGAATGGTGTGTAATACACAAAATAAATTATTGCAAAACAAATGGATAATGGATCTGTGGAGAAGAGTGAATGGATTTGCTGTAGACATAGACTTTGTGTAACCTGCACACCTGAGTTGTCAGAATAAACAGTAGACATTCAGCATGTCTGTTTATTTTTTTATGTTCTCAGATAAGAATACAGATCAATTTCACCACAAGCCTTTCAACTCCCCACAGAGTTTTTGCAAAGCATTGCTGGGTTTCCTGACACTGTGGGCCACAGAGCACAGTAATACAGAGCAGAGTCTGATACTGCAGCAGAGGAGATCAGCAGATCCACTTTTTTGTCATTTTTATTAAGTTTAATGGACAAATGTGGGTAGGGTGGATCGGCTTTTACAATAGATCCACTATTTTGAATAATCAGCAGTAGAAACTCTGGTCTTGCTGCAGGTTGTTGTCGATACCAGAGGAGACCGTAAGGTGATCCCTCATATGTGCAGGACAGTGTGGGACTTTGTTTCTCGTGTACAGTCATGTTGGGTTGGTCTGGTCTGATAGTTTCCAGACCTACGACTACAAGCAAATAAATGAATTCACTATTTGAATAAATGTTAAGCAATAAAAAAACAGTTCAACAAAACGCACATTAAATCAGTTCACATAAAGTCGTGTGTTAAAGGTGCGTTACTTACCTATGTTGGTTAGAGCCATGAAGGCACTACAGAAGAGTAACATGTTTATTAGCTCTGTGAATTCAGATGTCTGGTATTACACATAAACACCAGGATGTCATACATTAGCACATATGGCTCCACCTATTCAAATCTGCAAACACACTCAGATCATTTCTGACTGTGGCAAATAAGCACTCAAACTTGTCTTCATGTCACATATTCAGTGCGATCCCAGAACCGTGATGGCTGTTGTGTAAGACTGTGTGAATGAATTATCATCAACCTCCTCAAAATATTCCATGTTTACTAGAATCACTGAGAATAAATACTTTTTACAGTAATTGAACCTCTGTTATGAATGAAAAAAATGAAAATCATAGTGAAATATTAAATAATCATAATGGAAATTAATAGAATGTTTAATGCTTAGCAGGACAGCAGATATTTACTTATCTACAGAAAAGTGTATTTACTTTGGCTGCAATCTTTTTTTTATTTCAGTGTGGCACTGATCCAGTACTGCTCCAGGTGTATTGAAGTCAACAATCTGTACTGCACATTCAGAATGAAGACAGACACCAGCAGATTTAATTCAAACTCTACTCTGTGTATGATGAGTGGTGGTGGTAATTTTTGTGTGGTGTTTCAGAGTCCCGTGTCGTACCTGAACATGTGCTGTGATATCAGACAACACTGAGAGGAAACCCTAACCTCTCTGTGTTGCAGTCCTCCCATCTTCACACACCTAATTGTGTGTGTGTGTGTGTGTGTGTGTGTGTGTGTGTGTGTGTGTGTGTGTGTGTGTGTGTGTGTGTGTGCGCTGAGCTGCAGCTGGGGCAAATAAACATGAAAATCTACTATGAATCTACTTATTGCCATAGCTCAAATGGAGCCCTTTAAACTTGTACAGAATTACAGGACACTTTTAGCATAATAGGAACCAGAATCACATTAACCCTCCTATCGTGTTGTGGGTCAATTTGACCCGTTTCAAAGTTTGAAGATGTAGGAAAACTATTTAAAATAATTTTTTCAGTATGAAACTTCTTCTGCTTGGGTTAATTAGTGTAATCAACATATTATATGAAAATAATTCATGTCAGTTATTTGCAACCACCCCCTGCATGTTTATATCACATAGATACTGTTCGGGTCAATTTGACCCTTTTTTAAATTTTTGACCCTTTTTTAAAAAAATTTATTTTTATTTTTTTGGGTTATCATACGTCAAATATTCTCTGTAGGTGAAAGATCTGGACTGCAGGCTGGCCGGATCCTTCTCCTACGTAGCCATAATGTTGTGATTGCTGCAGAATGTGGTCTGGTATTATCTTGTTGAAAAATGCAGTCTTCCCTGAGAGAGATGATGTCTAGATGGGAGCATATGTTGTTCTAGAACCTGAACATAGTTATCTGCATTAATGGTGCCTTTCCAGACATGCAAGCTGCCCATGCCACAAGCACTCATGCAACCTTATACCATCAGTGATGCAGGATTCAAACGGAGCGTTGATAACAACTTGGGTTATCCTTGTCCTCTCTGGTCCGGATGACATGGCGTCCCAGTGTTCCATAAAGAACTTACATTTACATTTATGGCATTTGGCTGACGCCCTTATCCAGAGCGACTTACATTTTTTATCTATTTTTTATACAAGTGAGCAATTGAGGGTTAAGGGCCTTGCTCAAGGGCACCTCAGTCATAGCCTCAGGTCTGGGAATCGAACCCACAACCCTCCGGTCACAAGACCAGTTCCCTAACCACCAGGCCATGACTGCCCGAACTGAACTACTTCAGTTCGTAACTCATCTGACCACAGAACAGTCTTTCATTTTGCCACACTCCATTTTAAATTACCCCTGGCCCAGTGCCAACGTCTGAGCTTGTGGAGCTTGTTTAGAAATGGCTTCCTCTTTGCACTGTACACTTTCAGCTGGCAACAGTGGCTGGCATGGTGGATTGTGTTCACGGACAATGCTTTCTGGAAGTATTCCTGAGCCCATTCTGTTATTTTCTTGACAGTAGCATTCCTGTTTGAGGTGCAGTGATGTTTAAGGGCCCAGAGATCATGAGCATCCAGTAGAGTTTTATGGCCTTGACCCTTACGCACAGCGATTGTTCCAGATTTTCTGAATCTTTTGATGATGTTATGCACGGTTGATGATGATAACTTAAAAGTCTTTGCTATTTTATGCTGGGTAACACCATTCTGGTATTGCTGCACTATCTTTCTGTGCAACAATGGTGGAATTGGTGATCCTCTTACCATCTTGGCTTCAGAGAGACACTGACACCCTGAGAAGTTCTATTTATACCCAATCATGTTGTCCATTGACCTAATTAGTGTTAATTGGTCTTCCAGCTCTTCGTTATATGCTCAACTTCCTTTTTCCAGCCACTTATTGCTACTTGTCCCAACTTTCTGAGATTTGTTGACAGTGTGAAATTTTGAATCAACATATTGTTCCTTTAAAATGTTACATTTACTCAGATTAAACTTTAGACCTGTCATCTATGTTCCATTATGAATAAAATATTGACACTTGCCATCTCCACATCATTGAACTAAGTTATAATCACTTTAACTCCCGAATATCATCTGTAACGTTTTTATGCGTGTGCAAATGAGGGGAGTCAGAATTTGGCACAACACGTTCGTTTGAAAAACATTCTCCATGCCTGCTGCTTGCATGTGTTAAATGAAAATGAGCACTTTCTTCTTTGATTTACAACTTTGTCCTACGACCTGATTAACTTTCTGTTCCACACCTGACAGGTGAAGAAACATCTACAGAAAAGCCACATGTCATTGTAAATCACATGGTTCAAAGCATGAGGGAATAAGTAGCGGTTTATAATCTGGAAAATACAGGTAGCAATCGCGGGGGCTCTGCTGTGGCGCGTCGAGGTCGCATTCCGCTCTTCAGCGCTGTTTGCAGGGTTCATCCACCTTTACAAGGTGGAATTCAAGCACATGTATGGCACTTTCAAGGTCCATTTTCAATATTTTCTAGCACCTTCAGCCTAATTAAGTTAAGCACGTAGTCGTCTGTAAATGCACCAGCCTCAATTTGTCCAATTAGAGTGTTTATTTCCTCTTTTATTCTGTCGTGAAGACATTTCTGCTGCTTTCAAGTCCAACTACAGTGATTGCTTCTGACTGGAGTCTAAACCCTGCCCCAAATTCAGGCGAGCGTTCCTATTGGACAGTGATTAGATTTCATTCTGGCACAAATACAGCACTGCCTCTAGACGGAATGTAATCCTACACATTGTGATTTGCTTTTGCACATTCGCAGAGACACACAGTGGAATACAATGACCTTCAGTCGATTGCATTTCAAGGTGGCTTCTGGCACGAATTCAGCGTTTCTTTCTTTAAATACAAATCCACACACACTGGAGCTTTTACTTTTCATTGTGGCATGTTTTCATCACATCAGTGTTTAAATCAATCTCGTGATCATTACATTTAAAGGAGACATTTATGTCTGACATACCGTACGGTGAAAAGCAATACCTCTGTGCTGTGATTACATTTCGAGATGTATTATATTCAACTCTGGCACAAATTCAGCGTTTTGGTTTTGAATGCAAATTCTTGTGTATTGTTTTTCAATAAAGAGATAAAGTGCATTGAAATGTAATGTAATAGTGCTTTTGCATTTCATTTTGGCATGTATTCTGCATGTTTGTATGGAAAAGCAATGCATTTTGTGGATTGCATTTCCATTTTTGCCTAGTAGGGTTTACTTTTCAATTTGGCACTGGATCCTCCCCATACCTCTCTGTCCATATACTCGACCCCTGTAAGAGCCATAAAGCAGAAAAGTTAGAATGTGGAAATATGTACCATTTATTTTATTCTTAATTCATGTCCTGAATGTGTAGAGTTCTAGGCAACTAGCACCAGTGGACTGGAGAGTTTGTACTACATGTACTTTGGCTATTTTGTACTCGCTTATATTCTATATAAATCTATATGAAAATAACTTTTGGTGTCAAGACTTTACTTGTCAAAACCAGTCAAAACTCAGTCAAAACCAATCGGTTCATTGGGGCAGTGTTGGGGCCTATCTGGTTCAGGAGAAAATATCCCAACAAGCCCGAAACCAAAAATTATTGAAAGCTCTGTGTGCTTCGGAAATTGTGAAGCATTTATTGAATAAAGAAAAGTGTTAGTGGAATACTTTTGATTCATATGCACACAGTTTGCACACAGCTTTATTGAGAAAAGAAATATAGAGGAAGGTAATGTTGAAACAGTTGGCACTGAAGAAATGGCCACCAAACGGCCAGTCAAGTTAACTGAAAAGGCAATTGAGAACAAACTGTACAGGTTACTTGGCTCCAGGAGAGGATTTCTAGCCCGACTCACAACTCTAAGGAGAGAAGTTATCAGTTTAATCACATTAGCTGATAATTTGCCAACAGTGAAAGAAATAATGCAGGAAGAATTTAATCAAGTTCTCCAAGATTTTGTTGACATCACTGAACCCTAACCCTAACCCTGAAGATAAAAAAGAGGCAGATATTAACAACTTGTTTGAGCCTAAAATGACAGTTATCAGACAGTTTACTGAGGAAACTGACAAATGGATGGAGCAGGAGATCTTGAGCTTACAAAGAACAAACCAAGAATCACAAGCTGAGGAAGAGATAAACCCTGATGATAGTGTGTCATAGGGGTGACCTGCAATAGTCGCTGATTCGACTATAGTCGACTATACCCCCTAGTCGACTATGAACGTCATAATCGAATGTACCATTCTAACTGCATGGCGGTGCCCAAGGATGCAGCTAAGAATTAGTTGTTACATGAAATGTCTTGTTTTCGTTATATATAGCCTTTTGTGAAATAAAGCCATCCTAATTTCTGTTAATAAATATTTTAAAATTATGTTTGCGCATTAACAATAGGCTTCTTCCTTACTACACATTAATAAATCACACCCTGCAGTTGCACAATCCAAACGAGCGGAGCTGAACACGCAACACAATACGCAGCATCTGCCGAGATTATAACGGCTACTAAAAAACTTTAAAAGATGAATCAAACAAAGTAAGGTGCAAGTTATGTCATCAACGTCTTTCATTTCGCATGACAACAACCAACATTGCATACCATTTAAAACGTGTAAGGCGAAAAAAAACTTTTTGTTGTTTCGGTCGTGTCATCTCGTTGTGGTGCGTCTCGGCAAGTAGGCCTATAAACATTTTTTGATGCTGTTTGCTTTTAAACCCCGTTACTTGAACCTTTCTTTATACTTTTTTGCTGTTGTGTAGCAATTTTTTTTATATTTTCAGGCAGGCATATTTTATTTAAAATATTTTTTGACATTTTGCACAGTCCATTTCTGACAGAGTGTTTTAGGTTTTTACTTTGAAGAGGAAAAAAGTCCTGAGAACGGGATCCCGTTTAAGGTGCTCTAAAAAAAATAAAATAAAAATAAACCAGATTCGACTATTAGTCGACTAAAGGGAAAAGCTGACGAATCAGATTCGACTATGAAAAACAAGAAGCAAGAAGGGTTCACGTGCTGGACGCTTAACTGTTGTGTCTTTTCGTGCATCAGTTTGTGCTATTGAAGAGGCCAAGCTCTCTGGTCTAGTAGAATGTGCTGCTAATCTGGAGACGAAACAAGAGATAGAAATGGAAGAAGTAAGTATCAAAGCAGCTAAAGAGAAGTTAGATCTAGATGCAGCTATTGCAGAAAAAAGAGCAAAAGTCAGAATACTGAAAAAGTATGAGAAATCAGAAGATGGCATGAAAAGCTACATGCGCCCTCATGCAGCAGGTGGTGCAAGAGTGAAAGAAGAGGAAAACCCCGCCTCTCTCTCTCAGATCAGGCCTTCTTACAGAAACCAAGCATCACTAAGGCCATTGCAAGATGTAAGATGTCAGGTTGCTACAGTAAACACTGCAGTGCAACAGCATGATGGAAGCATGTTTGGCCTTCTGAAAGTAATGGAAAACCAAAACGCTATTACAGAGATGCTTGTTAGGCAACAGCAGTATGCTCAGCTTCCTGAGAAAGAAGTGACAGCGTTCAAGGGTGATCCACCTACCTATAGATCTTTCATTAGATCTTTCGAACAAGCCATTGAACAGAAGTGAACAAGACAAATTGTATTACCTACAACAGTTCACTGCAGGAGAACCGTGCGAGCTTGTTCGAAGCTACGAACACAGATCATTACACAAGGGGTTCAAAGAAGCAAAAGAGCTCTTAAAGAAACATTATGGAGATGAGTTGGTGATTGCAAGCGCTTACATCGATAAAGCTTTAAAGTGGGCACCAATCAAAGCGGAAGATGGAAAAGCACTTGAGACCTATGCTTTATTCCTAACTGGTTGTTGCAACACAATGCAGGATGTCGAACCGATGGAGGAATGAATAATCCTACGAATATGAGGATGGTGGTATCCAAACTACCTTACAAGATGTGAGAAAGTTGGTGCAATGAAGCATTTAAAATCAAGGAGAAAAGAGGACTCAGAGCAAGATTTGCAGACCTCGTCACCTTCATTGACCGACAGGCTAAGGTAGCCACGAATCCACTCTTTGGAGACCTCCAAGGCCTCCTTTGGAGACCCACCACCAGCAGGAAAAAGCAAGGAAATTAGGAAAGTGGGCAAGAGTGGAGGAAGAGGTGCAAGCTTTGCAACCAATGTGGCGGTGGAAAAGGAAAGTGCAGCTGCAACACCAAAGCAAGCAAGCTCATCCAAGATAGGACCTTCTTTTGAAACTCCATGTCTATTTTGTCAAGGAAACCACACATTAGAAACTTGTAATAAGATTAAAGAGAAAAAGAACCAGGAACGTCTTGACTTTTTAAAGTCAAAGGGACTATGTTTTGGGTGTTTGAGGCAAGGTCAAATTAGCCAAAGACAAAGATCATATGCAAACAGTGCTCACGAAAACACCCAGACATTCTTCATCAGAACGAAGGAGTTAAGAACACGACTTCTGTGCCGGAAAAGGGTAATACTCATAAGGATGAGATGTCTGTGACTCCAAGTCCTGTCAAGGAAGAAGTGTGTGGCTATACTGGGGCTGGAGAAACAGTCTACTACCCATAGTTCCTGTGAAGGTCAAGTCCCACATCAGTGGAAGATCCATAGAAACCTATGTGTTTATGGACCGTAGGAGTACAGCCACGTTCTGTACAGAGGATCTTAGAAAGAGGCTGAATGAGAAGGGAAAACCGACTCAGATCTCCTTAAGCACCACGGGTCAGAATGAAGCAGAAGGACAAAGGTTGATCAATAGCTACCTGCTCACAGGCCTTGAAGTGTGTAGTCTTGATGGAGAAGAGTACCTGCGACTACCCAAAGTTTTCACACACAGTAATATCCCTGTGCAGAGAGAAAACATTCCCAGTCAGCAACATCTACAAATGGGGTCCTACCTGAATGAGGTGAATCTACTGTGTATCGATGCAAGTGTAGTCTTTCTGATTGGCGCCAACAACTCTAAAGCAATGGAGCCCTGGCATGTTATTAACAGCCAAGAGGAAGGACCCTATGCTGTTCTTGACTGGATGGTGCATGGTCCAGTGACAAATGAAAACCCTCTTGTAAGAGGCAAAATGGCTCCTTACAGTGTTAATCGAATTGCAGTTGAGGATGTGGAATAGCTACTTGTACAGCAATATAACAGATTTTCCGGAGCGTCTATATGATGAAAAAGAGGAAATGTCACAAGAGGACAAGTTGTATATGGAATCAGTGCAAAGCACAATCAAGTTCATAGATGGACATTACAGTGTGGGGCTCCCACTGAGAGACAAGGGTGTGAAAATGCCCAACAACCACTGTGTGGCCGAGCAGCGAGCTGCTGGTCTTGAGAAAATTGATAAGGAACCAAGAGTTTCTGGAGGACTACAAAGACTTTATGAAGAGTTTGCTGAAAAAAGGCTATGCCATGAAAGTTCCTCAAGATCAACTCGCCCATGATGACGATAGGGTTTGTTATATCCTGCACCACGGGGTATACCATCCAAAGAAAAAAAATATGTGTTGTTTTTGATTGCAATGCCAGGTTCCAGGATGTCTCGCTCAATGGTCTGTTGATGCAGGGACCTGACCTCACCAACGCACTCATTGGTGCCTTAGTGAGGATTCGAGAAGAACCGTTAGCTGTGATGGCGGACGTAGAGTCCATGTTTTATCAGGTGAGAGTCCAAGAGACAGACACTGACCTGTTGCGATTTCTGTGGTGGCCGGCTGGTGATCTTAGCGCACCTGTAAAAGAATACAGGATGATGGTACATATTTTTGGAGCGATGTTTTCCCCTAGAGTTGTGTCCTATGCGCTACGAAGAACAGCAGAAGATCGAAGAGGCACCGCAGCACCAGAAATCATGTAAATAATTCTACATTATTTTTATGTGGACGATTGTCTCAAATCGGTGGCGATGGAGGAGGAAGCAGTCTTCTTGGTGAAGAATGTTCGACACTTGTGCGCTGAAGGGGGTTTTACCCTCACCAAGTGGGTCAGCAACAGCAGAAGGGTCTTGTCTTCCGTTCCTACAGAACTCAGAGCCACTGAGTTGAGAGACCTCGAACTCACAAAGGATGCCCTGTCCACAGAACGAGCTCTTGGTGTACAATAGTGCACAGAGGATGATGTGTTCACGTACAGCATCAAGTCACAGGACAAGCCCAAGACAAGAAGAGGCATTCTTTCTGTTGTAAATTCCACCTAAGACCCTCTTGGCTTCCTGGCACCATTGATACTCCCCGCCAAGCTTCTCCTAAGGGACCTGTGTAAAGAAAAGCTAGGATGGGATGAAGAGATCGATGACTCACAAACAGAACAGTGGAGTAAGTGGCTGGAAGATCTCACTCTTCTCTCAGGCTTCAGCAACAGAAGATGTGTCAAACCTCAAGCCTTTGGAACCACAGTGGTTGCCAGGTTACATCATTTTTCTGATGCTAGCAAGGTTGCCTATGGCACAGTATCTTACCTCGTTTTGGTGAATGACCAGGGCAGAGTCCAATGTTCCATGATGATGGGGAAGTCTAGAGTGTCCCCACTCAAGCAGATCACTGTGCCAAGGTTAGAGTTGACTTCAGCGGTGGTTGCAGTCAAGGTGGATAGGATGCTGCAAGAGGAAATGCAAATCCCACTTCAGCAGTCAATTTTCTGGACTGACAGCACGACGGTTCTGAAGTACATCAATAGTGAAACTGCCCGTTAGAATCACACTCATACGAGAAACCACTAAACCATCTCAGTGGAGGTACGTCAGAACGTTGCAAAACCCGGCTGACAAAGTAACCAGGGCCAAAATATTATTGGAAGATAAAGACTGGATAAATGGCCCAGAATTCCTTTCACAGCCAGAAAGTGAATGGCCACAGAGACCAGACAACCTGAATCAGAGCATGCAGAATGACCCGGAGGTAAAAAGTGTCACGGTAAACACCATCACTACAGAAGAAAAGCTTTATTGTATGAACAAGTTACTTGATTACTACAACAGTTGGAACTGACTGAAGAGGGCGACTGCATGGATAATGAAAGCTACAGAACTATTGATCAACTTGAAAAACAAAAGAAAAGAGTTTCAAAGTGAGATCAGTCAAATGGAAAAGGACCCAGTGAAGCAGAAGTTGGGTATGCAACAAAGTATGGAAAGGTACAAGACTACCATGGAAAAGAAAGCACTTACCTTGGAACAACTGATGAAGCCGAAATTATCCGGTACAGCCAAGCCCAATGCTTTACTGAGGAGATTGATGCACTCTGCAATAGTAGGTCTGTCAAGAGAAGCAGCCAGCTGCACAAACTCGATCCCATGTTGAAAGATGGCATTCTAAGGGTAGGAGGAAGGCTAGTTAAATCTGCCATGCCAATGGACATAAAACATCCTGTGATACTGTCCAAACACTCAAGAGTTGCATTTCTCATCCTGAGTGACATCCATGAGAAGATTGATCACTGCGGGCGCAATTACATGTTATCGCAGTTGATAGAGAAGTTTTGGATCCCACAAGCAACCTCCGCCATCAGGAAACTTATATCCAAATGCACAGTTTGCAGAAGACGACAAGGACGTCTTGTACCAAACAAGCCGCCGTTCACAAATGTTGAAATTGATTACTTCGGTCCATTTGAAGTGAAACTGGGCCGGAGCACTGTCAAAAGTTATGCTGTGATGTTCACCTGCCTCACCATCAAAGCAGTGCACATTGAGTTGGCTGACAGTCTGGACACAAGTGCTTGTATCAATGTCCTTCGTCGCTTTGTAAGTAGAAGAGGACAGGTCTCCATAATGCGATCCAACAATGGCACCAATTTTGTTGGTGCTGAGAAGGAATTGAAAGAGGCCCTGAAAAACCTGAACCAATCAGAAATTGAGAAAACAATGCAAAGGAAAGGCATCAAGTGGATTTTCAATAGTCCAGCGGCATCCCATCAAGGAGGGATTTGGGAGCGGCAAATCCGTTCAGTTTGCAAGATTCTTAGCGTTTTGCTTAAGGAACAGACCCTCACTGACGACAGCCTTCAAACACTTCTTTGTGAGGTTGAAAGCATAATAAATGGCCGACCAATAACCAGCGTGTCAGATGATCCACACGACTTAGATCCTCTGACCCCCAATCCCCTGTTGTTGATGAAGACCCAACCTAATCTACCACCAGGAATCTTCAACCCAGATGATCTATACACAAGGAAGCGCTGGAGGCAAGTGCAATGTCTTGCGGATTTATCCTGGGGCAGATGGACTTGCGAATACCTCCCCCTCCTCCAGGAACGCCTACTGAGCCCCACTGAGTATTACGGCGAGGGTGAGGAAGAACACATTAGCCCTCCTCCATCCCTGTGCTCGGCTCCCACCGAGCATTATGGGGATGCGGTGAGTCCCCCTCCGTCCGAGTACTCAGAGTGTGAGGAAGAGGAAGGCAGCCAGCCTCCATCTGAGTACTTCTATTTAAACAAAAAAATAAAAAATAAATAAAATTCTCTTGTTAAAATTATGACCTTTCTGTTGATAGGATCAGTTTCGACCCAGGAATAATTAGAAAACAATAATAATTGTCAAAACTGAAATCATAAACGAACAATGTCACTTTACAGCCCTGGTTTCCTCCTCTTGGGCATGTGTAGGTGTTGTCTATGTCAGGTTATGTCCATATGTGTATTTCCTTGTGTGTGGATTTCCTTGTGTGTGTGCGTGTGTTCATCTGTCTCACCTGTGGCTCGTCTCGTCAAGACTTTCAGTCCATATAATGTGTGTCAACACGATGTCCCGTGTTCGTCTTTATAGAGTCCTACTCGTCTGTCTTGAGTGCTCCTATTTGCCCTAGTTTGTATTAAATAAAGACGTTGTGTGAAGCGCAACTTGTCTCGACCTCTTGCCTCACCTTGCAATGTGACACACGATATACCAACAGCCCACAGCCAGCTCTTCCTCCACACATTTGATCTTCAGTTAGGGGTTTCCAGACATGTAAGGCCAAATCAGATTAGAGTTGTGCATACTGTTGTCTATCCTGTCAATAGAAAGCACAACAAACATATTAAAACCAAAACTTTCATGGATAATGAAGCCTAACAGCATAACCAAGAGGTAAGAAACAAAATGGATGATGATGAATCATTTATTATAGGAAACTTTTTTATGAGAGGGCAGACAGTGGACACGTCCAGTACAAGGATTTGATTTGGTGAAGGTTGACGAGTTTACCTACTTAGGGTCGAGAATACAGAGTAATGGAGGAAGTGAAAGAGAGGTAAAGAAGAGAGTGCAGGCAGGGTGGGTGGATGGCATAATGTGTGTGGGGTGATCTGTGATCAAAGGGTGTCGGCTTGAATGAAAGGAAAGATCTATAGGACAGTAGTGAGACCTGCTATGTTGTATGGACTGGAGACAGTGGCACTGACAAAGAGACAGGTGAGGGAGATGGAGGTGTCTGAGATGAAGATGTTGAGATTCTCATTTGGAGTGACGAGGAAGGATTGGATCAGAAATGAGTTTATTAGAGGATCAGCACATGTAGCATGTTTTGGAGATGAAGTTAGAGAAGCGAGATTGAGATGGTTTGGACATGTACAGGAGGAGGAGGGAGGAGAGGTATATTGGTAGGAGGGTGAGGGTCTTGAGGATGGAACTTCCAGGCAAGAGGAGGAGAGGTAGACCTAAGAGGAGATTTATGGATGCAGTGGTAGAGGATATGAGAGTGGCTGGTGTGTCAGTGGAGGACACTCAGGACAGGGCCAGATGGAGGAGTTTGATCCGCTGTGGTGACCCCTAAACGTGAATTGCCGAAAGAAGAAGAAGGTAACTTTTTTTATTATTCTCTTAATATGTATGGTGTGTAATACACAAAATTCATTTTTACAAACCAAATGGGTAATGGATCTGTGGAGAAGAGTGTATGGATTTGCTGTAGACGTAGACTTCCTGTAACCTGCACACCAGTGATGTCCAAATAAAAAGTAGACATTAAGCATGTCATTATGATCAATTTACAGATCAACACAGATCAATTTCACCACAAGCCTTTCAACTCCCCACATAGTTTTTGTAAAGATAGGCTGGGTTTCCTGTAACCTCCACACTAGAGGTGTTAGGATATGTAATTGAAATTCAGCACACCTGGTAAATTAAATCAGATAAGAATACAAATAATTTCACCACAAGCCTTTTTACTCCCCATACAGTTTTTGTAAAGCATTGCTGGGTTTCCTGTCACTGTGGGCCACAGGGCACAGTAGTACAGAGCAGAGTCTGATACTGCAGCAGAGGAGATCAGCAGATCCACTTTTTTCTCATTTTTATGAAGTTTGATGGACAAATGTGGGTAGGGTGGATCAGCTTTTAGAATATATTCATCACTTTCATCAATCCGCAGTAGAAACGCTGGTCTTGCTGCAGGTTGTTGTCGATACCAGATTAGACTGTAAGGTGATCCCTCATATGTGCAGGACAGTGTGGGACTTTGTTTCTCGTGTACAGTCATGTTGGGTTGGTCTGGTCTGATAGTTTCCAGACCTACGACTACAAGCAAATGAATGAATAAATGATTTGAATAAATGTTAAATGCAATAAAAAACACAGTTCAACAAAACAAACGTTAAATCAGTTCATATAAAGTCGTGAGCTAAAGGTGCATTACTTACCCATGTTGGTAAAAGCCATGAAGACACAACAGAAGAGTAACATGTTTATTAGCTCTGTGCATTCAGATGTCTGGTATTACACATAAACACCAGGATGTCATACATTAGCACATATGGCTCCACCTATTCAAATCTGCAAACACACTCAGATCATTTCTGACTGTGGCAGATAAGCACTCAAACTTGTCTTCATGTCACATATTCAGTGCAATCTCAGAACCGTGATGACTGTTTAAGACTGTGTGAATGAATTATCATCAACCTCCTCAAAATCTTCCAAGTTTACTGGAATCACTGAGAGAAAATACTTTTCACAGTAAATGAACCTCTGTTATGAATGAAAATATGAAAATCATAGTGAAATATTAAATAATATTAATAGAAATTAATAGAATGTTTAATGCTTAGCAAGACTGCAGATGTTTAGAAAAGTGTGTTGATTTTTATTTACATTGGCTGCTATGTTTTTTTTTTATTTCTGTGTGGCATTGATCCAGTACTGTTCCAGATATTTTGAAGACAATCTTTGTTCTGCCCATTCAGGATGAGGACAGACACCAACAGGTTTAATGTGATTCTGGTTCTTATTATGTTAAAAGTGTCCTGTAATTCTTTACAAGTTTAAAGGGCTCCATTTGAGGTATGGCAAGTAGATTCATAGCAATACCTACACAAACAATGGAAACAGTAAATGTTTTTATTGTTTTCATGCAACCCTGCACACACACACACACTAAATAGATGTGTGAAGATGGGGGGACTGCAACACAGAGAGGTTAGGGTTTAACCACCACTGATCATACATAGAGTAGAGCTTGAACGAAATATAATGTCTTTTAGAATCACTTTATCATGACAGTCTACCTATAAGAATGATGACAATAATAAATATGCAGAAAACAATCTGAATATACAATGTGAAATGTGAAATTACAATAGACATGACTCTACCCAAAGCCTCATATCAACAAACACCAGGATGAAATATTTTATTTTATTTTTGCAGGTGTCACCTCAAACTTGTAATGGGTTTCCTTCTTTGTAACCAGCTGTGGTTTGATGTGCAAATGCAAAGGACATTATTTGATGTAGTTTTTGTACAGCCTCTCAGAGACTTTGCATCACTGGGCCCCTACTCTAAGAGCACAGTAGTACAGAGCTGAATCTGACAAAGTTGGTTTTGTAATAGTGAGTTCAGTGAACGTTCTGGAAGTTGTTGATTTGAACCGATCATGTGGGGAATGTCCAGTTCCACTCCTTGACCGAGCACCTTTCCACACCAAGAACTGAGGTGCTTGGAGAGGATGTTCTCTGTACCAGTAAAGATAAACATAGTCGCTGCTTGAGTCATATGAACAGCTGAGTTGTACAGACTCTTGTTCTGCAATATTCATGACTTCATCTTTGGGTCCAATTTGTTCACCACAAAATATACCTGGAAAGTTTAAAAGATCATATATTAGTTCTAAAAATGTTCATTAAATTGATTATATTGCGTAAATATAGATACTATTATATTTTTTAACTTTTATTTTTCACGTACCTGATACTAGGGAAAGAATGAGGAGTGCTGTCTCCATGTCAAATAAAATCCCTTCAGTTTGTGTTGCTGTGTGTTCATTGCACGGAGAGTTTGAAGAAATATTCTCCAATAAGGATGTTGTTGTGGGTCCTGCAGTCACAATACCACCAGAGCTCCTTATTGGCTTATTGTATCTAAATATTTGCACGTCATGAATGGGTGTCTGACCCACTGAACATAAGGACTCTTGATGATGTAATCCCTTTGAAGTCTGATTAGCATTGCTCTGTTTTAAGTGACACGCCCACACACTCTTTTCTCATGTCTTCTATTTTTTGCACCTGCAGCTGTTGCCACAGACTTTATCTGTGTTTCGCAGAAACTGATAAGAAGGTGTGATAAAGGATTAACTTTGATCCTCTGTGGTTTATGTAGCTTTATCTCTGCCAAGGTTTTTGTACGGCTTGTGTGGGACTTTGTAGCACTGGGCTAACTACTCTGAGAGCACAGTAGTAGAGAGCTGTATCTGTGAGCGCTAGTCTGCTGATAGTGAGGTCAGTAGAGCTGTCCGTCGCTGCTGCCTCAAGCCGCTGGTCAGTGGGAGTGCTCTTCTGACTCTTATAGGACTTCGCACCTTGATGCAGTAAATATTGTGGTGCCCCGTGTGAGTCCTGTCTGTACCAGTAGAGTAAAACATAACTGAAGGTTGACTCATACAAACATGTCAAAATCACAGTTTTCGTTTCTTCTTTTACAATTTTTGTGTCTTGCTCCCTTGGCCCAATCGTATCTGCAAGCACACCTGTATTGGGGAAGAGATAAAAGATGAACAATAACGTTAACAAAACGTTAACATTTGCATGAACATCGGTTTTGTGATAACCGTGGAGTACCTAATGCTACAGTGATGGTCAGTAGTACGTATCTGCCCAAGCGAAGTGTGCAGTGTAGTTCAGCCATTTTGTAGCACAGCTCTGTCAGAATCATCAGTCTAATAGTGATGTGGTTCTGAACACTTCAGCCGAGGAAATAAGTCTCTGGGAAACCCACACAGGAAGTTGTTCTCTTACAGCATGACTGTCATTCTAGATCAGACCAGAAATAACTGTAAACTGAACTGCTAGTGTGGTGGTTTTAACTGAGCCAGTGGAGGTGAATGAGATTGGCATTTCTCCCTTTAGATATGAGACTTTCTATAATATTGTTCTCATGGTTTCATGTTTGTATAGTATATATTTTTTCATGAATTGTGTGATTGTACTGATCTGATGGCCATTGCTGTAATTTTTGAGCTAGAATTCTCAAACTTTTATACAAAGTACAGACATTTGTTTACTACAAATGACATCAATTCAAACCTCAACTCAAATATCACAACCCTCGTGAGTTGATGTCAAATACCGGAGTAGGTTGTAACACATGCTGGGGTAAGTTGTAACAATTAGACACAAGAAGCAAAAACAGAGGCCACACCATGCAAAATGCTTCAAAAATAAGTTTTTTTTTTAAATAAAATAACCGTCCAGGGGTGGGTTTCCCGAAACGTTCGTAACTCTAAGTACTTCGTAACCTCGTACTTACGAATATTCTTAAATTTACGAGTGTTTCCCGAAACTCTTCGTAACTTACGTCGTTCTTATAGTCGTTCGTAAGTTAAGAATCTCCGGACCCATTCGTAACTCACTAAGTACTTCTTAACTCGAAGCTCTCGTGCAGTTCTACTTCAAAAATGATAGAGGCGCTAATTTCACTCGCGCGGGTTTTAATCACGGCATTACTACATTTGCGTTTATGTGTATAATTAGCCTAGTAGCCTATTTTCTTTTAAAGTATTTACATCGCATATACCACAATGTGTCAACAGAAATCAAATGTACTACTTTGAATTATTTAGCATTAGTTTATATCTTCCCAATATTTAATTAAGTCTCTTCGTTCGTCATCGTGCAGTCAACAGCCTTTCAGACTCAAAATGTATGTATTCTTTGCAAAGAAATGGATACAAGTTGGCCTATTAAGCTTGTTTTAACTTAACCAATAAAATGGATTGATTAATCGGTAGCACATATAAGTAACTTGGATTAAGGTTAGCAATTGTGCTTGTGTGATGAACATAGCAGCTCTTCAGAGTACTGGCTTTGAATAGAAGACATAATTTAAGAAGACGACGTAATCCACGAAGCCATGTAGTTCGCCTGAATACAGAATTTTGCCCTTAGCTCCACGACGCAGTTACTATATATATATATATATATATATATATATATATATATATATATATATATATATAATATATATATATATATATATATATATATAATATATATATATATATATATATATATATATATATATATATATATATATATATATATATATAGATATATACTAGCTGACAGTGGGTATCCACTCTGAAGCTTGTATCAAATCCCCTGGTGTCCCTTCAGTAGCTGTGGGGCCCAGTATCCCCAGTGCCTTCTCCTCCTCAACAGTGAAGGCACTTGTGGACATTTGACCTCCACCAGTCTTAGCCCTCTCCTTTCTGAGTCCTGCCCCCTTATTTTTGACTTGACTACTTTTTTTTTGTTTTGTTTTTTTAATTTGATGAACTTCCTCGAGCTATTGAAAACAGTAGGCTATACTTTTGTTTTTGGCTCAGTTCACTCGACAGAAAGTTTCATTTTCTCTGCTTGTTTGCCATGGTTTTGAATAACGTGTGAAAGGTTAATTGTGTGCCCTATTTATAGCCTTGATAAAAGCCTACGATTGGTCAGAATTGCAAAGGTAATAATATGTTCTACTCATTTTTTCCTTATACTTGAAATGTCAACACTTATTAGTTGTTAGTTTTTATGATTGTCATTTTGCCAATGATGCTTTTGCGGCGTAATTATGAAAAAATGTATGTAAATCGGTGGTTCGGTTTTCGACTAGCGGAGATTTTCCAGTGCAGCTGCAGAGGCGGAGTCAACTAAGAACTACTTAGAACTCGTTCGTAAATTTGGAGACTACGAAGGCTTTTGGGAAACACTCGTAAATTTGGCGTTCTTAAAGTTACGTCGTTCTTAAAGTTGTTCGTAACTTTCTAAGATCGTTCATTATCGGGAAACCCACCCCAGAACAATATCTCTTTCTCTGTGACTGACCAAAACTCAAATCCACCTTCTGTTTTACTCAGGAGTGTGTGTGTGTATGTGTGTGTGTGTGTGTGTGTGTGTGTCTGTGAGTGTGTGTGTGTCTTTGTGGGAGTATGTGTGTGCGTGTAAATTAGTGTACTAGAACAATCTTATTTAACAATATATATGCTTAATGAACATTAATACAATGTACCTGTGTAAAGAACATGTAGGTCAAATAATAAACAACATCAATGTGTGTGTGTGTGTGTGTGTGTGTGTGTGTGTGTGTGTGTGTGTGTGTGTGTGTGTGTGTGTGTGCAGTGGCGTGCACAGACATTTTGGGGGGCAAATGCTCGGGGGGGGTGGTGAAGGGCACTTTTTAGTGCACATGGAACACTTCATTATAAAAACATTACAAGCACATGTTGAATGAAATTTGACATTTTATTTGTAACATTCTCTAAACGTGAGTTTTCAATGGAGAAAAGTCACGCAGCGAACTGGTAAAATTTAAAATTCATATCCAATATTACAGTCATGTCAGTCAGTTAACTTCTGTTTACCCTCCACTGTCTGCAGGCCTTGTTGCATATATTTTGCTATTAGTAAATCAATATAGGCCTACAATTAAGACAGTAAAAAGACCAAAAAGTATGAGAAGGAGTATAGGCTATGCAGATGGGCATTTTTCACAGGTAATGGGGAACTTCCCGTTTCTTCTTTCACAAATGAATGTGTTAATTTATGTTGTCTAACAAAACCTATACAACAGAAAACGTTCAGCTTAACACATAGATTTGCAAACTCCACCTTAATTATTTGTATGTGGTCGTCCTCACATTATCTATCATTGATTTGGGTAGATCGACTAGTTTATCAGGTGACCAGTCGGCTAAAAATGCTTAGTAGTTTGGTGCTGTATGACACATTTTTACTGCACAACAAAATGATTTCACGTTGGGCTTAGAATGCAAACGGTACGATTTTGACTTTGATGTGTATGTGACCTGGCTGGTGGGGCACGGGAGAAGAAGTCTATCTGTGACCGTGTGTGCTGTGCTGAAGACGCTTCCTTCCACTCGCTGAACTGAACTGCTGCTTTAGCGCATCTGGTGTGACAAAGGAAGAGAGAGGTCGGGTGTGTGCGAGGTGGTGGCGCATTTCAGGGCATTGTTTTTAATCGCTCAGGTTTTCAAAAGATCATTTCAGATTCAAACCGACCTCAGTAAAATAATAAAAAAAACCCGAAGTTTCAAAAGGGCACTTTCGTTGATAAAGGGCAGAGTTGGTATCTATGTGTGCACGCCACTGTGTGTGTGTGTGTGTGTGTGTGTTACATGGCAGATACCATGTGCCTTTGCAACTGATCTGACTGACTTGCCCTTCTTTGTGACCTCATCAGATGCTTTTTTAAAAAACATTTGCAGGCGCACCTCTGTCAGTCTTTCTTTAAAATTATTAAAAATCAAGAAAGTTTTCTTAGTTGTATGTAAGATGATAAGGTGTTACAACCCACCCCACCCCTGTCAGCCATTGTTTAACTAGCTGTATTAGCAAGGTGATTTAAAATTAACAGGGGGAAAATGCATCACAATTTACCTGAGAAACTAGTTTAATGTAATATAATTCATATGGTTTTATCTGCAATAGTATTTATCTGCAATAGTCCTAAACAAAATATAGTCTTGATTCAGAAATGTACTTTCTCACCTCAAAATCTGTTTTTTCTCTATAGAATCTGCATGTGCCTGTTTCCAGCCTTGATATTCACCATGTGGGATCAGGGAGAAATTGTGTAAATACTGGAATGATTATATGACTCCTATCTTATCCGTGATGGGTGGAACTGATGGTGTTAAACTCTCCCCATGTTACAACCATACCCGGTCTCCCCTACATCATTCCCTGCCTAACACAGGTAGGGTCAGTGGTTCCTCTGTGTGAGGGGTGAAGGTGTCATGGTGTGAGTGGAAGTCAGAGCAATGTGAGTCAGTTACACACAGTTTCTGCATTCTCAGAGGAACTGCACTAAATCTCTCTTTAAAGTCCAATTTGAAATGCTTTTGTCCAAAGGTTAAGTTCATTAGAACAAACCAAGGAGGTCCATTCCCCTTTTGTTTGTACCCAGTGTTGTATAATCACTTTAAAACGGATGCACCTTCTGTAATGGCAGTAATTAATTCTTCAGATTGGTCAATAGAGTTGCAGCCCATGCGGACTATAAAAATAGGCATTGACAATAACAAAAAGATGACTACTGTAATGTTGTCTGGTTTTCCAGTCATTTGCTTTAGTGTAGAAGACTGTTACTTAACCACCTCACACTAAAGATTACTGCTATCCTAGTCCAGTCTTCTATTGCTAAGAAGAGAAGTAGCTCAGGGGTTTTGCTCTGAAACTTTCTCCTGGTATTGTTTCTTATCTGAACAGAAACAAACAGAGGCAGTACCTCTGAGTCAATAATCAGCTGCCCTCCTCTACTGCCCCCTAGTGTTTGACCAATCACACTGTCCTAATTCCTTAATTAATTTGTATATAAACCGTTAAAAAAAGATAAAATATACTGAATATCTTCAATGTCCACATCTATCACTGGAAGCACACCTGTACTGAAGAGGTTCAGAGGTTTGGGGTTCTGTCTCAGTGGCCTTCACGATACACCACTGCAGGGTCACGGACGCAGTTTCTGGACCATCAATGTAAATTTTTGTTTGATGGTAGAGTTTGATATAGAGTCAAGTTAGACTTCAAATCAGCAAAACTGTTCACCTTATGGCTTTTCCATTCTGATACAGTTCTGATCCATAACTGCACGTTTCATAACTTCACATTTTGGCAACCATGAGAAACATGATGTAGAACACAATACAGAAGCAGTGTGCTGCCACCTACTGGTGGATGATTTACTTACAATTTCACATTGCAGAATTTCATTTCATGACATAAATATAGATGCATGTTCTTATAATATATATTTTTATATAATAGTTAAAATATGTGAATATATTAAAGATTGTATCTGTATGTTTAACTATATGATTTTTATTTAAATTAGAGTTTTTAAGTTTAGGTTTTTAATTAAAATAAGCCTACATTTACAGCCTAACAATAATGTATTAAAAGCCTTTATGTTTATGTAGTCAAGCCTTAACTTCACAAGAGTCCACAGTGATGTATATTCACATCTCCATAGGTTTTTGTACAGTGAATGACACTTTCCTGTTACTGTGGGCTGCAGGGCACAGTAGTACAGAGCAGAGTCTGATACTGCAGCAGAGGAGATCAGCAGATCCACACGCTTGATATGCTCATGAACTTGAGCAGACAGACGAGGATCAGAATCAGCTGTTTGTTTTTTTACATGTTGCATGATGACTAAAACAAGGAACTGAGGCTGTGATCTGGGATATTGGCGATACCACTGCAGATTGTTCATAGACACAGTGTAGCTGTAGTTACAGGAGAGGGTCACTGTTTGCTCCTCTTTAAAACTGACTGCAGCAGATAAAGAGGTGATGCTGTCCTGGGTGCTGTCACCTGCAGAAGAGCTTCAGTGAGTCACGTGGACTGATGATCTACAAATTCATGATTACTCCTACAGGTTTGTACTGAGAGTGGCAACATATTTAACAACTGGTGATTTTTTACAACACAAACCTATGCAATGTTACCCACATACATGTAATATGTAAACATGTGAATCAGTAATACATGGTAGGAACTGAAGTCTTACCTGTGAATACTGTTAACAGCATAAATGAGCAGAGAAACATGGTGTTGTACTTTGCTGTCTGTCTTAGACGTAACTTAGAAGTCTCACACTGACATTCTCTCTGAACATCACACTCCAGCTCCTCCTCCCTTTACTTCAGTAACCAATCAGCGAGCAGGAGGCTCAGCACAAAGCCCAGATAATCTAAACCAGGGGTCGGGAACCTTTTTGACCGAGAGAGCCATGAACGCCACATATTTAAAAATGTAATTCCATGAGAGCCATACAACGTAAGTTGTTGACGGGGGGGAATCACAGATATGGATCTGAGGTAAATAAACTAGATTTTTTTGCGGCGTGAGAAATCGGAAGTGTGGCGTGAGGGCGTGTGAAAACGGTCAAATGCGTGTGTCTGAACTGCTAGTGTAACTGCAAGGGCTCTGGTGTAGGCATGAGTGTGGGGTCAGTAGCATGTGTGGAGTGAGAGTGGGGTCAGTAGCATATGTAGAGTGAGTGTTGAGTCAGTATCATGTGTGGAGTGAGTGTGGGGTCAGTAGTGTGTGTGGGGTCAGTATCATGTGTGGAGTGAGTGTGGGGTCAGTAACGTGTGAGGAGTGAGTGTGGGGTCAGTAGCGTGTGTGGAATGAGTGTGGGGTCAGTATCATGTATGGAGTGTGTGTGGGGTCAGTATCATACGGAGCCCGTAAGGTGACATCATGTAAAAAAATAATAACGCGTGGCCACGACTTACTAACGCGTGCGAACGAGATAATTAACGCGTGCGAACGAGATAATTAATGCGTGCGAACGAGATAATTAAGTATTACTTTATATAAAGCCAGGTTTATCTTCCTTGGGCAGTCAGTTAGTGTACATTCCCTCCTTGGCAGTCAGTTCACGAACAACCCTGGGATCTGCTTGTTTTGCTGTGAAAAAATTAACTTTGTTGCCGCGCGTGAAAGGCAACATTAGTATCTCGTTCCCACGCCTTAATGATCTCGTTCCCACGCGTTAATTATCTCGTTCCCACACCTTAAATATCTCGTTCGCACGCGTTCGTAAGTCATGGCCACGCGTTAGTAAGTCGTTCGCACGCGTTAGTAAGTCGTGGCCACGCGTTATTTTATTTTTTACATGATGTCACCTTACGGGCTCCGTAGTATCATGTGTGGAGTGAGTGTGTTGTAAGTATCATGTGTGGAGTGAGTGTGGGGTCAGTATTATGTGTGGAGTGAATGTGGGGTCAGTATTATGTATGGAGTGAATGTGGGGTCAGTATCATGTGTGGAGTGAGTGTGGGGTTGATCACTACAGCATACACCAAACAAACTACACAAACATAAGTCACAGATACACAGACAGGTACACAGACAGGAGTAACTAGGGGAATTAGACAAACCATCATCAGAAAACAAAATATCTACCTACTACTCTGACTAACCCATAACAAAACATCAAACAGTGCTCCCCGCCTCTATGGTGTTTCTAGAAAACGAATTACCTGTGATTGGCCAGGGATCAAAACGAGGGACAAGGAATAACATGGAAAGGGAGAAAACAAAAAGAAACCCAATGCACACACCCAGAGCACTCACACACACACACACACACACACACACACACACACACACACACACACTGCCAGAGTGCTCTCACACACACACACTGCCAGAGCGTTCAAACGTAACAGGGTTATTAGTTTATATTTTAGAATGTGTTTGTGTATTATGATACGCTATAACTATATGAAACCCTGGAAGAAGTCTGTGTAAAAAGCATTATATTGTCGCTTTCATCAGAAGAGCTTGTTTGCGTCATTGTGGAGGAAATGATGAGGGCCACAGTGGGGGTGAGGGTGAGGTTTATTATTATTTTTATTTTTGGGGGGCAGATGGCAAATAAGCAGAAGGAAGTGGTTAAAAATCTTAATTTTAATAAAGATCTTTAAAATCTTTGACTGTGTTCGAAATAGACTACTACATACTGGATACTGCATACTGGACTCAGTATATACTGGATACTGCATACTGGTCCTCGTAGTAGTATGCAGTACAGTTTCCAGTATGCGACAAAAGCAAAGCACACTACGGGGTCACGTGAACGTAGCGTTGCATGATGGGATGCAGTACACCACGAAGATAGCTCTGTTCGCATACTGGAATATTTTGCGGAAGTAGTAAGTCATCCGGGTATGTTTCGCGTACTGGAAATTTTCATTTTGGTCACATACTGCATACGACATACTGATTTGGGGCTCGATCAGTACGCCAGTAGTATGTAGTAGGCTATTTCGAACACAGCCTTTATCATAGATGGGAGGCTGAAGAAACTTTGACTTTAACTCTAGATAAAGGAAATGGCTCCCCCTGCTGGACGGACTGGTTTTGAAAAACTTCACTGATATAATGGATTATACCACAGTTAGTTCCGACCCTACAATGTGATTGGCTGAAAGGCGATCTAGGAGTGCCTTATAGCACAGTAACCGAAGCTCTCCATGTATTACTCCGCCACATACAGGTAACCTAGCAACGAAGCAGCGTTTACAAGCCAAACAGCGCAACTACAAAAAAGCAGCAACATTATCAAAATGAATTACAGGGAGTTCATTAAATCTATTGGCTTCAAAAGCATTTGTTTCAATCTGAAACTGGAGGATGAAGCTATAAATGACCAGCCTGATTCCTCCAATGAGCCAAGGTTTGTCACGCTTACAAACAATGATTTGGATGAGCTGGAAGTGCAGAGAAACGAAATTAATACCGTAAAACAAACATCCTGGGCTCATAATGTATTTACATCCTGGTTAAAGAGCAACAACATTGCAGTCGATTTTAGTACTATCAACAAAAATGAAATGAATCAGCTTTTACGACGTTTTTATGGATCCGTCAGAAACGTGAAGGGAGAGTTATATAGCATCAGCAGTTTCGTTGGTTCAGAGCTGGACTGAACAGATACCTGAACGAACCTCCAATCAGCCGTGGATGGTCAATAATTGTTGTACTTTATTTTTAATAAATACAACTTTATCAACAGTTGTTTTAGTGTATATTTACCTCTATAATATTTATTGGGGAAGGCTGTTCCAGTGTTGTGTAAGTTTAGCAGCGAGCCATTGAATGAAACTATTTTAACTGACGGAGTATTTTTTACCAAACAGGTGTGGGTTTCCCGAAACGTTCGTAGCGCTAAGTACTTCGTAACCTCGTATGAAACGTACGAGGTTAAGAAGTACTTAGCGCTAAGAACGTTTCGTGAAACTCACCCCAGGTCGTATTTTCTCGTCCTCTTTAACTCAAAATCTTTCAATAAACAGCGATAATTGAACTGTGGTATAATCGCAATAATACACTCGAATACACTGCTGTGCCAATAATACACGTTATAGCACTCCCTCTCGTGTATTATTGCTTCATTCTACAGATTCACCTATGGTAAGACATTGTAAAATGTTTCAGTGTTTGACTTTATACTATTTACAGAAATTGCATAGATGTTAATTTGTTTTTAACGTTAGTTTTCAAATTATTTAGTGTGTGCTTCTCTTATCAACACCAGTGGTCAGTTAAATAAAGGATATATGTGTAGAATGTCCTGCAGGTTAAATAAACCACTTTCCAAGGGTCTAAAAAAGAATATATGTCACGGTGTCCACAGCGGCTGTTGTTGTTGTTTTGTGACGTCATGTGCGTCCCTCAGGTGGGCGGAGCCCGTGATCCGTCTCACCTGAGGGTCGTTTGTTTGCCTATATATGGCTGTGTTTGAAATAGATTACTACATACTGGATACTGCATACTGGACTCAGTATATACTGGATACTGCATACTGGTCCTCGTAGTAGTATGCAGTACAGTTTCCAGTATGCGACAAAAGCAAAGCACACTACGGGGTCACGTGAATGTAGCGTTGCATGATGGGATGCAGTACACCACGAAGATAGCTCTGTTCGCGTACTGGAATATTTTGCGGAAGTAGTAGGTCATCCGGGGATGTTTCGCGTACTGGAAAATTTCATTTTGTCACATACTGCATACGACATACTGATTTGGGGCTTGATCAGTATGCCAGTAGTATGTAGTAGGCTATTCCGAACACAGCCTTTGTCTTGTCTTTTTACCAGTTGACCGCTGGTCATTATATCCTTAATTTGGAGATATTGCATGGGTTTTTGGTTTGCACACTTTCTATTAAACCATCCTTTTTCCCTGAGACTTGGCGTGATCGCTTCCATTTTGTTCGCACTCCCTGCCCGTCACAATATACAGGAATATATGAAATACACATGAGTAAATGAGGTTGCATTTATAGAAAAGTACTTTTGTTTGTTTTACAGTAATAACAATTTAGTATTAATTAAAGTAGTTTTCTTTTCAATATAGCTATATGATTCCATTTTAGTATTATATTAATACATCTCACTGTTAAATTAACAAATCCATATTCTTTATGAATATATCATACCTATTTAAGGTTATCTCCATGTTTTTGTACAGTGTATCTGGGTTTCCTGTCACTGTGGGCACCATGGCACAGTAGTACAGAGCAGAGTCTGATACTGCAGCAGAGGAAATCAACAGATCCACATAACTTTCGTCTTTTGCCTTTATAACTTCTGTAGACATTCTAGGAAGATTAGGGTCACTGTTCTTTTGATTTTCAAATGCAGAAAAAAGAAACTCTGGTCTAGATGTGGGAAACTGACGATACCACAGAAGACTATATGCATTACTATCACTGTAACTGCAGGAGAGAGTAACATTTTCCCCCTCTGTAACATGCTTTACTGGGTCAACTGGTTCAATGTTCTGTGTTGAGACTCCACCTGGTGAGACAAGAAGAAAATTAAGAAAAAAATCTGATGCTGTGAAACTAATTATAACATCATTTATATTCAGATTTTTCCAAGATTTCTACATTTTTGCACAAAAGATCTACCACCATGAAACTTACCTAAACATGTGAGTAGGAGAGAAAGTGTAAAGAGCATCATGATGATGGAGATGTGAAGTGAGTGAAAGCCAAACCTGAATGTAGTTTTATACTGACATACAGAGCTCCACCCTTACACCACCCCACACTGGTGATCACAACATGCCTTTCTGTAGTCCCTTTTGAGAGTAGAGAATTTTCCATAATTCTAATCCAGAGCTGTGATAGCAGAGGAGATCAGCAGATCCACTTTTTTTGTCATTTTTATGAAGTTTGATGGACAAATGTGGGTAGGGTGGATCAGCTTTTACAATATATCCATCACTTTCATCAATCCGCAGTAGAAACTCTGGTCTTGCTGCAGGTTGTTGTCGATACCAGAGGAGACTGTAAGGTGATCCCTCATATGTGCAGGACAGTGTGGGACTTTGTTTCTCGTGTACAGTCATGTTGGGTTGGTCTGGTCTGATAGATTCCAGACCTATGACTACAAGCAGATAAATTAATAAATGATTTGCATAAATGTTAAATGCAATAAAAACGCAGTTCAACAAAACAAACATTAAATCAGTTCACATAAAGTCGTGTGCTAAAGGTGCATTACTTACCCATGTTGGTGAGAGCCATGAAGACACAACAGAAGGGTAATATGATTATTAGCTCTGTGAATTCCGATATCTAGTATTACACATAAACATCAGGATGTCATACATTAGCACATATGGCTCCACCTATTCAAATCTGCAAACCCTCATTTCGGACTGTGGTAGATTACCATTATCTTCATGTCACATATTCAGTGCAGATTACTCTCAGTGATTTGTCTACTAGCTGTTTCATCTGTCAGTCTCCTTTACCTCCTTGTTTGCATTTGAGTCCTTCTAAGTGGTCTCTCCCTCCCAGTATCAGCTAGGGCCGAGTCTGTTGGGGTCCCTCACCTGTGCATAGGAGGATCCAGGTGTGGTTCTTCACTGCAGCAGTGTGTGCATGTGTGACGGGCCCCAAACGTTTAAAGGAGGTCTAGAGTGGAACAGGATCAGACCAGTGCGCGCATGCGTACACACACACACACACACACACACACACTAACAGAGGTTCTGGTTATAAGTTGTCTGATGTTACAGCAAAAACCGCCAGATACACATTTGTGTCCAACAGTGAACTTTGGTACACCACAGGAATATTAACACTGCAACTGTATACTGATCACACGCAGTGTAGAGTTTAAAGTGTTTGATTAAGTAAGAATTAAATAAAAAAAACTATATATCAATTACTTTGTCATTGGCACAAGAGTCTCTAGGATTAGGGTTAGGTTAGGGTTAGGGTTAGCGTTAGGGTTAGGCTAGAGTTAGGGTTAGGGTTGAGGTTAGGAAACAATAACATATCACTAACAATACAGAATATCATTATGGGAATAATCAATAACGTTTGACATGCAATTTGGAAATGAGGATAGGTTGGGAAGATTCAGGCTGGGAAGCCTGGTCAATCACCACTCACCAGATCTAAAGCCTTGTAGGCCTACCAACAAACACCAGGATGAAATATTAAATTTTCTTTTTGCAGGTGTCACCACAAATTTGTAATGGGTTTCCTTCTTTGTAACCAGCTGTGCTTTGATGTTTTTAATTATTTGATGTAGTATTTGTACAGCCTCTCAGAGACTTTGCATCACTGGGCTCCTACTCTAAGAGCACAGTAGTACAGAGCTGAATCTGACAACGTTGGTTTTGTAATAGTGAGTTCAGTGGACGTTCTGGAAGTTGTTGATTTGAACCGATCATGTGGGGAATGTTCATTTCCACTCCATGACCGAGCACCTTTCCCCACCAAGAACTGAGGTGCTTGGAGAGGATGTTCTCTGTACCAGTCAAGATACACATAGTTACTGCTTGATTCATATGAACAGCTGAGTTGTACAGACTCTTGTTCTGCAATATTGACGACTTCATCTTTGGGTCCAATTTGATCACCACAAAATATACCTGGAAATTAATTTACAAATATCATATTTTACAGTTCTAAAAAAATTATTTATTTAATTAAATGTTTATGTTTATATATTAATTTCCCCATTAACCTTTACGTACCTGATACTAGAGTGAGAATGAGGAGTGCTGTTTCCATGGTGACTGTGTCTGGTTTACACATTTCTTTGAGAGGTTCTGTGCAGTGGAAACTGTGGTGACTGCAAATGTCTGCCAGTAAAGATCTGGTGTTGTGACATCATGTCCTGCAGTCACAAGACCTCCCTATTGGATCTTGGTGCTTTGCATTTGCATATTTGCCTTCTATTTATCTAAACATTAATATGGAGGCGGTCATATACACATAAACATGGAAATGGTCCTATAGACATTAATATGGAGGCCGTCATATATGCAATAATATAGATGTGGTCCGATATACATTAATATGGAGGCGGTCCTATATATAGTAATATGGATGTGGTCCTATAGATATTAATATCGAGGTGGTCCTATAGACATGAATATGGAGGTGGTCCTATAGACAGCATATGGAGCACATGGTATTGTAAAAATTTCAGGAAAGATGTGGAACCTGCTTAACAAATACATTATGAATAATTAAATATAATGCAATAATTATTATAATACAATAATAAATATAATTCTCATTATTTTTAAAATAATACTTTTTAAAACTGCCATTTTTAAAGTTTCTGCTACTGATTTTCTTGAGTGTCCAACCCAGTGTCTCCTGCAGTTTCAGGATTTCTGAATGAACACTGCTCCCTTCTTGAGGGTTTACATCATGTATTTAATTATTTATCACAGCTCTACAAAAGGAATACAAAAACAAAAACAAAAAACAATCTGTATGTTTACCACATCTATTGCTATGCCCACGTTTATTGCTTTGTGCAGCTTCTGTTTGGCTCAATAACGCTTCTGTGTCTTTAACTATAAAGGTTGATGAGATCTAAGAACACAGTACAATTCCTCCATGTTAAATCTCACTAGATCACGCAGAGTTGTAGATCCACTTGCTCACTCTTCTCTTCAGATCACTGAGTTCCAGCTCCATTGTGCTCACCTGAATAGATCAGCTGTACATTATTGTTCACACTGAAAACACATCTAGTAGCACATCAGTTCATGATTACACAGTACATATTTATAATCGTGTCAATGTTGCAGGTGTTAAATACATATTACATTGACTCAGATTCATCCAAATCATTATTATGTTCCTGCTCTGGTTAATTCTACTAAAGCTCTCTTTGTGTGTGTATCTGTGTAGTAGGAGGTTTTTGTACAGTGTATCTGGGTTTCCTGTCACTGTGGGCTCCATGGCACAGTAGTAGAGTGCAGAGTCTGATACTGCAGCAGAGGAGATATTCAGTAGCAAATGGTTTTTGGTTTTTTCATTTGCAACAGATATACGTGGAAGATTAGACTTTGCAGTATGTTCAAATGAAGAAATGAAGACTATAAACTCTGGTCTTGAACTGGGATACTGGCGATACCAGTGAAGATAATTATCTGTGTTACTGTAATTACACGTTATAATAACTTCCTTCCCCTCTGAGACGTGCGTGTCTGGTGTGAGTGGCTCTATTTTCTGTGCTGATGTTTCTCCTGGGGAAGAACAGAAGAACAAATAAATCTGTTGTTAGTTGTAGCATAAATTATCATTCATAAATGCATTCAAAATATTATTTTTTTTTCAAAAGATTTCTCAGTTACTAAATTATATATTTAAAACTATATAATAAACTCACCTAAAAGTGTGAGCAGGAGAGAAAGTGTAAAGAGCAGCATGATGATGATGTGAATGTGAAGTGAGTGAAAGCCAAAGCTGAATCAGCCCCTTGATTCTCTCTCTCTCTCTCTCTCTCTCTCTCTCTCTCACTCTCTCTTTCTTCGTCTTAGAGCTGTTGAACAGCTGATTATCTACATTATCTACAGTGTGTTTGGTAATGACGGTCATGGAGTTACACGGGGTTCAGAAACTGGAACAAGTGGCTGATTCAAAGCCCATGTCAGGAACAGCACGTGACCACCAACTTAGTCCTTGCACCTGCCGCTCGTTATCTCCCATAGCCACGTGTACTTAAGCCTTCCCCTCTCACCACCGGGTTGCGAAGTATTGTTGGCATGCCACTGACTAAGCGTTATCTCCTTGTGATTGCTCTCCTGTGCTCTGACCTCTGCTCTCGTTCCAGACATCGTTCCCAGCCTAGCCCTCTTGTACCTCCAGCCATCTGTCTACCCGGCGTGAACTCGGACCGTCTCGACCTCGGCTATCACACACATACACCGCACACACTCCACGGTGTTGCTCGTTTATACGAGTACTCCGTATTCACTTCAAAAAATAAACAGAAAACGAAAATCCGCAATTGGATCCCTGTCTTCCTTGTGGGAACGTTACATAATACTTCGCCATTACAAATGGATCCAGCGGACGTACCTGCTCTCCTCGCTCAGCAAGGGAATACCATCGCCTCACTCCAAGATGACGTCCGACAGCTCACGGAGGCTATGAAGGCACAAGCCGCTCAACTGCAGACAGCCCAACAAGAAGTGGCACAGCACCAGGCGATCCAGCAGCAGGTGATTCAGCAGCAGGCCACACAACAAGCAGTACAACACCAAGCTGCTGCGGCCATCGCTCCTCCTGGCTTTCCTCACTGTATTCCAGTGGCAGTGCCGGAGCGGTATGATGGTTCCCCGGAGCGTTGTCAGAACTTCCTCATGCAATGCTCTATGTATTTCGATTATCACCCGGTCCAGTTCCAGACAGAAAAACAGAAGATCCACTTCGTCTTGTCACACCTCACAGGAGAAGCTGGAGCCTGGGGTACAGCACTCTGGAACAGCAAGGACCCGTCTCTCGAATCCGAGGCCCAGTTCTCCGTGTTGTTTAAATCCGTGTTTGATCACCCGGCTGCGGGAAGAGACGAGGGCACTTTGTTGTGTGAAGTTCGCCAAGGGCAACGCAGTGCAGCGGACTACGCTCGGGAGTTCCGTACCCTGGCTGCCGGTAGTGGATGGAGCGAACCTGCCCTGAAAACCGTGTTCCGTAGAGGACTGAGGCACGATCTACAAGTGGAGCTCGCCTGCCGCGGTGAAGGAAAGTCACTGTTCGAGTTTATCCAGACCGCTGTCAACGTAGACAAGCTGTTGCTCACCCGCCGTCCAGCGTCGTGGAGGAGCTCTCCCTCTACTACACCGGGTCGTCAGAACCTCTCATCGCTTGATGCAACGCATGAGGGCGCGGAAGCCATGCAGTTGGGCAGAACGCCCCTGTCCTTGCACGAGAGGACTCGACGTCTTCGCGAAGGCTTGTGCCTATACTGTGGGGAGAGAGGCCACTTCCGCGATCGCTGCCCCGTTCGCCCGACGCGCACTGCGGAGGACATTCCAACGAACAAACGAGTAAGCAACCCTGTGTTTTGTTTTAGCCATAAGAACCAGCTTAACTTGCCGGTACGAATCACGTCTGGGGGTATGTCTACTCACCTTTCAGCACTGTTAGATTCTGGGGCTGCGGGAAACATCCTTGATGCGGGTCTGGCACGTCGTTTGCACATCCCCACGACTTCTGTCTGTCCTCCTCTGCGTGTAAATGCTCTAAATGGTCAGCCCATCGGAGAAGGGCTGATTACTGAATGTACCGTACCTGTTACGCTCCAAGTCGGAATATTCCATACCGAATCCATCCAGTTCCTTCTGCTGCCCTCACCCCGCGATCCAGTAGTACTCGGGTTTCCCTGGCTGTCTCTGCATAATCCCACTGTTTCCTGGAAGACTAGGGAGATCACGAAATGGGGTTCTCACTGTCACGACAATTGTATGCACTTACCTCTCCGATCCACGTCTGTAGAGAGCCCCGACTCTCCTCTCGAGACCGCTTATCCCGAGCAATATCAAGCATACGCCGACGTCTTCAGCAAGGAAAACGCCAGTCACCTGCCGCCGCACAGACCATGGGATTGCGCAATCGAACTACTGCCCGGATCTCCCCTCCCACGGCGTACGAAGCCTTACCCCTTGTCTCGTCCGGAGGATCTGGCTATGGAGCAATATATTGACGAGGCTCTTCAGAAAGGGTTCATCCGTCCGTCCACATCGCCTGTGGCAGCGGGGTTTTTCTTTGTGGAGAAGAAGGGGGGGGGGACTACGTCCTTGTATAGACTATCGCTCTCTCAACGCTGTCACGTCTAGATTCGTCTATCCTCTTCCCTTCATCTCGGCATCACAGGAACGTCTTAGAGGGGCGAACATATTCACGAAGCTAGACTTACGGAGTGCCTACAATCTAATTCGAATCCGTGAAGGGGACGAGTGGAAAACCGCTTTCGTCACAGCGCGAGGCCACTATGAATATCTAGTGATGCCGTACGGACTAGCCAACAGCCCATCTGTATTCCAGGCGTTCATGGACGAGATATTCCGGGACATGATAGGGCAATTCGTTATTGTTTACATCGACGATATTCTTGTGTACTCCTTGTCAACTACTGACCATGTCCAGCATGTCGCTGCGGTGTTGTCACGCTTGCGACAGCACCACCTCTACGCAAAAGCAGAAAAGTGTGAGTTCCACCGGACTTCCGTGAACTTCCTGGGGTGTACTCTGTCTCCGGGGGGAATCTCCATGAACTTGGACAAGGTAGCGGCCGTCACGCAGTGGCCTGTGCCCCGGACGATTGTCCAGCTGGGAAACAATACATTCCAGTGTCGTTGCGGGGACGTCTCTTACAGCTGGCACACGATACGGCAGGTACAGGTCACCCAGGCATCACACGCACAGTGCACTTGCTGTCACGGCTGTATTGGTGGGCGTCTCTGAAGGACGACGTTCGGGATTACATTCTAGCCTGTAGTGTTTGCGCGAAGAGTCGCACCCCTCGTACTCTCCCCGTGGGGAAACTGCTACCGCTTTCTATTCCGCGTCGGCCCTGGACACACATCGCGATGGACTTCATCACTGACCTGCCGAAGTCCGAAGGTAACACCGTCATCTTAGTTGTAGTCGATAGGTTCTCCAAAATGTGTCGCTTGATACCGTTCTCAAAATTGCCTACGGCCATGGAAACCGCCCAAGCAGTGTTTTCTTTCGTTTTCCGAGTCTTCGGATTGCCTGAAGATATAGTGTCTGATCGAGGTGTTCAATTTACGTCGCAGCTATGGAAACAATTCTGCAAATTACTCGGTGTCGCCGTTAGTCTTACCTCCGGCTACCATCCACAGTCCAACGGCGAGGTGGAACGAGTCAATCAGGAGATCGGGAGGTTCCTAAGGCAGTATTGCGTTTCTCAAACGAGCTGGAGCAAATACTTACCCTGGGCGGAATATGCTCGGAATTCATTGATGCATTCATCCACCAAAATGACTCCCTTCCAATGTGTCTACGGGTATCAACCGGCTTTCTTCCCCTGGGACAATAGTTCGTCGAATATACCTGCGTTAGACGACTGGTTTCGGAACAGTGCACGGACATGGGAACGTGCCCACGTGCACCTGCGGCGAGCGCTACACACTCGGAGACTCCACGCCGACCGTCGTCGTCTACCCTCTCTTGTCTATCACCCTGGTCAGCGGGTGTGGTTGTCTACGCGCGACTTGAACCTGCGGCGGTACTGTAAGAAGCTGAGCCCTAAATACATCGGGCCCTTCAAGGTTTTACGTCGTGTCAACGCCGTGTCGTATGAGATACAGCTACCCCCTCAATATCGCGTGCATCCTGTCTTTCACGTCTCTCTGCTCAAGCCGGTGTTTTACAGCCCCATGTCCACTACGCCGTCGCTTGCCAAGCCGCCTGAACCACTGGAGCTCGACGGGCGTCCCGCCTACCTCATCCAGGAGATTCTAGAGTCCCGTCGGCGTCGGGGTGGGCTTCAGTACCTCATTGAGTGGGAGGGCTATGGACCCGAGGAGAGGGCCTGGGTCCCCGCACGGGACGTGTTGGATCCCCCGCTCATCGCGGACTTTCACGCTGCCCATCCTAACTTCCCTGCCCCTCGTCGCCGTGGTCGCCCCCCGTCTGATCGTTCGGTTGCGGCTGGGGCCGCTCGTCGGAGGGGGGGTACTGTCAGGAACAGCACGTGACCACCAACTTAGTCCTTGCACCTGCCGCTCGTTATCTCCCATAGCCACGTGTACTTAAGCCTTCCCCTCTCACCACCGGGTTGCGAAGTATTGTTGGCATGCCACTGACTAAGCGTTATCTCCTTGTGATTACTCTCCTGTGCTCTGACCTCTGCTCTCGTTCCAGACATCGTTCCTTGTGGGAACGTTACAGCCCAAGTCAGCTGTGGAAAGGTGGCCATATTCATTTATTTGATGCTCACTACCATCAGCATATGACACTTACTATGTGACATTTAGGCTGTTACAAAGATGTTACTATTCACCAGGCAATAAAATAATTTAAAATGAGCAACAATGAACAGATATAGAGCAATGGTGCTGATATTACTGTAATGTAAATTAATAATACACTCTAGTACTAGCGGACAATAAAGGAACTGCAGATTTTAAATAAAATTGAGTTTATTCTTCTTTAATAATGCAGGTTTATTCCCCGGGCTGGACTGAACCCCCTCAGGGTCGTATGTTTGACACCCCTGGTGTAGATTGTTCTGTGTAATGTCTGCCCTCATCTGGTAGACTGCTGTCATTACACTGTTGTAGATCATCTATTCCCACTATGTGAAACCGAGTAGTGCATATCTAACCTTGATATGACACAAATTAAAGATGTCTCTATACAATAAAAGTAAATGTTGGAATGAGTTTTAAAATATAGTGACATGAAATAATCTGTATTGGAAAATATGAATACCACCACATAACAATTTAAATGTTGTACCATTAATAAAACAGATACTGATATGTCACCATGGGGACAATTTTTTGATAAACACGAGTCTATTGTTAGAGATATCAGTTTTGGGGTAATGTGCTCAGATGCTTTAGACCTTGTCAGGACACTGCCAGCAGAATTCTGCACATGCTGGAGCTTCTTGATTTTACTTTTTATATTTTTATTAGTGGTGGGACTTTAATGCGTTAATTTCGATTAATTAATTACAGGAAAATTAACGCACTAAAAAAATTAACGCATTTTAACGCATGAGACACTTTTGCACTGTGGAATGTTTCTCAGTGCACGAGTTCCAGACATACAGATTATATGGACGCACAATAAGATCATGATGGAGATGACTGAAGAGGCTACGCTGGTGGATGGGACATTTAAATATTAAAGAAACTTCCAGATGGAAGTACAAACACAAATAGTGTTATTTACACTTTATGTAGGAAGGAGTTTGCTTATCACAGGAGCACTTCCACCCTTCGTTACCACCTCAACGCAAAACATGTTGGGGCTAACGCGCAGGTCAGTAATGATAAATTAGCTGATAAATGTATTCCTAGTACGATAGGGTGACCAAATCATCCTGTCACTGGCGTCCAGGGTTTTTTTAAAGTGAGCAAATGTCCTGGTTTTTAAATTACATTCATTGGACCATTAAGACTGGATTAAACTTTCGCGAGTGACCGTAGCACGCGACTCCGCACGCGTTTATACATGACGCGTCACATTATTTGTGTTGTTCGCTCTCTGTGGTCGAAGATAAAGGCTTACAAGAAGCGCTGCACATTGCGTCAACTGATGCAAGTTACGAACTACCGTCCAGAAAGACAATGTCGAAGAAAATCCAGCAGCTGTATGATGAAGAAAGGGAAGTAAAACAGGTTATTGTGAAGAGCGCCACAAATGTGTCTCTGACTGGGGATCACTGGACCTCTGTTAGCAACAAGAATTATCTTGGTGTTACAGCTCATATTATAGATGATGAATGGAAGATCCAGTCATTTGCTTTGAGTATGCAGAAGACCACTTTTAGGCACCATGGAGATGCCTGTGGCAGAGGCCTGGGAAATTAAAGAAAAATATACAATCTAAAATGGTATTAAAAAACATCTTATGATTTACTTCAATTCTTCCAATATTCTGAGCAAAACTCCCAAAATTAAACAACATTTTTGGTCAGAATTTCCAGTGTTCTGAATTGTTTTCTGCACTCATCTATTGGTCTGTGTAGTAGACTGGTGAAAAAATAATCATTCAGACTTAAATTAATATTTCTCATGTTAAATACTGAAATGCGATTAATTTTGATTAATTAATTACAAAGCTTCTGATTAATTCGATTAATTTTTTTAATCGCGTCCCACCCCTAATTTTTATATGATTTTATTTTTATATGTGCAGGACAGTGTGGTAGTGCTGCCTTCCGATAAGAATATGATGGCTTCATCTGGTCTAATACCACTGTCACTTCTATTTTGATTACATCAATAAATCAAATCTCCAAACCTTGTCAGTTTTGTTTAATATTGATGACTTTGCAATACTGAGGAGAGTTATGAAAATGAAGAGGTAATATATTTATCCTGAATGTAAGTTCAGATCTTGAGCTTTATTCAAGAATGCCAGTGTCTCATGAAACACACTATACTACACATACTGTACCCTCATCACATCAAACGAGAATTAAAAGCCTGATTGCTGAATTATGAAAATTCTTCCCATTGCATTGTCTTTGCCTGACAAAGTGTTTGTGCAATTATGTTTAAACAGCAAACATAACATAAACAGTAAAAAATCTTGTAAACAAAATGTTGGTGGTTTTGTTTCAGCCAGTGTCAGACTAGAAGCAGACTAGAAGCTGAAAAAGCCCTGTAATTAAACTTAGACAAAGCAAATAGCTCCCCCTGCTTGTAAAAGCCTGGCTCTACATCTTTCATATATGATGCTTTTTGTACAGTGTATCTGGGTTTCCTGTCATTGTGGGCTGCAGGGCACAGTAGTACAGTGCAGAGTCTGATACTACAGCAGAGGAGATCCGCAGATCCACATGTTTCAGATTTACATTAACTTCAACAAACAGATTGGATGTGAGAGGTTCACTCTTCATTCCACTTGTAGTGATGTAAAGGAGGAATTCTGGTCTGGATTGTGGATACTGTCGGTACCAGTGGAGACTGTTTACAGTCCCACTGAACTGTTTATAGCTACAGGAAAGGATGACATTATTACCCTGAAGCACAGCATTATGGGTAGAAAGTGGTTCTATTGGATCTGCCATAGACTCACCTGTCATAGAGAAGGGAAGTTAAAGTTAACAGGTTTTGATCTTGACAGAGTTACATACAGTAAGTCTGACTTGCACTTTGTCCATTCAACACCACACAGAGTAATCCATCCCTCATTAAACAAGGCTTAACTCACCCAGTGAAAACCACACACACAGTATTGTTAGGCTGAACATGTTGACTGGTCTTGACAGAATGAATATAGTCTGCTTTCTGCACTCTTGTATCTTCTTAATAACAGGAAGCTTTGTGAAGCTCCGCCCCATTGAGTAACCTTGGTAACATCTGTGACAAGCCTAGCGAGCCGCTAATACTTTTAAAACAGCGTAGTGGAAAACACACATTTGACTGTCTTCACACGCTCACACGAGTTACTGATTCGCCAACTACTGGCAATCGATCGATCGCGATATAATTCTTATTTTTTTGTCTCCCTGTGTTAGAGAGTTCAGAAGGAACAGGTTGAAAAGAGCTACATGTCTAAATACAAAAATGAAAACAATTCTTCGCAACTTGGCCCGGATCTTCATGTAATTTTGGTAAATGTAAGCTTAGCAAAGAAAACTTTCCTCTGGATGACCTGTTCTCTATAGCAAAGGGGATTGGGGCAATAGGTCATTAGCATTTCTGCTACTCTAGTGTCAACTCACCAACCAATCAGCATTCAGTAACAGAAACACTATTTAACCTTTACTCTTATCTGTGTCAAACACTGAGCGAAAAAAACCTTACATTATTATCTAGGTTGGACAAACTGTATAGAGTGAAACGTGAAAAGCAAACAAACCTGCAAAATATGAACATCAATCATGCCCGTTGCTTCATTATCATTGTTTAGTTTTTCACAATACCTGCTGTGGGAAGTTGTGGGTTTTAAGATATTGAGAATTAGAGTTTGCACAGTTATTGTAATAGGATGTGCTCTGAAAGTTTATGCATGTATGTTTCTGGGTTGAGTTTATATAACAATCACCATGTGTTTGTGTGGATCTTTATTGTTTGGGAAAACACACTAATATTTGCCCAATTCTGTAATAATTCTCAGATGTTCACCTAATTTTGTGATATTTCTTACAGAGACATGATCTCATCAGCCTCTGTAATGTGTCATTTCACGCTATGTTGTTCAAGTGTCTAAGCTGTCTTCAGGATTATGCTAAATATACAATAAGATCTCTAAGAATCAATACATTATATTTTCTGTTGTATGATATAGAAGTTTAGATGTTTAGTATAATTTAGTATGTTGCATTTATGTTGACATCAGAACCCTCTGATGTACACTGATGCGCCCCCTACTGGATGGAGATATGTAGGAGGTTTTTTTTACAGTGTATCTGTAGTAAGAGGTTTTTGTACAATGTATCTGGGTTTCCTGTCACTGTGGGCTCCATGGCACAGTAGTACAGAGCAGAGTCTGATACTTCAGCAGAAGAGATGTTCAGATCTACTTTCTTTTCTATTTTGTTAAGTTTGATGGACAGTCGTGGGTGAGGTGGTTTAGCATTAATGACAAATTCACTAGCTTCATTAATCAGCAGCAGAAACTTTGGTCTTGATCCAGGCTTCTGTATGTACCAGTGGAGACTATAAGGTGATCCATCATATGTGCAGGACAGTGTGGTAATGCTGCCTTCAGTTAAGGATATGACAGCTTTATCTGGTCTAATACCACTGTCTGCAGAGTCAGCTGTAAAAAAAAAAAACATTGCACAATGTCAAACATTTAAAAACAATCATCATACAATCATAATCACATACACAATTACAAAATAGAAATAATTGTTATTTGTTAAATAACCCACCAAATGTGATTGTGTAATGAGGACTTACCAATACTGGGAAGAGTTATAACAGAGAAGAGCAGCAACATGTTCATCCTGAATGTAAGTTCAGATCTTGAACTTTACACAAGAATGCCAGTGTCACTTGAAACACACTACACACTGTACCCTCATCACATCAAACTCCTCCCACTCATCACATCAAACTCCTCCATCTCATCACATCAAACTCCTTCCACTCATCACATCAAACTCCTCCATCTCATCACATCAAACTCCTTCCACTCATCACATCAAACTCCTCCCACTCATCATATCAAACTCCTCCCTTTCAACCTGTTGTGATATTAAAAGCTTAATTTTTAAAAAATATTTATGAACAAACGTCTAATTCTATTGTCTTTGAATAACAGAGTTGGTATAAATGTTGGTAAACAAATGTTTAAATAAACAAATAGTTTTTTTAGGATCAGCAGGCAGATGAGCAGCTGCTACTTTGTAAGCCAGAAGATGGTGGATGATGTTCAAGAGCAGAAGAGTTTCAAAGACTGAAAGCTGAAGAGCCGCCGGGTGTTGAAATTTAGTGAACGCAAATGGTGCAATACCAGTCATGAACAGTTTAGTCTTAATTTGTAATTTTCTTTTTGATATAGCTATGTGATTACACTTTAGTGGCATTTTAATATACTTCACTATTAAAAGTACCAAATAAACAGCCTTTGTGACTATATCTTAGTTATTTAAACCCGTGTACTAGGAGGTTTTTGTACAGTGTATCTGGGTTTCCTGTCACTGTGGGCCTCAAAGCACAGTAGTACAGAGCAGAGTCTGATACTGCTGCAGAGGAGATCAGCAGATCCACTTGGCCTTTGTCTTTATCAACTTTTGCATCCATACCAGGAATATCAGACTGCTGGCTAGATTGACTTGCATAGAGGAAAACTATAAACTCTGGTGTAGATGTGGGATACTGGCGATACCATTGAAGAGCAACATTCCCACCACTCGTACTGTAATTGCAGGAGAGAGTAACAGGATCCCCCTCTGACACATGGTTTACTGTATCAAGTGGAACAATTTTCTGTGTTGAGATCTTCCCTAGAAAAAGAAATTACAAAAATGAATTAAATGAAGGTGAAATATATATATAATATATATATATATATATATATATATATATATATATATATATATAAAGTCATAAGATTTATTTTAGTTGTGTGCTGAAGAAAAAAATCTACTGACATGAAGATAAACTCACCTAAAAGTGTGAGTAGGAGAGAAAGTATAAAGAGCAGCATGATGATGGAGATGTGAAGTGAGTGAAAGCCAAAGCTGAATGGGATTCATGTAGTTTTATACTGAGATACAGAGCTCCACCCTTACACCACCTCACACTGCTCCACCCTTTCACCACCCCACACTTGTCCACCCTTACAACACCTCAAACTGCTGATTGCTGTAGTTTTCTAGGAGTGTATAATTAACATTCACGTTCATTTCATTTTCACTTCTTTAGAAAGTCTGCCCTCCTCTGGTAGACTCTTGTCATTACAGTCTCAACAGTTGAAATTTGGTGTTGATTCATCAAAATGTTCATGAGATCAGCTGACTATTTTCATTGTTGTATTAAAGTATATCCTGCATATGTAATTATATCATATAAACAATTATGTCCTTTGAAGAAAGAAAGATATTGGGAAATAAAATTCAGAATCTTACATATGATGCATGTACTGTAGTCTTCTCAATATGATTCTCTGCTGTTGAATATATGTTCCCATTACAACCTCATACCAGCAATGATAATAATACATTTACTACAGGTTACACAGATCTATGATCACACAATTTTACAGATAGAGTTCAATCTTCTGAATATACCATACTTATTTGAGCTTATCTGTGGAGTAAGAGGTTGTTGTACAGTGTATCTGTGTAGTAGGAGGTTTTTGTACAGTGTATCTGGGTTTCCTGTCACTGTGGGCTCCAGGACACAGTAGTACAGAGCAGAGTCTGATACTGCAGCAGAGGAAATCACCAGATCCACTTTGTTTGTCTTTTTGTTAAGTTTGACCGACAGTTGTGGGTGAGGTTGCTTAGCATATGTAACATCTTCAGTAGTTCTAATAATCAGCAGCAGAAACTCTGGTCTTGATCCAGGCTTCTGTAGGTACCAGTGGAGACTATAAGGTGATCCATCATATGTGCAGGACAGTGTGGTACTGCTGTCTTCAGTTAAGGATATGACGGCTTTGTCTGGTGTAATACCACTGTCTGCAGAGTCAGCTATAAAAAAACATTGTACAATGTCAAACATTTAAAAATATTAATTACTAACATTAATTTATATTACAAAATAGAAATGATTGTTATTTGTTAAATAACCCACTAAATGTGATTATGTAATGAAGACTTACCAATACTGGGAAGAGTTATAACAGAGAAGAGCAGCAACATGTTCATCCTGAATGTAAGTTCAGATCTTGAACTTTACACACGAATGCCAGTGTCTCCAGAAACACACTATACTACACATACTGTACCCTCATCACAGCAAACTGTACACTCATCACATCAAACTCCTCCCGCCCATCATATAAACTCCTCCCACTCATCACATTAAACTCCTCCCATTCATCACATCAAACCTCTTACCTGTTGTGATGTAACAAATATGTTACGTGATTGGTAACTAGCATGTATGGATATGTTTAATTTAATTGATTACATTTAATTTATGACAATCCGTTGATGAACTAAATTGATCAAGAACATTAAAAAGCTTAATTTTTTAAATATATTAATAAACAAGCTTCTAATTCTATTGTATTTGTATATCAGTTGGTATAAAGCTGGGTAAACAAATATATAAATAAACAAATAGATTTTTTAGGATCAGCAGGCAATTGAGCAGCTGCTACTTTGTAAGCCAGAAGATGGTGGATGATGTTCAAGAGCAGAAGAGTTTCAAAGACTGGAAGCTGAAGAGCCGCCGGGTGTTGAAATTTAGTGAACGCAAATAGCTCCTCCTGGTGGCAAAAACCTTGCTCTGCAATAGTCAAATGTGGTGCAATACCAGTCACGAACAGTTTAGTCTTAATTTGTAGTTTTCTTTTTGATATAGCTATGGGATTACACTTTAATGCAATTTTAATATAATTCACTGTTAAAATTTAAAATTATCAAATAAACAGCCTTTGTGAATATATCTTAGTTATTTAAACCTGTGTACTAGGAGGTTTTTGTACAGTGTATCTGGACTTCCTGACACTGTGGGCCTCAAAGCACAGTAGTACAGAGCAGAGTGTGATACTGCATCAGAAGAGATCAGCAGATCCACACAACTTTGGTCTTTATCAACTTTTGCAGCCATACCAGGAATATCGGACTGTTGGCTAGATTGACTTGCATAGAGGAAAACTATAAACTCTGGTGTAGATGTGGGATACTGGCGATACCACTGAAGAGCAACTGTCACGTAGGGCAACGCCCCCTCTCGTAGCTGCCACTCTGGGTTCCCTTATGTCCGTGTTCCCTGTCTGTTCATCCCGCCCAGCTCGTTTGTCTTCGTGATTCCTCGTTTGTTACCACGCCCCTGTATTATCGTTCACACCTGTCCCTCGTTTTCTGTCCCATGTATATAAACCCCTGAGTCTCCCTTGTCCTTTGTCTGGTGTTTTGACTGTATTGGATGTCTGGATGTTTGATTCGCACTCTTGGTTGTTCGTGTTACATTCTAGTGTTGTTTGCTTGTTGCCCGGTTGTTCCTGCTTTCTGTTACTCCCTGTCTGGTTTGCGTCTCCTGCGTTATCATGCCCGTATATGCTTGCTTTTCGGACTGCCGACGATTCTGGTATTCCCTTCAATAAATCTCGCTCTTCTCAGTGATTGTGTCCGTCTCCTCGCTCCGGGGCGCGAGCTCCGTTACAGCAACATTCCCACCACTCTTACTGTAACTGCAGGAGAGAGTAACAGGATCTCTGACACATGCTTTACATTATCAAGTGGAAAAGTTTTCTGTGTTGAGATTTTCTGTATGTAGAAAAATAAATTACAAAAAGTAATTCAATGAAATATATATATAGAATATAGAAGAATAAAAGATGAAATAAGATAAACTCACCTAAAAGTAAAGTAGGAGAGAAAATGTAAAGAGCAGCATGATGATGGAGATGTGAAGTAAAAGCCAAAGCTGAATGGGATTCATGTAGATATATACTGAGATACAGAGCTCCGCTCTTACACCACCTCAAACTGATCCACCCTTACACGACCTCAAAAGTCAGTTCAAAGACATTTTTATCTGAAACCCCAACCACCAGAATCCTTTTCCCAGGTGTTCTACAGTACATTCAGTATCAGCAGTATCAGTGGTTAAGATGCTCCTCAAGTTCAAAGTAAATATTACATTTATCAGTTTTTGTAAAGCCTCCCAGAGACTTTGTACCACTGTGTCAGTGTTTCAAGAGCACAATAGTAGAGAGCTGTGTCTGCCAGAGTGAGTCCACTAATAGTGAGCTGAGTGGATGTGTGAGAGGTAGCTGATGAAAAACGTGGATCAGATTTGTCCTCATTACTATATTGTCTGGAATCTCTACGCAGTAAATACTGTGGTGCTCTGTTAGGATACTCCCTGTACCAGTAAAGATAAACATGTTGACCTCCTGAGTCATATGAACATTCCAGTGTAACAGATTGTTCCTCTTTGTGAAAAACCTCACTATCCTGATTCTGGTTTGGACCAATTTGATTAGCACAAAAAACACCTGTGGGGAAAAATATAAATACTTTAGAAGCTGACATTCTTTACAAAAAAGTTCAACCAAATCCACACCCAGTACCTGATAGCATAATGTAAATCAGGATGAAGTGTGTCTCCATTGTGAATGTGATCAAACTGAATCAGTAGTGAGTTTAAGCTGTTACTGCTATAATGTTGATCTGTGCTACTGTGAGTCTTTCTGCACTGAGTGCAGTTATGAGAAACTATAACAGGAACTTCCTGTCCTGGAGAACAGCTCTGCTGGGCTTTCTGACACATCTTTATTCAGAACCATATCTACATATTGCCACGGTGAGGCGGCCCCCTACCGGTCGCCTCCGCCCACAGCGGCTGTTGTTGTTGTTGTTTTGTTATGTCGTGTGCGTCCCTCAGGTGGGTGGAGCCCGTGATCTGTCTCACCTGAGGGTCGTTTGTTTGCCTATATATGTCTTGTCTTTGTACCAGTTGACCGCTGGTCATTATATCCTAAAATTTGGACCTATGTCACGGGTTTTTGGTTTGCGCACTTTCTATTAAACCATCCTTTTTCCCTGAGACTTGGCGTGATCGCTTCCTTTTTAGTCGCTCACCCTGCCCATCACACATATAGCCACACCCACAGGAAATACATATATGGACACGAACAGACGCAGACTACACATCCGAGGTCAAGGCTGTAATGTGACAATTAAAACAATAATGAGATAGAAATTCAGTTTTCATAGCTGACATGGGTCGTAAATACTGTAAACTTCACATCAAAACTGATAAAATAGCTTTTTTGACTGCGGACACTCTGAAATAGTCAGTGTAGCATTAAAGATGACAATACTCTACAATTATATGTGAATTTAACATTTTTTATTTACTATATTTTTTATAGTACTGACACCGGTCACATAATCAGGTGGTGGTGTAGGCCTATTTATTCCCACAGGTCGCGCTGTCCAGTGCTGCGCATTCAGCCTGCTACCTCGCCTCGCACCGTGGGAGAAAGACCTGCTCTGTGGTTATTCGTATTTGTGCTTCGTTGTTTGTTCATTAATCTCTGTTCGTTGCTATTTCCTGTTCTCGTTATTTCCTCCTTGTGGCCTGAGCGCTTAAGTTGCATTATGGACAATAAAACCAGTCACCCTCAGACTCTGCCTCCTGCTGCTTCTGTCCCAACGTCACAAGAACATGTTTTTCTTCCTAATATGACCTGCCTGCATAGACACCAGAAAAGCAGTTTTAGTTTAGTTCTCAACAAACCGGTTCACACCAATGAATTCAGTCAGTTATGAATTAGAGCACAGGACTCATTCATAATTATTGTGTAGTGTGTTTCCACCATGTTTGATCATTTGAGATTCAAAGTTTAGAATTTTTGTCCAGCAGGGTTTAGATTCCTGGGGTCTTCATGGGGTGCTGGTGAATTTTTTGTTTCCTGTATTTAATGATTTGTAGCTCATCAAATCATATTGCTATAAACACCGACCTGTATCTGTTTTGTTTCATTTGTATTGTTTCTTGTCTTACTGTTTTGTGTGTTTATGATCTTCTGCTCTGATGTTACTGGATTTTCTTCTGGATATGTTTGTCTGTGTTTTTTTAGTGCCACAGTGGTTCTTGGTTTCTAGGAACACATATTTTGTCTCTGTGGTGATGACCATTTAGTATTTGCATCATTCTGTTTTGCACTAGTGACTGTCTGTTCACAACACATAGCGATATTCAATTCCTTGTAATAGATCCGCATAAATCTGCCCCATGTCTATATAAAATAATAAACATTTATGTTTCTATTATTACGATTGTAACTTTCTTTATATGTGAACAGTGTTTTGCTTCTCCTGTTGTCTTGTGCAGGAAACTCTACAGATGCCAATTTCTAAGTGATTCATGAAAAATGTCTGTTCAATGACTTTAATGTTGTTTAACCCACAACCACCACAACCCTTTTCTCCAGATGTTTCTACAGTCAGTATCTCCACTGTGGTTTAGATGATCCTCGGGTTCAAAGTAAATATTACATGTATCAGTTTTTGTAAAGCCTCTCAGAGACTTTGTACCACTGGGGGCGAAGAGCACAATAGTAGAGAGCTGTGTCTATCAGAGTGAGTCCACTAATAGTGAGCTGAGTGGATGTGTGAGAGGTAGCTGATGAAAAACGTAGATCTGATGAGTGTTCACCACCCTGAGATCGAGCACCTTTATACAGCAAATACTGTGGTGCTGCTCTGTTAGGATACTGTCTGTACCAGTAAAGATACACATATTGACTACTTGAGTCATATGAACATTTCAGTGTAACAGAGTCCTCCTCTTTGTGAAAAACCTCAGTATCCCGATCTGGTCCAATTTGATCAGCACAAAACACATCTGTAAGAAAATACAATAAACATAATAAAGTTGAATTTAGAATCTGTGATTCTCAAGCAAAATGTTCAACCAAATTTACATCCAGTACCTGATAGCATAATGTAAATCAGGAGGAAGTGTGTCTCCATTGTGAATGTGATCATACTGAACCATCAGTGTGTTTAAGATGTTGCTGTGATGTTGATCATGGGCATTGCACCAGCGTTTTGCATCACTGATTTTTACTGGGTGTGTCCAACATCAGTTCAAACCAGGAAGTAAACACAATCCTCAAATAATCCTCACCAAAAATATGAAAAGGTACGCTATTTAGATCAAACGTCGACTGCTGAAATGGTCTGCACCTGCATTTCATTTTCAGAAATAAATTCTGATTTAATGGACAAGACTTTTGATTCTTAGTAGTTCAAAGATACAGGGGTTAGGATAACATAAATCAGGGATAACAACACACTACAGCATCTCTGGGGATCTGATAATGGGTGCATGCGCACGCAGCGACCGGCAGGGTGAAGTTGGCCTCCTCGTTGTCTGGTGTTTTTTAGTGTTTTAACTGTTTTTAAGTTATTATAGAAGTCCTGTGCACGAGTATTGGCATGATAAAGCGTTATATGAGTTTTTTATTCAATATGGATCTTTGTTATACAGCTGTTCTATGGACTTTGCTCTATCTACTTCTGGCCTACGATGTGAAGGGAGTTGATCACCAGGACAGGATTCGGTACACTAGAGATAGGCTGCTGCAATTGAACGGTGCGAGTGTAGTTGGCGTGACAGGGATCACGCTACAACTACCAAACTTTGTTCGGAAAGATTCACGTGGAGCCTATGATACAGCGAGATATAAGCAGAGGAAACGGGGTAAACGGGGTGGCGTGAGGTTACGCCTGAGGAAACAGCGGCTCACCCGATTTCCCCTGCCCTCTATGATCATGAGAAATGTTCGGTCTATAAGAAATAAAGTGGATGAATTGCAGGGAAATGTTCGCTACCAGAAGGACTTCAAGGACTGCTGCGTTATGGCCAGAGCCGGCGCTGACCAATGTGGTGCCCTAGGCGAGATTTTGGTTGGCGCCCCCTGCATCATCAATCATCTGTTTTTACACTCACACAGACAGCGCAAAGCTTTATGTTTTTGATAAATATATATATTTTTTATTTTAGAACAAAAACAATAGTAAAACAGTAAAATCAGTATTAAAGAAACAAATAAAAACCAAATGAATTATAAATATTATATTTATAATTCATTTGGTTTTTATTTGTTTCTCTATTGTTATACTGTATACAGTATAACAATAAATATATTGCTCAAAAAATAGAACAACTTTTAAATATGAATAATAAATAAATATTGGTGTAGTGAGGTGGAGGGATATGATGGTGTAAATATTAATAATAAATAAATATTGGTGTAGTGAGGTGGAGGGATATGATGGTGTAAATATTAATAATAAATAAATATTGGTGTAGTGAGGTGGAGGAGATATGATGGTGTAAATATGAATAATAAATAAATATTGGTGTACTGAGGTGGAGGGATATGATGGTGTAAATATTAATAATAAATAAATATTGGTGTACTGAGGTGGAGGGATATGATGGTGTAATGCTGCTTCACTGGAAGGTGATAAGGTTGAGAATGTGTCTTCTGGTGGCCCAGGATGTGTAGAAACAGGATTTAAATATTTGAAAGGTGCATCTGAAAGGAACAGAGGAGTATAGGTGTGTTTTAATATATATTTATTTTAAAAACTTGCTGAGCTAAGCTAATAATAGCACCTACTAGGATTGGGCAGTATACTGCCACAATTTTACAATACTGTCATCATATATGATAACAGTATTGTAAAATTGTGGCAGTATATTAACCATGTGACGTGACGCAACGTGCCAAATCTGTACTTTGAAAAATTTGGCACATTCTTTAAAAAGATCTGTGGGAGGGGTCAGCAGTTGGAGCTCACTGATTGGTTATGGAGTGGCGGTTGTACAGAGGGGAAAAAGCCATAATGACGACGAGTTATGAGTCAAGTGAACTGGTTTCAAAGAAAAACACCACTGCTACAGATTGGCAGCATTAAAAGGGAGAGCCAGCAAACCTATATGAGTCAGTGTGTAAAATCTGCTTATAAAAATTCTCCGCCAAAGATGGAAACACATCAACATGCAGTCTTATATTAAAACGAAGCACCCTTCAAGTACAACATACAGTATAGTATAGTATAGTTACCTTTGGTTTCTTTCTCCTCTTTTCTCATTTTTCTCCCCTGGGCACCAGAGAACTTCTGTCTTTTTGGCATCTTTCCGGAGAGATGTCACTCACTCTATGGCGTTGTTTTTTCCCCCACAGAGAAACAGTAACGAGGTGCCCAGAGCAAGCGGGGGGAGGGGGCTGCGCGGGTGTTGGGTATCATGTGCTATTATAATTATTAATTTGACTAATATTATTAAACAATGAAGTTGTGATTATGTGGACTTTGCTTGTTTTCATATTTATGAATTGTTCATTTGTAAATAAATAAATAAATAACGCATTCACGCGAGCGCCCCTCTGGACAGCCGGCGCCCCTACCATTTGCCTATATCGCCTAATGGAAGGGCCGGCCCTGGTTATGGCCTTTACAGAGACGTGGCTAACTGAGCAGGATCAGAACAACGGCTCTGTTCGAAATAGACTACTACATACTGGATACTGCATACTGGACTCAGTATATACTGGATACTGCATACTGGTCCTCGTAGTAGTATGCAGTACAGTTTCCAGTATGCGACAAAAGCAAAGCATACTACGGGGTCACGTGAACGTAGCGTTGCATGATGGGATGCAGTACACCACGAAGATAGCTCTGTTCGCGTACTGGAATATTTTGCGGAAGTAGTAGGTCATCCGGGTATGTTTCGCGTACTGGAAATTTTCATTTTGGTCACATACTGCATACAACATACTGATTTGGGGCTCGATCAGTACGCCAGTAGTATGTAGTAGGCTATTTCGAACACAGCCAACGACTTGGCCATAGATGGGTTTGGAGAACCATTATGACTGGATCGACAGGTTGAAGTGACGGGAAAAACTCAAGGTGGTGGGGTCTGTTTATATCTGAACAAGCGATATTGTATCGCTGTGACTGTCAGAGAACGCATTTGTACGCAAGATATTGAACTGTTATGTATATTGATACGTCCTTTTTTCCTGCCATGCGAATTTCCACAACTTTTTATAACAGTGGTGTATATTCATCCTAAGGCACATGCTGTTTCTGCCTCTAGTACTATCTATGACGTCGTACAAAAATTGCAGTCAATCTCTCCTGATGCCCCAAATTTCATACTGGGAGATTTTAACCATGTTTCACTTTTTAAAACTTTGAGGAACTTTTATCAATTATTTCGTGTCCAACTAGACACGGTAAGACATTGGATTGGTGTTATGGATCAGTTAAGGATGCTTTAAAAGTCCCTCCCTTTACCCCCTTTGGGTTCAGCAGATCATAACTGTGTGCACCTAGAGGGAGAAAGCACAGATAAAGGACATGAAACACTGGACTGATGAGTCTATGCTCTGCCTGCAGGAATGTTTTAACTGTACAGAGTGGGGTGTGTTTAAAGAATCTTGTGGAGATGATCTGGATGAATTGGTTGACGTAACATGCTCTTACATATCATTTTGTAGAGATATGATTGTCCCCTGCAGACAGGTGAAAATGTATCCTAATAATAGACCATGGATGAATAAAGCAGTCAGTCTTAATTTGCAGAAAAAGAGACTGGCTTTTAGACAAGGAACCACCTTTGATTTGAGTGTTGCTAATAAGGAGTTGAAAATTGAAATTTAAAAATGCAAAACAGAACTATAAAAATGGGTTGGAGAATAAAATGGCGGCAAATAATCTTGGTTCAGCCTGGTCTAGCATGAAAACTATAGCAGGTCTTAAGGATTCAGGGAACAGTAAGAAGGTCATTTTTGAAGGCTTCACTTCAGACACCTAGCTGGCTAATGCTTTTAAACATTTTTACAATCGGTTTGAAGCATTTGATTTTGCAAATGAAGTCCAGGGTTTTAGAGGAAAACTGGCAAATGATCAGCACTTCTCGATAGATATGGAGCAGATATAAGGCCTTTCTCTCTGTAAGGGTGAATAAGAGTTATGGGCCTGATAATGTTTGTGGGAGCCTACTCAAAAGTTGTGCTAAAGAACTGAGCCCTGTGTTTCATTATATTTTTAATAAGTCTCTACAGACACAGCATGTACCTAAGGTGTGGAAAGATGCAGTAGTGGTTCCTGTCCCAAAGTCCTGTCCCAAACGATTTTAGACCAGTTGCACTTACGTCAAATGTAATGAAAACTTTTGAGAAATTGATAAGGTCTGAAATCTTAAGAAAAACTGAACATAAACTTGACCCACAGAGGAGTCAAGGATGCTACAGTGACATTGTTTAATTTATTGTTCCAACATCTGAAGGAGAAAGGATCCCATGTTAGAATTTTATTAGCAGATTTTTCTTCCGCTTTTAACACAATCCAACCCCATGTTTTGATTACAAGGCTCCACAAACAATTTGATTTGGGTAATAATCTTGTGGGCTGGATTCTTGATTTTTTAACTAATAGGACACAGAGTGAGGGTAAACAGGATTTTTTCTGATAATATCTGCTCCTCAACGGGCTCCCCACAGGTATGTGTGCTTTCACTCCTCCTACTATTTATCCTTTACACAAACGAATGTCAGAGCAGGTGGGACAATAGGACTATTCTGAAATATGCAGATGACACAGTCATTTTTACAGCCAGCTACAGTGAGAGGAGCATAACCATGGCCCATTCATCAGTGATTTGTAGAGTGGTGTGAAGAGTCCTATCTACAACTAAATATATGAAAGACCAAAGATATGGTAATTGATTTTAGATGATATGACCACACACATGAGGCCACGGTTATTTTAAGGGTCAGATAGTGGAACGTGTACATCACGTGTACCTGGGAACAATAATAGACTCAGAACTGAACTTTGAGGCAAATAGTGAGGCTGTGTGTAAAAAGGGGCAGCAGCGTTTGCACTGTTTAAGGACATTGAACTACTTCCACGTTAATAGACCGATGATGACTTTATTTTATCAGGCTTTTATAGAATCAGTTTCAGTATTCTCCTTAGTGGCATGGTTTGGTAACTTGACGTTCAAAAAGAGGAAGGGCCTGAATCAGATTGTAAAATGGGCAAGTAAGTTGATTGGTAAGCCATTACCCAACTTGGAGACTTTGTATGGCACACAGGTAAAGCGGGTAACAAGTGCAATTTTAAGGGATAGTACTCATTCCCTGTACAGTGAATTCAGGTCTCTTCCATCTGGACAAAGGTTAGAGGACCAAAATGTAGAACAAGACGATATAAGGAGAGCTTTATTCCGACAGCCATAACTCAAGCAAATAGGACGAATAGTATATAGAGAACTAAGAAATTGTATATGTGGTTCACTGTTTGTTTGTTCTAATTGTTTTTTAATAGTTTTTAAATTGTTTCTGCTGCTTTACATACTGTAAATCAAATCTACCTTTGGGTACAAATAAACTAACCTAACCTATAATTGTAATGAATTTGATACTTTGGGATTTTAATCTTTGTTCTTTAGCGGAGACTCTACCTGCGTATCATCAATATGTATTATGTCCCACGCGGGAGGGGGCATGCCTAGATCTATGTTACGGCAATCTGGAGAAAGCTTACTATGCGACTGCCCTGCCAGGGCTCGGAAAATCAGATCACAACATGATCCGTTTAACACCAACGTACCAACCTCTGTTGCGCCGAGAGAAAGTAAAGAAAAAAGAGGTGAAATGTTGGACCACCGAAGCATCTAATACTTTAAGGGACTGCCTGGACTCCACTGATTGGGAACTTTTGATAAACTCGTCGTCAAACATCAATGACGCTGTGCTCGCAGTTTCAGGATACATACAGATGTGTGAGGACATTATCGTCCCAAAAAAGACAGTGAAACTTTATCCAAATAATAAACCATGGATTACTCCTGAACTTAAGGGATTACTAAACCGTAAAAAGAGGCTGTTTAAATCTGGAGGCTCAAAGGAGGACATCAGATCCTTACAGAAAAACATTAAAAAGAAAATACTGGACTGCAAGTCTGCTTATAAAAACAAGATTCAGTCATTATTTAACCATGACGCTAAAGGGGCTTGGCAGGGATTACACATTATGACTGGTTATAAACCTAAAATGCAGAACTTGACTGTCTCAGATGACAACGCCTTCTCAGATAAACTGAATACTTTTTATTGTAGGTTTGACAATACTGACCATAAACCCAGCAGGAACTGGCAATGGATGCAGTCAGAACTATGCAAGTTCGTGACATTCAAATAAGCACTGAGGAGGTTAAAGATCAGTTTTTATGTGTTACCATTAATAAATCTCAGGGTCCAGACTGTATCAGTTGTAAAGTGCTGCACACATGTGCCGATTCACTTGCTTTTCCATTTCAAATGCTGTTTCAGCAGTCAATAGAAACAGGACTAATCCCGGTTCAGTGGAAACAGTCTCTGACTGTACCGGTACCAAAGAATAACAGGCCAAAAGAGATGAATGATCTGAGACCTGTGGCATTAACCTCAGTGCCCATGAAATGCTTGGAGAAAATCATACTGAAACATCTGCTTAGTGAGGTAGCACCAACTTTGGACCCTCTCCAGTTTGCATACCAGCCAAGGCGGGCAGTGGAGGATGCACTGCTAACCATGACAAACAGCATATTTGAACATCTAGAGGAGCCTCACAGCTTTGTAAAGATTGTTTTTATTGATTTCAGCAGCGCATTCAATACCATCCAACCCCACCTACTGATGGACAAACTGGTCAAGTTAGGTGTTAACCCAAGGCTCATCATATGGATTAATAACTTCCTGTTAAATTGTACTCAGCAGGTTAGATTTAATCAGGCCATCTCATCCCCTAAGGTCATTAACACGGGTGCTCCCCAAGGATGTGTGCTGTCTCCCATACTCTATACACTTTATACCAATGAGTGTGGTGCTCTTACAACTACACACTCTTATTTTAAGTATGCAGACGACACTGCCCTGGTGGGGTTCTTGAAAGCAGGGGAGCTGTCAATGTCCAGCTTTGAAGAGGAAGTGAAGAGCTTCATAAAATGGTGCTCTGACAATTTCCTTAATGTTAACACAAGCAAAACTAAAGAAATGGTTATCGACTTTAGACGTAGTGCAGAAGAAGTACCAAACACTGTCGTCAACAACACACCGATAAAGAGAGTTAACACTTACAAATATTTAGGGGTTGAAATTGATGATCAGTTGAGATTCGACAAATGTGCCACTGTTAAGGTGAAGAAGCTTCAACAAAGAATGTTTTTCCTAAGGAAATTGCGTAGTTTTAATGTTGACACTTAAATTTTAGAGCTATTTTACAAGTCTGTACTTCAGTGTGTCTTGTCCTTTGGTCTGGTCTGTGTCTTTGGTAGTATGCGTAAACATTATTAAAACAGCTAGCAGGATAATTGGGTGCAATCAAACATCAGCTGCCCAGCTGTTTCAAGACACCATACTACACAAGGCTGAAAGTATTATTGCAGACACTACCCACCCTTTACATAATAGATTCCAGTTAAGTCAACGTGGTAAGGGGAGGCTACTACAAAGGAAAATAGGAACAACTAGGTTCAGTAAGTCATTCGTTCCTCTTGCAATTAGAATGGTTAATGAAAGACACAGTTCTCAGCAAGGGACTTGACACTGTAGCACTGTGTGTGTATGTGTGTGTGTGTGTGTGTGTGTGTGTATGTGTGTGGTATTTTTATCCTGTTTATGTTGTTTGTACCATACGCACCATGACCATTTGAATTTCCCTTCTGGGATAATAAAGTTAACTTTGACTTTGACTTTGAATTCACAGCTATGATAAAAAGACTGTAATTCATTTTAAAAAGGCCTCAAGATCCCATTGGTGCATCATTAGTGCATCTTGTACATGCAACACACATATATCATTCTCAAATCCTTTACTTCATATACAGTGTACTAGTTCTTGGAGTCTAGTGTACACAGTGTGCTAATAGAACATCTCTTGATTGTCACATACATGTAAGATTTGTCTTCATCTTCTGATACATGATGAAGAACATCCATAGTTCTACTACTGAAAGAACTGTTCATGTTCACGAAGTTTGATTTGACATGGACATGTGTCTGCCAAAAGAATAAAAACACTTTATATGTAATTGTTCATTTTGCCTTCAAATTCAAATTATTAACTTCACACATGATTTCACATATCACAGAAACCCAGAAATCTGAAACTCAACATGTTGTCTAAATAGTAATGAAAAAAATGTGTTTCAAATCCAAAAATCCAAGAGTTCATCAATGTCTTCACCTAAAATCAAAAAGTGAGTTGTGTGTTTTGTTATAGAAACATATAAAGGGCGCCCCCTGCTGGTGTCAGCATTTGTTTGTTGAGATTGGAGAAATGCAGCTGAAAAGAATCAAACATCCAATGACTTCTGTAGTAATGAACAAATCGTCTTCATTCATTAATTAAAACTTTCATTCAGTAGTGTTTGTATGAAGAAAGTACAAATAAATCTTAAGCCAAGACACCAGGGGACAGGACACATCAGTACAGGACAAATTCGGACACATCAGGACAGGACTGGTGTAAATGTTTCCAAAGTAAAGTCTTTACTGCAGCAATATCACTGCAACCAGCTTCTACAAACCCATCTGTCTAGTGCTTCAGTGCAGGACGCTGGGTAGTTTAAATGGACCTTCAATGCAAGATGATTAGATTAGGATTGTAAAAGTTAAATATGTCATGAAACTGAATCTAAACATTCAAACGTTGTATAAATTTAACAAATTGATTGAGAATATGCTGATGTAAAGTAAGACACAATGAAGAACTTTGTTGCTAAATAAGGTTTATGGCAGGTTAATGAGATTTGACTCCATCAGATGTTTTTGTGCAGATGATCATAGTTTCCTGTCACTGTGTGCTGCAGGGCACAGTAGTACAGAGCAGAGTCTGATACTGCAGCAGAGGAGATCAGCAGATCCACATGATTTATATCTTAATTTTCTACTGCAGACTCTACAGGATTTCCTTGTAGGACATTTACAGTGGAGGAGACTGGTCCTATTCCCTCTCCAGAACTATAACCTGCTGAAGAGATTCAAAGACAAGAGAGGAAACATTTCAGGATTAGTTTGATTTAGTAAGTGTAAACTCTTCTTTATTGTTTAAAATCTTACCTTACTAAGTTCATCCAGTGCATAATGTTCTGTTTCTGTTCTTGTAATGTCCAGTAATCATGTGCATCTTACCTAAAATGAGGAACAGAAGCCAGTGTCCACTAACACATGCCATGATTGAACTGCAAACTCTGTTTCTGATACAGATTCGCCTTTTCTTCATCTTCCCTTAGAACAACCCAGTGTCACATCACCTGCAGTTTCAGGATTTCTATTTGAACACTGCCCCCTTCTGGAGGGTTTACTGAATTACTGTGTATGAGGAAGAAACTTTTATCATCCCATAATGTATCATGCACTATTTGAAGAGTCAAATATTTTTCCTTTCACCATTTTGGAGAAACTGAACTGATATTTAAGCAACATGTTGAAATTGATAAATGCTAAAATAGATCTGTGAATAGTACTTTCCACATTGTACTAATTTGTTCAAGCCCTCCTAAAATATCAATGGTAAAGTTTAATGTGGTCAGATCAGATAGTGTCTGGTTAACTGACAATGACAAAAGTTTGTAGGTATTCCCATATGAACCAAAATTGTTTTAAAAGTGCATGACTAGAGTCTAATGGTTTTTAAAAAGTTTAGGTTTTAAAGTTAAAAACCCCAATAAAGTGACAATTAAATGTACATCATATATACAGATAGAATGCGAAGGTTTCTAGTACAGTGGGTGTTAAATGGTTATTTATGTTAAATCTTTTAATAACAAATTACACTGACAATGTTTCAACAATCTTTAATCCATTCATCCTAATATTAGTAGTGTACCTGCAATAGTTAATTAAACTAAAATTCCATTTGAGAGGTTTTTGTACAGTGTATCTGTGTAGGAGGAGGATTTTGTACAGTGTATCTGTGTAGTAGGAGGTTTTTGTACAGTGTATCTGGGTTTCCTGTCACTGTGGGCCTCAGAGCACAGTAGTACAGAGCAGAGTCTGATACTGCAGCAGAGGAGATGTTCAGATGTAGAAGGTTGTTGTTCTTTTCAATAGATGCAGATAGACGAGGAAGACTTGAATTTTTAGTCGTTTCATGGGAATAGATGAGAACAATAAACTCTGGTCTTGAATTGGGATACTGGCGATACCAGTAAAGATAATCAGGTTTGTCTCTGAAATTACATGTTATAATAACATCCTCCTCCTCTGAGACGTGCTTGTCTGGTGTAAGTGAATGTATTGTCTGTGCTGATGTCCCTCCTGGGGAAGAAAAGAAGAAAAATTTTAAATAAACTTTTTTTTTGTTTATCTCTTTCATATTATAAGAAATTCTCTCATATAAATACATATTCAACATATATCAGTTATAAGAATAAAAAAGATTATGTCAAATTATTTCCTTGTTTGTTTTTTAGCATTGGAAAAATGAAGGTAAATATAAACTCACCTAACAGTGTGAGTAAGAGAGAAAGTGTAAGGAGCAGCATGATGATGGAGATGTGAAGTGAGTGAAAGCCAAAGCTGAATGGGATTCATGTATGATGTGTTCGAAATAGCCTACTACATACTGCATACTGCATCCTGCACTCAGTATATACTGGATACTGCATACTGGTCCTCGTAGTAGAATGCAAAAGCAAAGCATACTACGGGGTCACATGAGCGTTGCATGATGGGATGCAGTACACAACGAAGATAGCTCTGTTCGTGTACTGGAATATTTTGCAGAAGTAGTATGTCATCTGGGGATGTTTGGTGTACTGGAAAAATAATTTTTATTCGCATACTGCTGTCATATGTGTGTTTAACCTTCTTCTAGTGTTTTGGTCGTGACTGACCCGTTTGTAGGTTTTAAATGCATAAATGTACTACATAAATGTGTTTAGTCCATCAAGACTTTTTGACTTTGTCAGGAACTTCTATTTAAACATTTTTTTCTTTTTACATAATAATAAAATTATCTTTCTATTGCTAAGGTCAGTTTTGACACAGGTATGATTACAAAACAATAATAACTGCAAAAACGGATCAAAAACATACAGGGGGCCACAACAAACATATTAAAACCAAAACTTTCATGGATAATGAAGCCTAACAGCATAACCAAGAGGTAAGAAACAAAATGGATGATAAATCATTTGTTTTTAGGGTATGTAATGGCTGATTTGAGTTATGGCCAGGGCTGGACTGTTAAATACAGAATCAATATACGTATTATTATAGAAAATGGGAATGTGACTTCAGCAGACACAAAAGACGCAATGCATTGTAGTATTTTTTTGTAGGTTTTGCACTCTCAGCGCCTCAAGGAACCTTCGCTCAAATCATGGGTGATCATCAGTTCTAGTGATCAGGGTGACTGCGCACACTGCACATGCATGGCTGGCATTGCAGAGTCCTGAACACATATTGGGGCTCTCCTGTTTAACACTGAAGTAGCAGTGCGGATACGGGTGACCAAAACGGTCACTGATGTTCCAGCCTATTGGATGATGCCTGCTAATGTTGACAAGGTTCAAGCAGAGGTGGCTCACAAGATTGACTTCTCCACTGGTGCAGCTAAGAGACATTTACAAATGTAAAAAAGTAAATGTAAAAGAGGAAAGAACTCGACAAGTGCATCAGAGGAGAGAAAATTAAGCCGGGTATACGTACTCGTGTCGGTTCCAGAAATCTGTGTGAGCATAAACCCACACACTCTGACTTGTCTCCCTTTTGCACACTCATAGCAAAGCTGTTTGTCTTTCTGGAATGGAGGACTACTACCATCATTATGCAGACCCTGTTAAGCCAGTGGTAGTGCCGAAGTCATTATTGCATCTTCGTGACCACGGAAAGGATGGATGTGAATTGTCTGCTCTGCAGCAGCACTGTGAGAATCTTACACATCTGGTAGTGCTAAGAGGCTCAGGCAGCGGCAGTGGAAGTTCAGACAAAACAGCAGCATCGATCAGGTTCAGCAGGAAAACTGAAAAAACTTACTCCATTTTGTATACATTCCTCCCCCGTCGTGAGAGCGATTGTGGCACTTGAAAACACAGCAAGCATTCACCATTTCATCGTAATTCATACTAGATTAAGATAAAGAAAACTGAGCCTCGTAGTTAACCAGTCGCTACTGTAGCCTCCGTGTCCTAAACTCCCGTAATGCATTGCGTCTTTCGAGTCTGCTGACGTCACATTCCCATGCTCTATTAAGGATAACTCTTGTCACTACATAGAAGTGGTTAATCCGGTCCGAGGTCATGACGGGTAGGCAGAGTCCGTAAGGTATCTGAGGGCTAGGCAGGATACGAGGTCTAGGGAACAAGCAGAGGTCGGTGCACAGGAAAATCAACACTAGGGTATAGCGCTCGGTACGCAACATTGTTGGTAATACTTCGCGTCTAGGAAGTGGGACGGAAGGGTATAAGTATGTTAGGAATGTGGGTGTGGTGATGGGGAACAGCTGAGCTAGAGGCAATCAGGTGTCATTCCTGACAAAATCATAAAAGTGATTGTGATATAATAATGCTAAGATTGAATCCAATTACTTTAACCAGTAATATATATTTTTTTCCCTGTTGTACCCCACATACATAAATTACAAGTCGGTTGTGCTCCGCTAATTATGAGGGGCCGGTGTTCTGTCGAGTTGTGCTTTGCATCGATGTGTGCTAGTTTGCGATTTTGTGCATGCACAGACCCACAGGCTTGTCATTTGTTTCTGTCGAGTTTACGTTCAGGAGAGTAATTTCTTATCTTTTTTATGTTTTTGTCAGCAAACATGTGCATGGGTCTGTACTGGAAGCATGATTTGATAAGGGAAGCATTATTTGATGCATGATATCAGCCTATCGAGATATGCTACCCATGCATGTAAAATATTAGTAAGGAAGCTATAATGGATTTAAATCCATGTGTCCCTTGTCCATACATACAGTGCACATACTTTATTTTATAATTACAATGCGTCATAATACTGAGTTAGGCTACATTTTATGGGAAACGCACAACTGGAAGCATTTTTCGACAAAGTAGCACAACTCGACAGAACACCGGTCTAAACCAAAAATGCCAGGGCCGATTTTTTGTCCCAGTCCAGCCCTGGTAAGAGAGTACCTTATTATCCTTTGTCATGATGAGACCGAAGAAAACAAGAAGCCCAAAATATAATAAAATAAAATCTGGTAAACAGCGAAACTTCCTGATGCGTCTGAGACTCGCAAAACCCGGAGGATGAATATAGTTGCGAAGAGAGCTTACTTTTATTTGGTACACAAGGGGTTAAACTCTCCGCAGTAGGAAAGAGACAAATAACTCACACGAACACTTGGCGAACCCTTCCGGGATCGACGAGGCATGATAAACCCGACACACAACACCAAACAATATAACAATCCAAAGATATTACACATATGCAAAAGATAGTCAAGATATACAGTACATGGGCATGAACTCACAACTAAACTGATTCGGATGAACATAGGGTTAAAACTATATTCGAGAAAGGCATGAGGGATAACAAATTACTAAATCAGTTTGAACAATCCAACTAATGAAATCAAAGACAAAACAAATACCAAAATAACCCACAATGCGAATACTTAAGCAAACGTAAGAATAACGTAGAATGCAAAGGAAAACAGGAATTATAGACGACCAAACTTTAAGCAAGTAGGAGAGTGGGGACAGTTGCAACGTGTGGCAGTTGCAACACTGCAGATTTATCAAATCAGAAACAACCTAGAGTATTGACAGTCATACTGCACATGCTCAATTGGACCCTCCTTCTTCCTGCAAGATTGCAGCCACTTTTGAACATCTATTCTGGGTAAACAAAAAAACAAGGTAAAAAAGTAAAAAAAAATTATGAACAGAATTTTTCTCATAGTGTCTGTTTGCATCAAGTATTGGAAAGTTGTGTCATTTTAATCTGCAGTTTCTTAACTTTTAAAAGACACAGCTACCATTTGTCAGCGCTAATGTGCTAAGCTATTATAGCTAGTTTTAAGATGGCTGCCAGTGTGGGGACAGTTGCAACATGTTGTTGCAACTGTCCCCACACTGTATTGCAACTGTCCCTCATGACAATAATAATGGAAATTAGATAAAATATAAATTTAACATTTTTATTGGTCTGATCATGAATACATCAAGTATATCAATAGTTTATTGTATTAAAAGAACCAAACATGGCTGTGTTGTGTTTTTCACAAGTCTATCTTTGTGTTTTTTTAAGGATGTTACTTACGCCTATGGTACAACAGTTTTTGCAATAGGTTAACAAGGCTGTTTTGCCTTCCCCACTTTTTATCAAGTCAGTAAACTCACTGAACACTGTCAGATCACAATTAAACAAAACAACATGAATAATGATTCTCAAGAATAATCTTTGATTACTTTTTTACAAGTGTTACAACTGTCCCTCGGGACTGTTGCAACCGTCCCGTTATATGGGGATGGTTGCAACATTTCACTTTCTCCATTATAATGTAATTTACTACAATACAATAATATTTAGATGTTGCATCAGTATGGCTGGATAGGTGACAGATGTGGGTTTAATGTATTTAAAATTGTCTTTCTATTGCAAATGGTCTCTGAGATACTGAAGGAAATACATAAAGTGTTGCAACTGTCCCCACTCTCCCCTATGGCAAAACAAGAACCAACGAATAACATCTCTAATTAAACAAAACATCGTGGATCGAAACAACTCCAGGAAACGTAAGTATTTCTAACCGGGTACATAAAAGAACAGAACATTAATCTCCTCACACAAAACACGAACGTTAAGGACAAATGGCACAACCTAAGTCATACGACTGGAAGAGAGCATCACAGGGATCAGGTTATTCTGGCAGGTTTGACAAGCAACTCTTACACGAGCGCAGACACAAATACCTGGCCAAGACGCAATGACAGACAAACTATATGGGGAAAAGCGAGAGAACTAAATAGAAGGATAACAAGGAATTAAATGCACAGGTGAAAGCTATAAAACAAATTAAACGAAAGGCATGGAAAACCAAGAAACAAACACATACAAGGAAAAACACGAAGGAGGCAGACCCAAAGAGGGGCTACTCATTACACTTCCACTGCAGGATCATCATACTCCATATAATGTATGAAATCCGAACATTTCGCAGTAAACCTGGAAAAACTTAAAGTTGGACCGGTTCCAGGTTGAACACAGGTGCAGATCCACTACAGTCAGATCAGGTAAACAAACTTAAAGGAGCAGACTCACACAGTGCAGACACAACCAGTTGATGGGTAAGCAAATAAAAAGTTACTAAAATGAACGTTAAAACAAAAATCGAAGGAGAAGCGGCAGCCAGAAGCACCAGCGTATCTCTCCCATCCCGGAAGGTATTGAATTTGGATGTATATTAAGGCATTTATTCGCAATTGTATATTTGTACATATCTGACACATATATTTGTTTTATTTATATTTGTGATATTGTGATTATATTACAGTTCTCATGTTTTAGGGAGTTTTAAAGATTAAGAATAAACCCTAACCAGTCCAATAAGAACAGTTGTGCAGTCATCTTCATTATGAACCCAGTGTCACACCACCTGCAGTTTCAAGGTTTCTAGATGCACACTGCCCCCTTCTGGAGTGATTACTGAATTACTGTGTATCAGGAAGAAACTTTTATCTTTTTATTATAAACTTTTATCTTTTATCTTTTTATTATACTTAATAGTAGCAACATTCCACCAGTGACAACTGACCACTGAACTGATCATTCAAAACTCATGTAAACACAGGGATGCTCCACATGCGTGTTCACAGTCTGAGAGTCAAATCAAAATGATTTCTTCTCACTACAAATGTGCTAAACTGATTGTGGAATGAAAAATAGTTTCATCTGACATTTGCCACAAACCAGCAGTAAATGAACCAGCTTCTATTAAATGCCATACAACACTACCGAACTTTACACATTTTCATACAGTAGATTAAATACAGTACTAAACTAAAGTACTAAAGTACTAAACACAGGAAACAATGCTGTATTCCAGTTTTTCTAGAATTTTATCAATGTTTCAACAATATTTTATAGACTAATCCAAATCTTAGTTGAGTACCTACATTAGTTAATTCTACAAACACTCATTTCTGTACAGTGTATCTGTGTAGTAGGAGATTTTTGTACAGCCTATCTGTGTTTCCTGTCACTGTGGGCTGCAGGGCACAGTAGTAGAGAGCAGAGTCTGATACTGCAGCAGAGGAGATCAGCAGATCCACACGCTTGATATGCTTATGAACTTGAGCAGACAGACGAGGATCAGAATCAGCTGTTTGATTTTGTCCATATTCCGTCACTAAAACAAGGAACTGAGGCTGTGATCTGGGATATTGGCGATACCACTGCAGATTGTTCATATTCACAGTGTAGTTACAGGAGAGGATCACTGTTTGCTCCTCTTTAAAACTGACTGCAGCAGATAAAGAGGTGATGCTGTCCTGGGTGCTGTCACCTGTAGAAGAGCTTCAGTGAGTCACGTGGACTGATGATCTACAAATTCATGATTATTCCAACAGGTTCATGAATAATATTTAAGAGTACATAAATATTTATAACATGTAAACATATGTAATATATAAACAAATAAGAAATATATGGTAAATGGAACTGAAGTCTTACCTGTGAATACTGTTAACAGCATAAATGACCAGAGAAACATGGTGTACTTTGCTGTCTGTCTTAGACGTAACTTTGAAGTCTCACACTGACATTCTCTCTGTACATCACACTCCAGCTCCTCCTCCATTTCCTTCAGTAACCAATCAGAGAGCAGGAAGCTCAGCACCAAACCCAGATTATCTAAACCTTCTTCATGGCTCTGTCGAACATCTAGTGTGTTTCCGCCATGATTGATCATTTGAGATTTAGATTTTTTTTTGTTCTGTACAGTTTTGACATATTGCTATAAACACCGACCTGTTTCTATTTTGTTTGATTTGTATTGTTACTGGTTTCTCTAGTGCTGAGAGTTTCTTGTCTTACTGTTTTGTGTCTTTATGATTTCTGCTCTGATGTTTCTGGATATTCTTCTGGATTTGTTTGCCTGTGTTTTTCTGATTGACACACTAGTTGACACTTAATTTCTTGGAACACATATTTTGTCTCTGTGGTGATGACCATTTTGATTTTGTACCATTCTGGGGTGGGTTTCCCGAAACGTTATTAGTGCTAAGTACTTCGTAACCTCGTATGAAACGTACGAGGTTAAGAAGTACTTAGCGCTAAGAACGTTTCGGGAAACTCACCCCTGATCTCCACAAGTGTCTGTCTGTTCACAACACATTGCAATATTCAATTCCTTGTAATAGATCCCCATACATCTTTCACAATGCCCTTTTGTCTATATAAAATAATAAATATTTATGTTTGTATTATTACGATTGTAACTTTCTTTAAATGTGAACAGTGTTTTGCTTCTCCTGCTGTCTTGTGCAGGAAACTCTACTGATACCAATTTCTAAGTGACTCAAACAGAAAAATGTCTGTTCAAAAGACTTTAATGTTGTTTAGCCCACAATCACCACAACCCCTTTCTCCAGGTGTTACTACGTTCAGTATCTCCACTGTGGTTAAACAATACAGTTCTTTTCACTTCAAATGCAACGCGTTATAAAGTCTGCCCTCCTGTGGTCGATTGTTGTCATTACAGTGTGTGGACATTAAAATCATGTTTTGCATTGATGCATTTGTGGTGATGAGATCAGTTGACTATTTTCATTATTCTGTCCTAGTAGATAATGCCACATTTAATATCAAAGAACTATTTTTTTATTTTTAAGAATTGTGATTGCAGATGAGGAATAGAGTGACATTATAGTTGATGGTTATTGTCACGTATGGACGCGGCCCCTCCCTTAGCTGTCACTCCGGATTCCCTTGTGTCGGTGTTCCGTGCCTGTTTATCCCGCCCCGCTCGTTTGTCTCCGTGATTCCCTGTTTGTTACCACGCCCCCGTGTCATTGTTATCACCTGTCCCTTGTTTCAGTTCAGTGTATAAGTCCCAGTCATTCCCCAGTCTGGTTATCTGTGGTTTTGTGCTTTGTTCATGCTGTTGGTTTGTTCACTTTGTTCATGCTGTTCGCTTGTGCTTTGCTGTTCGCTGTTCAGTCTTGCTCGTGAGTTTGCTCTGTGTTTCCCCCGTCGTGTTTAGTATGCCCGTGTACCTGTGTTATTCTGACTGCCCTCCCGTTATGGACCCGGACTGGTTATCCGACGACGAATATGGTATTCCCTTGAATAAATCTCGCTCTCCTCAGCGTTTGTGTCTGCCTCCTCGCTCCATAGCGTGAGCTACGTTACAGTTATAATCAGGCCAGTATGATTCTCAATTATTTAAAAAAATATGATCCCATTACAACTTCATACCAGCAATAATTATAATACAGTTACTATATATCAACATGCTATGTGATGACACTTTCATTTTACAGAAGCATAGTTCTGTCTTCTGAATATATCACTCCTATTTATGCTTATCACTGCAGTAGTATCTGTGTAGTAGGAGGTTTTTGTACAGTGTATCTGGGTTTCCTATCACTGTGGACCTCACTGCACAGTAGTACAGAGCAGAGTCTGATACTACAGCAGAGGAGATGTTCAGATTCATACGTCTTTGGTCTTTTTCCTTGATAACTTCTGCAGACATTCTAGGAAGATTAGGATCATTGTTCAGTTGATTTTCAAATGCAGGAAGAAGAAACTCTGGTCTAGATGTGGGAAACTGGCGATACCACTGAAGATAATCACCAGTGCTCCCACTGTAACTGCAGGAGAGAGTAACAGTTTCCCCCTCTGACACGTGCTTTACTGGGTCAACTGGTTCAATGTTCTGTGTTGAGACTTCACCTGGTGAGACAAGAAGAAAATTAAGAAAAAAATATGATGTTGTGAAACTAATTATAACATTGAACAGAACACATTTATTATTTCTAATACGTTTCTGCATTATTGAAAAAAAAGGTCTTCTACTATAAACTCACCTAAAAGTGTGAATAGGAGAGAAAGTGTAAAGAGCAGCATGATGATGGATATGTGAAGTGGGTAAAAGCTAAAGCTGAATGGGATTCATGTAGTTTTGTACTGAGATACGGAGCTCCACCCTTACACCAACTCACACTGATCCTGTCTCACACCACCTCACACTGCTCCACCCTTACACCACTTAAGGATTAGTTAGGTTTAGTAAGTGTCCAGTAGCCTAATCATGTGCATCTTACCTAAAATGAGGAACAGAAGCCAGTGTCCACTAACACATGCCATGAATGAATTTCAGACTCAGTTTCTGATACAGATTCTCCTTTTCTTCATCTTCCCTTAGAACAACCCAGTGTCACATCACCTGCAGTTTCAGGATTTCTAGATTAACACTTATGGGTTTACTGAATGACTGTGTATCAAAAGGAAACATTAATTTACATTTACATTTATGGCATTTAGCAGACGCTCTTATCCAGAGCGACTTACAAAGTGCTTTACATCTCATCACAGAATTCATCCTAGGTAATAAATTGGATAGGCCAGAAATCATCACATAGTGAATGATACATATTATAATAATTGCAGTATCATCTCTCTATCACCACAAATTGAACACTAAACTGGAAATTAAGCTTTTCGTTTCGTGCACAGAAAAACGTTTCTGTGAATAGTGGGGTTTTTTCCTTGCTCAAGTATTCTTTAATTCAAAGTAAAGTTCACAAGAGTTCACAGAAAATGGAAGTGGATATGTAAATATGATGCAAATGCAAAAAAAAAAAACAGGTACAAACTACAATCTGTAAATTTATAAAGTATTCAATGTCTATACATTCGATTATCATTATCATCAGAGTTATGGCAGAAAATGGCAATTTTACAAGCCAGTACAATCTACAATCACATTAATAAACTACAAAGAGTATAAATTAATGGGAAGAGCTGCATGGCTAGCAAGATCCAGAACTTGCACTTGCGTCCACACTATAGCAGCATTGACTGAACCCACAGATCCACTAGAAAGGTGGTGGTAGTTGGTAGTGGAAGACAGACAAACAAGTGAAAAGGACAAGTGAAAGTAGTGTAACCACAACTGTGAGACAGGCACAAGAAACAACTGACCCCCCAGGAGTGTCTAACTTCCCAAAGCACAATCTGTCACGTATGACCATGCCCCCCTCCCGTAGCTGTCACTCCGAGTTCCCTCATGTCTGTGTTCCGTGTCTGTTCATCCTGCCCAGCTCGTTTGTCTTTGTGATTCCTCGTTTGTTGCCACGCCCCTGTATTATCATTCACACCTGTCCCTTGTTTCAGTCCCATGTATATAAGCCCCTGAGTCTCCCTTGTCCTTTGTCTGGTATTTTGATTCTTTGATTGATTGTATGCTGTTAGTTCGTGTACCTGACCCCGTGCTTTCGTGTTTTGTATTTCGCCCGTTTATTCCTTGTTCTCTGTGTCTCCCTCCCTGGTTGTGTTTCCTTGTGTTCAGTATGCCTGTATATGCATGCTTTTCGGACTGCCCTCCCGTTATCGACCCGGACTGGCTATCTGACGACGATTCTGGTATTCCCCTGAATAAATCTCGCTCTTCTCAGCGTTTGTGTCCGTCTCCTCGCTCCGTGGCGCGAGCCACGTTACACAATCACACTTCCCAATCTCCATGACTATTCACAAAGCAACAGCCAGACATCTAAACTACAGGTCAGAGGAGGTTTGGAACTGTTTGATTATTCATTCACACATCAGCTAACATTGAACACTCATTCACCTCAGAACTCAGCATCCACAGCCTTGTGTCTTTACATGGTCATTGTTTATTACATTATTACATTATTACGCCACTTCATGGATGAATTGCTGTAGTTCCACTTGTTAATGATACCATTCACAGCTGATCTTGGAGGATCAATGAGGGAAGAGATTTTACAGTCTATTTGTTTATTTCCCATAATATCATACTGTATAAATAATGTGTATTCCTGAATGGACATTAAATAGACTTGGATAATATAGTCTATCTGTAGTAGGAGGTTTTTGTACAGTGTGTCTGTGTTGAAGGAGGTTTTTGTACAGTGTGTCTGTGTTGAAGGAGGTTTTTGTACAGTGTATCTGGGTTTCCTGTCAATGTGGGCCTCATGGCACAGTAATACAGTGCAGAGTCTGATACTGCAGCAGAGGAGATGTTCAGATCCACATTCTTCAGGTCTTTGTCATGTTTGATTGATATTCCAGGAACTTCTGGTTTTGCATTAACAATTTGCCCTCTATAATCCAGTATGAGGAACTGTGGAGGAGATCCTGGATACTGCCGATACCAGTGGAGACCATATTCAGTTCCACTGTACTTACAGGAAAGTTCAACACTTTTTCCTTCCACAGCAAAAACTAATTCTGTATTTGGAGTGATGGGATCTTCAGCTCTGGTACCTACACAATGTTAGAGAAAACTGCATGAATAAATTAATCAAATGTAATCATTTAAAATGTTGGTAATGAAAATCATCAAACATGTTACAGTGCTGTGTTCAGTTCCTGTTTGTTCCAGTGATATTTGTAGTTTTGGTCTACAGTTAGTGTCACTGTTACCTGTAAGAGCTGAGAGCAGCAGTAGAGTGAACATGATCATGGTGCTACAGGGAGGAGAGTCACACTGAGTTCAACTCCTCAGAATGGGCTCCTGGAGAACCATCAGCTCTGTTCTCCACACACACTCAGCTCCTCCTCCTAAATGGAGAACTGCTCCAGGGGTTCAACCAATCAGACAAGAGAAGCCTGGAGAAACACCATGTCCCTGTAATGAGTGTGTAGACATGTGTTCACATTAGTAACTTACCTTCTGAAACTGGATATTTACATTATGTACACCTAAGTGGCCAGTGAGTGTATGTGTAGGTGTAGTGTTTGTGTAGGTGTAGTGTGGGTGTTTCTAATAAAGTGCGTAGTAAATACATGTTTCACAATACTAAGAGTCTCCATTACTTACATTTACTTAATTTTTCTTAAGTGAACACTGTGACGCTTCCTGTGCTGTTTCTGCTTCACTGACACCAAGAAAAAAGGGAGTCATACATAAATGTCTGATGAACAGAAAATGATGAACAGAAGCCAGTGTCCACTCTCCTTTTCTTCATCTTCCCTTAGAACAGTGGTTCCCAAAGTGGGGGGCGCGCCCCCTAGGTGGGGCGCGGAGCTATTGCAGGGGGGGCGCGGAGCTTGGAAGTGTCGCACTTGGCTTGCTCACTGGGGGCTAGGACTCGGCACTTGTAAAGCTGCTTTGTGACAACAACTGTTGTAAAAAGCGCTATATAAATAAAATTTGATTGATTGATTCATTGATTGAAGTAAAACGTGCACGTGTCAATATTAAGAGGAGAGGTGAATCACTGACTCGTACTCGCGCTGGTGGTATTCCACTTAGTCCGTTTATTTGCTGGTTGACCAAAATAAACCTGGGCTACAGCACTACTTGACTGTTCATACATGAACTGGTGAGTTGTCCAAAGCTCATTGAATGCATTACTTACAGAAATAAAATAAAGAGCAGTGGTCTGACTTGGTTTACGGCAGAAAGCTAAAAAACAACAATATTCCATACGCGCGCTCAACTCGCTCCCTTAAAGAGACAGTACACATACTTCTGGCTGTTACATGCTTTGTGCTCTGTGATGTCTGCGCTTGCAAACTAGCCACATATGTATTGCTGTTTCTCTTATTTCATCTCCTTATTTATTTTAAATTATATTTAGAATTCTTGAACCATTTAAAAGGTTTTTTTTTCATGTTTGACCAAAGTTGTGAACCTATTGTTTTTGTCAGTTTCAGGTTCTTTGGTATTATTTATTTTACATTCAATGTTATATTCATAATTGCACTGACTGAACAAATGCAAGTTGTGTTGTTTTTACATATTTATATGTGTGTTTAAGTGTGCTATACTGGTGCAGTTTTCAATAAACTTGTAATTCAGTATGTCTGTTTTAAAAAAAAAATGTTTTAAGTCGATTCAGCACAGTTTTACTCAGATCGGTATCGGATCAGTATTGGCCGATACTAAGCCTCAGATATCTGAATCGGTATCGGAAGTAAAAAACGTGAATTGGTGCATCCCTAGTCAATATGGGGGGGCGCAAAAAAATTCTCATCTACTAAAGGGGGGCACGGCAGAAAAAGTTTGGGAACCACTGCCTTAGAACAACCCAGTGTCACATCACCTGCAAATTCAGGCTTTTTAGGTGAATGCTGCCCCCTTCTGGAAAGTTTACAGATTTACTGTTTATTGGTAGAAAATGTTTCTTTGACTTCATACAGCGCATTCATTCTATCAACTACTTACACCATAACAAACTCAACACTGACTTGATCCATAAAACATATTTTATATGATCAAATAAGTGCTGTAATGTGTGTTTATTTGTTCAAATACTGTAAAAATTGACAATGTACATCAGTACAGCTGCTAGGGAAGCTTTAATTTGGGTTGTAAGTGTGAATCTTTGGAAAATGTGTGAAAATGTGAAAATATTTGGATTGTTGTTCATGAGGACTAAATGAATTGTATAATGAAATATAACCTATAGCTCAAATAATTAATATGATCTATTTAAGCTTAAGTGTGTAGTAGAAGGTTTTTAGGGGGGTTTACTGAATTACTGTGTATAATGAGAAAACATTTATCATCACACATTATATGATTAATGATTTGTAGTTACAACTATCTTCACCACCACAAATGGAAGACTGATTTAATATTTAAGAAGTAATGTAAAGAAATAGAAATCTGCTAAATTATGTCACTGTATACAAGTATCATTGGTTTTATTTGTTCAAATACTTAATTACATAAATAATAAATTATTATAACAGGAGGTAAATAAGAGAAGGTGTCTGATTAATTGACAACAGCTTGTAATCACACAGATGTGGATAACAGTTGTGTTGACAGTGTGTGACTACAGTGTAGCTGTTCACCTATATTATATAAGTTAAAAACACCAATAAAGTGGCCAGTAAATGTAGATCATCTGTACAGCTGCAAGGTGAAGATTTTTAGTACAGTGGGTGTAAAATGGTTATTTATGTTCAAACTTTTAATATTAAAATTACAGTGCCAATATTTTAACAATATTTCATCCTTGTCTCCAAATCTCAGAACCTGCATGAATGAGAACCTGCACAATTTTTCCTACTAAATCTCTGTAGGTGTAAAGAGGTTTTTGTACTGTGTATCTGTGTAGTAGGAGGTTTTTGTACAGTGTATCTGTGTAGTTGGAGGTTTTTGTACAGTGTATCTGGGTTTCCTGTCACTGTGGGCTCCATGGCACAGTAGTACAGAGCAGAGTCTGATACTGCAGCAGAGGAGATGTTCAGATGTAAAAGGCTTTTGCTATTTTCAGTTATAGCTGATAGACGAGGAAGATGAGAGGCAACACTTTTAGTACTGAATGGAGAAACTGAAACAATAAACTCTGGTCTTGAACTGGAATACTGGCGATACCAGTGAAGAGGAAATGTTGTAGCACTGTAATTACAAATTATAATAACTTCGTCCCCCTCTGAGACGTGCTTGTCTGGTGTAAGTGGTTGAATTGTCTGTGCTGACGTCTCTCCTGGGGAAGAAATATGATAAAGAAAATTCCATATTACAGCTGTTGTTTGCTGCAATGTGCAGCATTAATGTTCACTATTTTAAATGAATAGTGACTATTTGACTATTTTTTTCTTATATATTTACTATATTTAAATCATAAACTCACCTAAAAGTGTGAACAGGAGAGAAAGTGTAAAGAGCAGCATGATGATGGAGATGTGAAGTGAGTGAAAGCCAAAGCTGAATGGGATTCATGTAGTTTTATACTGAGATACAGAGCTGCATTCTGTCTCTCCACCTTGTAGATGATTAGCCACACCCCCTCACCCACATCACAACCCAGCAAGTTAACATTACCGTATGCTATATTCAACAAAGGCATTATCCAACATTAGTGAAATGATCATTCTTGGACGAAATATGCACACTTGTGACAAAGACAGAGCACCAAACTTCAGTTCTTCAGTTTTATTTATCATAGCCTACGTTACAATTGTAAGGTCCTCATGTACTTCAATAAACCAACTTCATGCAACACCAAAAATCACAACAAATTTCAATATGTAGGGATCTCTTCCTAAAAGGAAACCAATATTCAGAAACCAAGTGTGACGGGCAGGGTGAGCTAAATAAAATGGAAGTGATCACGCCAAGTCTCAGGGAAAAAGGATGGTTTAATAGAAAAGTGCGCAAACCAAAAACCCGTGACGTAGATCCAAATGAAGGATATAATAACCAGCGGTCAACTGGTACAAAGACAAGACATATATAGGCAAACAAATGACCCTCAGGTGAGACGGATCACGGGCTCCGCCCACCTGAGGGACGCACACAACGCAACAATTACAGGACATCTGCCACTGTAAATGGGGGCGACCAGTAGGGGGCCCGCCGTACCGTGACACCAAGTGGGAAAAATAAGTACACTATATAATTCAGTAACATGTAGAAACACCTTTAGTAACAGAATCAAAAATATTAGCAGGATCTTAAAGTGAATATTATTTGTAAGAGTTTCAGTGTGACGCTAGGATATAATAGACACATACAGTCTATAAAGTTCACTTAAAGAGGCAGTACTGGGGTCCTGAAGTCCTGAGGTCCTGAACTCTACAGGAAAAACTCAGAAATACCAGAGAAATATCTTGGGCTGAGATTCACTGAGATTTGTTGGTTGTCATATTTCAAGGACATATGGATGGTATTTTTTTGACAATAAGAAAGCTCAAATTCATTATGGTGAACTATCTTCATTTTCTCTTGATGTGAATGGTGTATATCTAATAATGTCATACAAAATAAATTGTTACCAAATTACACCTCCGTGTAAGTGAGGAACAGGGTAAATATATTTTGTATAGATGTAGATGTCCTGTAACGTCCACACTACAGGTAACAGAGCATACTGTAAAAATTCAGCATGTGTGTATTATTTAAAATTCTCAGATAAGAATACAGATAAATTTTACCACAAGCCTTTTATCTCCCCACAGAGTTTTTGTAAAGCATTGCTGGGTTTCCTGTCACTGTGGGCACCATGCCACAGTAGTACAGAGCAGAGTCTGATACTGCAGCAGGGGAGATCTTCAGATGTAAATGCTTTTTACTGTTTTCAGTTACAGCTGTTAGACGAGGAAGATGAGAATTTGCAGTAGGTTGAAATGGAGAAATGGAAACTATAAAATCTGGTGCAGAACTGGGATAATGGCGATACCACTGAAGATTTTTAGCTGTGGCACTGTATTTACATGTTATAATAACTTCCTCCCCCTCTGAGACCTGCTTGTCTGGTGTGAGTGGCTCAATTGTCTGTGCTGATGTCTCTCCTGTGGAAGACAATAGTAAGAAAATAACTGTAAGAAATAACGATAAAAATAGCTGTTGATGTTTGGTAAGTTGAAGAATTCCACCCATGTTTTCACTAATTTGAATAAACATTAAAAAAATTATTTTGACAAATGATCGCAGATATTAATAAAAAAGGAAACTCACCTAGTGTGAATAGGAGAGAAAGTGCAAAGAGCAGCATAATGATGGAGATGTGCAGTGTGTGAAATCCAAAGTTGAATGGGATTCATGTAGTTTTATACTGAGATACAGAGCTCCACCCTTACACCATCTCACACTGCTCCCCCTGCTCCTGTGCTGTTTTTGCTTCACTGTTCTGGGTTTCCTGTCACTGTGGGCTCCAGGGCACAGTAGTACAGAGCAGAGTCTGATACTGCAGCAGGGGAGATCACCAGATCCACTGTTTTGTTTTTTATATTCACTTTAGCATCCAGTTGTGGTAATTGGGTGGTTCCATGTGCTACAGTACTGCTCTCTGATGGAAAGATCATCAACAAGTATTCTGGTCTGGATCCAGAATACTGGCGATACCACTGCAGATTTTGAATATTGCCATCATATTTGTAGGAGAGAATAACTGTTTCACCTTCCTGTGCATGAACCTGTAATCTGTTGTTCAGTGGTGTCACCGACTGAGATGAACAGACACCTATAAACACAAACGTAAAGACATTTAAAAGTGCAAATAAAGTGCAAAGAAGAAAAATTTCCACTAAGCCTAATTTATTACTCAGACACATTGTTACAAACATAGAGATGCATAAAAAATTAATGATGCATACAAGAAAATATCTTTGTGAGGTGAATGTAACACCTACTTAGGACAGTGATGAACACAGCCGTAGAGCAGAACATCATCATAGTGGTGACAATGTGGACATAATGAGAGATGGAGTCTGATACACGTTCACCTTTTCTTCATCTTCCTTTAGAGCAACCCAGTGTCACATCACCTGCAGTTTCAGGATTTGAAGACGAACGCTGCCCCCTTCTGGAGGGTTTACTGAATTACTGTGTATCATGAGAAAATAATTTATCATCACACACATGATTAATTAAACGTAGTTACAATTATCTTCACCACCACAAATGGAACACTGATTTAATATTTAAGTCATGAAAAGAAATAGAAATCTGCTAAATTATGTCTGAAAAGAAGTATCATTGATTTTATTTGTTCAAATTCATAATCACATTGTCAAGGGGGCAGCCCATGACCACTCCCCTTTGGGCGTGTGTTTATGTTGTCTATGTATAGGCCTAGTCGTCTGCATCTGTGGATCTTCGTGGGTGTGGTTGTGACTGAATGTGTTCATTCGTCTCACCTGTGGCTCGTCTCGTCATCACTCGGGGCTTATGTTGTTTGTCTATTTAATGTGCGTTCGCGCAGTGTCCCGTGCTCGTCTTTGTCAGAGTCTTATACGTCTGAACAGTGGCGTGCACACATAGACATCAGGTGGTGCTAAAGCACCACCAACTCTGCCCTTTATCAACGAAAGTGCCCTTTTGAAACTTCGGGGTTTTTTCGTTTTTTTTTTTTTTTTATCATTTTACTGAGGTCGGTTTGAAATGATCTTTTGAAAACCTGAGCGATTAAAAACAATGCCCTAAAATGTGCCACCACCTCGCACACACTCGACCTCTCTCTTCCTTTGTCACACCAGATACGCACCTAATAAACTAGTCGCTCTAGCCCAAATCAATGATAGATAACGTGAGGACGACCACATACAAATAATTAAGGTAGAGTTTGCAAATCTATGTGTTAAGCTGAACGTCTTCTGTTGTATAGGTTTTGTTAGGCAACATAAATTAACACATTCGTTTGTGAAAGAAGAAACGGGAAGTTCCCCATTACCTGTGAAAAATGCCCATCTGCATTCATGTAATGACAACTATTCTGCCCCTGCTTGTGTGTGTGTGGCTACTAGCTCGGCAGATAGACAACAGTTTCTCAAGAAAAGCCGGATGCCGAAGTTCTCTTCAAAAGCTTTACTCAAGACTCACTGTAAAACTATAAAGCAGACATACAAAATATATCTTAGTTACCTTCGTTTCCTTAGTGCAATTGTGTAACACTGTACATTAATGGGAACCGAACTGTTAGCTTAAAGGCTAACGTCTATGGAAAAATCCATATATATGCTAGCGGTTAGCATTTACAGTTAACTGAAGGAATATATAACTTATTTTCGTTCCTTAACCAAGGTTTACATCAGACGTAATCTCAGTATAAAGTTATACAACAACTAAACACAATAATACTCACAGGCAAATGTTTTCCTGGTCATATAATGCAGAGAAAGAACTGTGACTGTTTCGTTCCTTCATACAACCCGAACTAACTACGGGAACACTGAAGGCTCAAATGAATGTTACTGCAACAAGTTCTGACCACTAGAGGTCCCCAATGTTTCCTTATGTTAATAACAGAACATCACACTCCTCGCCTGTTATAATGCTTTATAACACTATTCCCCTTTGATGAGTAAAATAACCTCGGAGACAGGCCTAGAATAAACCTTCTGATTACCCTGTCTGACTACCCTTATATCCACTTTGCGGACTTTGGAGTCTTTGCTGGGAATGGCATTCACCACCACTCCAACAGGCCACTCGTTCCTCTTGACTTGAGTGTCTTTTAGGAGCACAACATCCCCTTCTGACAGGTTTGGCTTGTCCACATGCCACTTTCGTCTTGGCTGAAGTGATGTCAGATACTCTTGACGCCAGCGTTTCCAGAATGCATCAGCCAAAGCCTGGACCTGTTTCCACTGCTTGCTGTAGAGATCTTTGAGGTTGTACTCTCCTGGTGGTGGCGACACTGGATCAATCTTCTGTGTCAAGAGCATTGCAGGTGACAGAACAGTGGGCATATCTGGATCGGAAGAGACGGGAACCAGAGGTCTGGCATTCATGATGGCCATAACTTCAGACATGAGAGTCACCAGAACCTCATGAGTCAGGTGAAGTGTTTTTGTCTTAAGCAGCAGGGCATCTAGAATTCTACGAGCGACACCTATCATCCGCTCCCACACTCCACCCATGTGTGAGGAGTGAGGAGGGTTGAATGTCCATGTGCTGCCTCGGTCTTGAAGATAAGTTGTTAGTTTGGGGTCTTCAGAGTTTATTTTAAGCTCCTTGCATGCCCCAACGAAATTTGTTCCTCGGTCAGAACGGAAGAGATGAACAGGACCACGGACAGCTGTGAATCTTCTCAGTGCACTTACAAAGCTTGAGGATGACAGAGACTCAAGCACTTCAATGTGCACAGCTCTTGAAACAAGGCAGGTGAAGATGACCGCCCAACGTTTATTCTCTGCGATGCCACCCCGAGTTCGTCTTGCACTGATGATCCAGGGGCCAAATACGTCGACACCCACATTTGTGAATGGAGGACCTGGATTGAGTCGTTCAGCAGGTAGGTTTGACATATTCTGTTCTTCCATTCTTCCTCTTAACTTGTTACATATCACACATTTACGTATGATGTTTGACACCAGTCTTTTGCCTCCAATGAGCCACAGACCAGCAGAACGGACAGCACCTTCTGTAAGATGTCTGCCTTGATGTGCGACCTGTTCATGGTAATGCCTTACCAATAAGGTAGCTATGTGGTGCTTCTTGGGGACAATGATCGGGTGTTTCTCTTCCCAGGGTATGTCAGCCAAAGAGATGCGCCCTCCGAGTCTCAGCAGACCATCTGCATCCACAACGGGGTTCAGCTTCCTCAGAGGACTGGACTTGGGAAGGACATCACCTCTGGAAACATGTTTAAACTCTTCTGCAAATGCATCATGTTGAGCATTTCTTATAATTATTAGTTTTGCTTGTGTCAGTGCATCCGTCTTGCCATCTAAACATTTTAGACAGGACCTCACCTTGTGTATGAGCTTGGCTAAAGCCCTACTGAGTGTCTTCCAACTGGAGAAGCGCTCAAATCGGTGTGACCCCAACCCACCTTCAGAGACCTTGACTGTGAAAGCTGTAACCTGCTGTGGGCGTATATCTTTGTCTGCATCAGGGTCAATAAGATCAAATGCCTCTGGTTGTGAGTAGGTGTCTCTGGACAGGAAAGCTGGGCCTTTAAGCCAGCTGGTGTCCTTCAACACAGCCGCTGGCACTGAGCGGGTCCCATGGTCTGCAGGGTTGTGTTCTGTGCTGACAAACTGCCACTGTTCAGGGCTTGTGGACCTCCTGATGCGGGCAACTCTGTTGGCTACGTATACATAAAATCTTCTGCTTGTGTTGTGGATGTAGCCTAAAACAATCCGACTGTCTGTGTAGAATGTGATCTTGTGGATGTCTATGTCCAGCTCATCAATGATCAACTCTGCCATTTCAGTGGCCAAGACAGCAGCACAAAGTTCCAATCGAGGAATGGTATGTGGAGGATGCGGGGCCAGTTTTGACTTGTCCATGAGAAATCCAACGTGACTGTTTCCCTCTGTGTCTGTTGCTTTGAGGTAGGCCACTGCTGATATGGCCATAGTGGATGCATCAGAGAAGACACAAATCTCCCTATATTTTGCTGAGCACAGAGAGATGGGCACATAGGTTCTATGTATCTGAAGCTGTTCAAGCTCGCAAAGTGAGTCAGTCCACTGTTTCCACTGTTCTTCCTTTAACGCTGGTAGAGGATCATCCCATTCAGCATTTTCGGTGGACAGCTCTCTAACCAAAGCTTTCCCTTGAATAGTTACGGGTGACACATATCCCAGGGGATCATAAAGTCCGTTGACAGTAGACAAGATTCCCCTTTTAGTGAACGGCTTCTGTTCTCTAGATACGCGAAAGGTGAAAGTGTCAGACTGCAGGTTCCAGGTAAGTCCTAGACTCCGTTGTAGTGGCAAGGGGTCTACAGTTAACTCCAAATCCACTAGGTTTTTGGCTCTCTCTTCAGGGGGAAATGCGTCCATCACAACACGGCTGTTGGATGCTATTTTGTGTAATTTGATGCTTGACTCTGCTAGCATTACTTTTGTACTTTTCAGGACCGAGATGGCTTCACCTTCACTGGGGAATGAGGAAAGCCCATCATCGACATAGAAGTTCCTCATGATAAATTGCTTAGCTTCAGCACCATGTTCTTTCTCCCCAAACAAGGCTGCTTTCCTCAGGCCATATATGGCTACCGCAGGGGATGGAGAATTTCCAAAGACATGCACTTTCATGCGGTACTCGATTATCTGCTTGTTTGGGTCATTCTCTTTAAACCACAAAAATCTCAGAAAATCTCGATCTTCTTCTTTGACAATGAAACAATAAAACATCTGTTGTATATCCGCTGTCACGGCTATGGGCTCTTTGCGAAAGCGCATGAGGACTCCCAGCAAGGTATTGTTCATGTCAGGCCCCCGGAGAAGAACATCGTTGAGGGAAAGGCCTTCGTACTTGGCGCTGGAGTCAAACACCACGCGGATCTGGTCTTTTTTCTGTGGGTGATAAACACCAAAGATCGGCAAGTACCAGCGTTCTTGTTGTGATGTCAGTGCTGGAGCGGGTTCTGCTTGGTCTGCATCGAACATTGCTTGCATGAATTTGAAGAAGTGTTCCTTCATGCCTTGTTTCTTTTCCAGCATGCGGCGCAGGGACATGAGACGATTGTTGGCATGTTGTATGTTGTTGGGTAGACGCGGTCTGTTTGGTTTGAAGGGCAGGGGTGCTACCCAACAGTTCGCTTCATCCATGTAAACGTCTCTGTCCATGAGGTCGAGGAAAAGCGCATCTTCAATAGACGTGCCAAGCTTGTCATCATGCTGTGTTTTTTGAAACACATTCCAGCCCAAGCTCTCTACCTTCTCTTTTACAACTAGACTACTAGTGCATGGGCTGAGAAAGGAGTGGCGTCCGCTGGCGAGTACACTGGTTTTGAACGCACTGACACTATTTGTTCTGTGAGTTCTTCCTAGACACACGTCTCCGATGATCACCCATCCAAGGTCTAGCCGCTGGGCGAACGGAGCACTATGAGGGCCATTACACTGTTCTCGTACCTTGTGTGCCTGGATCACGTCCCTTCCAAGAAGAAGCAGAATAGACGCATCTGGATCTACGGCTGGAATTTTGTCCACTAGATGCTCCAGATGAGGATGATGATTGGCTACTTCTGGCGATGGTATTTCAGACCTGTCTTCTGGCAGCATGTCGCACTCAATCAAGACAGGCAGCGGGATTTGTGTGTTGCCATCTAGCGATTCCACAATGAAGTTGCTGGCACGTCGTCCTGTAGTCTTGAATGACCCTGAGCATGTTTTCAGAGTGTATGCTGATCCTTCTCCTTTAATGTCGAAGTGCTCAAAGAACTCTGTTCTGCCCAGTGACTTGTTGCTCTGTTCATCAAGAACCGCATAGATCTTTATAGCTTTGTCTCTCTGCCTTGCCGGATACACAAGCACAAGACAGATTTTGGAGCATGACCTTGAGGTGTTAACACTGCCACATACTTTTGTGCATCTGGGATTTACTGATAGGGTGGCTTCCCCTTCCTGTGACTGCTCCCCGCCATGGTCTGTACTAATTTGTCGTGCCTCAGCCTTCCATGGGGCAGGTCCTGGATGCAGTGCTGAGAGATGTCTATCACTGTTACACTCTTTACACTGCACGAGTTTGACACAGTCCTTGGCCATGTGGGTAGTTGATGCACAGCACCTGAAACAGATGTGTTTTTCCTTCAGATATGCTTTCCTTTCATCCAATGTTTTGTTTCTGAAGCCGCGGCACTTTCTCAGAGGATGTGGCTTATTATGTAAGGGGCACTGCTTGTCGGGACTATCATCAGGTTGGGTTGTCACAGCATCGCCCCTGTCGTTGTTGCTAGCTGAGACTTCAGTCCTTCTCACAACCACTGACGTTCTCATCTGGTTACTGGTTAAGCTACACTTTTCTGTTTTGGCCGCGCACCATGATCCTGTTATGCTGGCGAAGCTAGGGTCATTGCGTGTTTTTGCTTGTTCACAGATGAAGTTTACGAAGACTGAGAATGGTGGGTAAGGAACCCTGTGTAGTTCTTTGTAGCGTGATCCTACAGTGATCCACTTTTCTTGAAGGGTGTGTGGGAGTTTCTGGACTATGGGACTGACCCCACGGGAGGTGTTGAGGTATGAGAGGCCAGGTAAGTGCCCATCCACTTTAGCTGCTTCGAGCTCCATGAGAATGTCTCCAAGTTCCCTTAGTTTATGATTATCCTTGACTGAGATTTTAGGGAAATCTTCAACCTTTTTGAGGAGGGCGTCCTCAATCACCTCTGGTGAGCCATAAACATCTTCCAGTCTCTGCCATAACATCCTTTGGCCTGAAGATGGATCATGAATGTGTACTGCTCTGATTCTTTTAGCCTGCTCACATGATGATGGCCCAAGCCATTTGCACAGCAAATCAAGTTGCTCTCTAGCAGAGAGCTTTAGATCTTCAGTGGAGCTGAGAAAAGACGCTTTCCAGGCCCAGTAGTTCTCTGGCTTATCATCAAACTTCAGCAGGCCTGAACTCATCAATTCACGTCGCATCAAGTACTTCCCTAGGTCAGCTGTTGCCGTTGGACCGGATGGGCTAGCATTGTACATGGGGAAATAATGTGTTTGATATGGCTGGGAAGGTTTGTATTCATTGCTGGTATGGTTAATATTGTGGTTTAATTCCCTTTTGATGTATGGTTTATTTTGTGCAGTGCTAGTATGCTGTTGTGAAGTCCAGGTGGCTTGTTCCTGGGACAAGTGATGTGGAGCTAACTCAACAAACTCATGGTCACTGACCTCACTTGATGGCATATCACCTTGATTCCTGCAGCTCTGAACACCGTTGTCCATGATAGGCTGGCGCACTGGTGAAAGTGAGGTTATAGGTGGCTTCGCATCAAGGAGTGATGTTGTGAATAAGTTTAATGAATCAGCTGTTACACTCTGGTAGGACTGGAGACCTGGCTGTTGAACGGACATCTGTGCTGCAGCGTTTTCACCATATGGTTCGGCTGGGTTTTGAGGCAGAATTATTTTTCTCTGTCGAGGTAGGCTCATTCGATCATAATCTTCAGCAGCTGCCTCTAGTATTTCAGCTTCTGCCTGAGCGGCTGCGGCCTCCTTTTCCATTCTCAATTCATGCAAATTAGCTTGAATGATAGCTTGCTGCTTTAACATCTCTGCCTCCTGTTTGGCGAAGGCCAGTTCTGCACGCGTAGCTTCAGCTTTAGCTCGTGCTTTCAAGGCAAGGGAGCTAGCTACAGACAGTTTGCTGGTTCGTGAGCAGCTGGATACTTGTGATCGCGTTTCCAGATCCTCAAAATCCACATCTTCTTTGTTCTGTGTCATGATAATAGCTTGTGTCTGTTTTCTAATCATAGGTTGGAGGAGCGTTGACCGTTGGAAGAGTTGCCTTTTTACTATTCTGCCCCTGCTTGTGTGTGTGTGGCTACTAGCTCGGCAGATAGACAACAGTTTCTCAAGAAAAGCCGGATGCCGAAGTTCTCTTCAAAAGCTTTACTCAAGACTCACTGTAAAACTATAAAGCAGACATACAAAATATATCTTAGTTACCTTCGTTTCCTTAGTGCAATTGTGTAACACTGTACATTAATGGGAACCGAACTGTTAGCTTAAAGGCTAACGTCTATGGAAAAATCCATATATATGCTAGCGGTTAGCATTTACAGTTAACTGAAGGAATATATAACTTATTTTCGTTCCTTAACCAAGGTTTACATCAGACGTAATCTCAGTATAAAGTTATACAACAACTAAACACAATAATACTCACAGGCAAATGTTTTCCTGGTCATATAATGCAGAGAAAGAACTGTGACTGTTTCGTTCCTTCATACAACCCGAACTAACTACGGGAACACTGAAGGCTCAAATGAATGTTACTGCAACAAGTTCTGACCACTAGAGGTCCCCAATGTTTCCTTATGTTAATAACAGAACATCACAACAACACTCAGTAGCCTATAACTCCTTCTCATACTTTTTGGTCTTTTTACTGTCTTAATTGTAGGCCTATATTGATTTAAATTGTAAAATATATGCAACAAGGCCTGCAGACAGTGGAGGGCAAACAGAAGTTAACTGAAGGACATGACGGTGTAGGCCTATAGTTAATATTGGATATGAATTTTTAATTTTATCAGTTTGCTGCGTGACTTTTCTCCATTGAAAACTCACGTTTAGAGAATGTTACAAATAAAATGTCAAATTTCATTCAACATGTGCTTGTAATTTTTTTATAATGAAGTGTTCCATGTGCGCTAAAAAGTGCCCTTCACCCCCCCCCCCCCGAGCACTTGCCCCCCAAAATGTCTGTGCACGCCACTGCGTCTGAATGTGTTAGTGTTCTACGTGCATTGTCTGCGCTCATTTGTATAAATTAAAGTCACGTTTGTGTTTGAGACTGGACTCGTGCCTCGTCCTTCTCCCAGCGTCTCAGCGTTACAGAAAGACGAGCCGAACCAAGAAATGTCAAGCAGTGCGTCCCGCACTAAGAAAGGGAAGAGAGCATGCAAGCACCATCATGCCTCTTCCCCTGCACATTGCCGCGATGCCCCCCGTAATAGTTGGAGAGATGCAGCAGGACCCTTTCTGTGAAAGCCTGCTGCGTCAAGCTCAGGAGGCCCAAACGGAGGCGAGTGTGGAGTGCTTTCAGCTGGCCGCACAAAGAGTGCGGAGTGAGAGGCACTGCACTCCAACCCGAGACTCCTCCCCCTTGATGATGGGGTCCTTTGAGATCACCACGACAGGGATGACTCTGAAACCCCCCGAAAAGGAGTTTGAAGAGGAGGAGTCTGAAGAGGAAGAGAGCTCCCCTCCATCGGTGTACTCTGCCCCCACAGAGTACTCCAGCGAGGGTGAGGAGGAGGTCAGCCCTCCCCCATCTCTGTACTCTGCTCCTACAGAGTACTACGGGGAGGGCACGAGCCCCCCTCTGTCGAAGTACTCCGCTCCCACGGAGTACTACGGGGAGGACGCGAGCCCCCCTCCGTCGGAGTGCTCCGATCCCACGGAGTACTATGGGGAGGACACGAGCCCTCCTCCGTCGGATTGCTCCGATCCCACGGAGTACTATGGGGAGGACGCGAGCCCCCCTCCGTCGGAGCGCTCCGATTCTACAGAGTACTACGGGGTGGACGCGAGCCCTTCTCTGAGTCCTGCACCGAGGGAGAGGAGGTGAGCTCACCCCCATCGGAAAATTCCGGTGAGACGGTGAAGGGGAGGAGAGACCTGAGGGAGGATGTTTCTCCCTTTCCCTCTGAGGGGAGTGAGATGGACTCCTCCCGGTGCGAGACCCTGGCGGAGCGCATGGTGTGGAGCCCAAGTGGTGAGGAGGAAATGGAAACCGAAGGAATCGCTCACGCCACCGAACCGGGGGAGCGATCATCTGGAGGAGGGGAAGTTCCTCGGTGGGGTCCTCGGAGGGAGTTGAAGGAGTGCAGGGAGGCCTATGCTACAGCGCGCCCCCTGAGGGCTTCCGGAGAGACTGAGAGTGTGCCCACTGAGAGGGCAGCAAGGGCGTCTACCAGTCGTGTCGCGCCCAGCGGAGGGTTTGCGGCAAGGGCAGGAGGGGGAATGCCTACTGCAGCGCCTGCAGCCCCGGGAGGGTTTTCCCCACTGACAGCTCTCCTACAGGCGCAAAGCCTGGCTCCATTTATGTGTGTGTCTGTGCCTGTTTTTGTGTCTATCCCTGTGTTTCTCCCAAATCCCCTTTTCCCTTTCGTGCCTCTGTTTATTATTGTTCCTGTTGGTGTTTTTGTGAACGTTCCATTGTGTGTGTCTAACGTCTTTTCCCCTGTCTTCCCAGGGAGGGTGTTCTAGGCTGTTTGTGGCGGACTCTCCACCGAGGGCGGTCATCTCCCAGACACAGGACTGAGGGCTCCGGATCTGCCCATCGGTGTGGGTTCAGGGCATTCAGTCCTGTTGGCACCCCGGGACGGGTAGTGCCCTTGGTGGGGGGCTCTGTCACGTTACAGCCCCTGACCCCTCCCCTTTGGGCGTGTTTATGTCGTCTACATCTAGACGTCTGCGTCTGTGGATCTTCGTGTGTGTGGATGCGTCTGAATGTGTTCATTCGTCTTACCTGTGGCTTGTCTCGTGATCACTTTGGGCTTATGTGGTTTGTCTATTTAATGTGCATTTGCGCAGTGTTCCGTGCTCGTCTTTGTTTGAGTCTGACACGACTATATGTATACGTGTTCTTCGTGCACTGTGCGCTATTTTGTTTATGAATAAAGTGACGTTCGTGAAAGCAAGGATTCTGTGGCTCATCCATCGCCCTGCCCCGAGTGTCACAGTGTATCTGTGTAGCAGGAGGTTTTTGAACAGTGCATCTGTGTAGTTGGAGGTTTTTGTACTGTGTATTTATGTAGTAGGAGGTTTTTTTGTACAGTGTATCTGGGTTTCCTGTTATTGTGGGCTCCAATGATCTATATTACTGGATTGGACATCACGTGACTTAGCATGTGCCGAACGTTTCCCAAAACGTTCGTACGTAAGAACGAGGTTACGAAGTACTTAGCGCTAAGAACGTTTTTGGAAACTCACCCCAGGTTAATACAGGTTTTTTTTTAATAAATATCATTTTTCTACACAGATTTCCCAACAAACAAAGACAATATGAGCTGTACAAATTGTGGGTCAGAAAGTCTGAGAGGTCTAAGAGGACTGTCATCTACAGCAGGGATATGCAGTGCTCACTGCCCACTGATATCAACCGTACACTGAAGAGGGCACATGTTAGAGAAGGAGCAGTGCCACAGATTTACAACCTTCCAGACCATATTAATAATAATAAATATTTTATTAAAGTTGATAAAAATCTGTAGCCAATGAGAAGTGGCTGTAATAAATGATTTTGAATATTGTATATTTTGTGTCAGTTCAATTTATCTATGTATTTGTGGGGAACTGAATTGTGTAAGCTCTCTTCTGCTACTTAAAGGTAAAAAAAATCTGACAAATTTTGTCATAAATTTCAGATTCAAACTCATTATTTTCTCTATCATAATTTCATAATTAATTTCACCCACATTTAGCCATGTAGTGCTCAAAGATGCTCCTCCACACTGATGCCATCTCATATTATTCTTGAACATATATAAGGTATTGCTGTGACGCTCGGGGCTGGACGAAGGACGAGACACGGATCCCTCTGGCTTGACAGACGTCACTTTTATTTTAGCGCGTAACGCGCACGAAAAACACAGATATAGCGCAATAGCGCACGTAAACCACTCCGCATACACACAACGTGTAGACTTAGACAACGACGAGCACAGGACACTGCGCGAGCGCACATTAAATAGACAAACCACATTAACCCCATGTGATTACGAGACGATTCACAGGTGAGACGGATTATCACATGACATAGCCATCACCACGAAATATCCACAGACGCAGACGATGCACGTAGACTACGTAAACACACGCCCAAAAGGGAGGGGCCGGGGTCCTCAACGTGACAGACGCCCCCTCCAAGGGCACTACCCGTCCCGGGGTGCCAACAGGACCGAGTGCCCCGAACCCACGACGATGGGCGGATCCGACGCGCTCAGCCCTGCGTCTGGGAGGTGACTGCCCCTGGCGAAGCGTCCATCACGAATCGCCTAGCACACCCTCCCTGGGAAGACGGGGGAAAAGACGTTAAACACATTGAACGGCACATTCACAAACACACAGGCACGTTTACACAAAGTGGCACAAGAGGGAAAAACGGGTTAGGTACACAAAGGGGAAGACTGACAAACACGGGAACACACACATGTAACATAGGCGCCAGGCTTCGCGCCAGGAGAAGAGCGAGTAGGGGAGAGAGCTCCGGTGCTGCTGGCGCTGTGTTGGGCAATCCCCCTCCTGCCTTTGCTGCGAACTCTCCGCCGGGTGCAGCGTGGCTGGCGGACGTGGCAGGTGCAGCGCGGCGGGCGGACGCGCCAGGTGCAGCGCCGCGGGCGGACGCGCCAGGTGCAGCGCCGCGGGCGGACGCGCCGGGTGCAGCGCCGCGAGCGGACGTGTCCGAGGCAGCGTAGCTGGCGGGCTTGCCAGGCGCAGCGTGAGGGAGCTCCTCCTCACAGTCCATCAGCTCCTCCTCGCCCTCCAGGACCCCTTCCATAGACCTAGCCGGGCTCTCACCCCGGGAATAGTCCATGGGACTGGCCCTGGAAGGTCCGGAGGACGCGGTCTCCCCAGGAGTGCCCCTTCCCTTTACAGTTCCCACGGAACACTCGGAGGGAGGCGGACTGCCCTCCTCCTCTGAATAGAGGTCGCTGTCCGTGCCCTCCTCCTCCTCACCGTCTCCAGCGGGGTAGGCGGAGTACCCGCCGTCGGAGCACTCCTCCCCCTCCTCGACGGTGGGAGAGGAATCTACGGGCGGAGGGAGATATTCTTCCTCTGACTCCTCCTCCTCCTCACCGTAGTCGTTCACCGACGGGGGGTAGGATTCCTCCCCTTCCCCACCATAGTCAATGGTGGAGGCATCATACAGAGATGGAGGGTAGGCCTCTTCCGCCTCCTCTTGCTCCTCCTCCTCCTCACTGTAGTCGTTCACCGACGGGGGGTAGGATTCCTCCCCTTCCCCACCATAGTCAACGGTGGAAGCATCATACAGAGAGGGAGGGTAGGCCTCTTCCGCTTCCTCTTGCTCCTCCTCGGAGTCCACCTCCCCAAACTCGCTCTCTGGGGTGGACTCGGTAGCACCGAAGATGCAGGAGCCCACCCTCAGAGGCGAGAGGACGCGGGATGGAGGGGAGTGTCGCTCCCTCCAAATCCGTACCGCGCCCTGGCGGAGGGACTCTGCCAGCTCGGGTTCCCTCTCCTCTAGCCGCCGGGCTGAGGCCAGCTGGAAGGCGCACACCGGGTCCTCCTCTAGTTGCGCCAGCGTCGGCGGGTTCTCCTCCTCTACGAGCACGCCCTCTGGTGGCGACGCCTCGTGGAGCTCTGGGTTACTCACCCGTATGGGTGATCCTTCCCGGGAAGGAGCTGGGTGCCTCTCCTCCCACACCCGTGCCGCTGTCCGGCGGTACTCCTCCGCCAGCTCGGGTATGGATGTCTCCCGAGCCGCGCACAGCAGGTACGCGCACTCGGGGTCCTGCATGAGCTGTGCCCGAGTCGGCTGGGCTTTGCGGCGCGGGGGAGAGGAAGAAGAGCGGTGGTGCCGCTTGCTGGGGCGATCCGCCTTCTTATGCCGGGTGGCGTAGCCTGGCATGTTGGTGTCTCTTCGCGGCTCGTCGTTCTGTGACGCTCGGGGCTGGACGAAGGACGAGACACGGATCCCTCTGGCTTGACAGACGTCACTTTTATTTTAGCGCGTAACGCGCACGAAAAACACAGATATAGCGCAATAGCGCACGTAAACCACTCCGCATACACACAATGTGTAGACTTAGACAACGACGAGCACAGGACACTGCGCGAGCGCACATTAAATAGACAAACCACATTAACCCCATGTGATTACGAGACGATTCACAGGTGAGACGGATTATCACATGACATAGCCATCACCACGAAATATCCACAGACGCAGACGATGCACGTAGACTACGTAAACACACGCCCAAAAGGGAGGGGCCGGGGTCCTCAACGTGACAATTGCACTTAAAGAATTTATGAAAACTACAGCTGTAACAGGGAGAGTTGACAAATAAAGAGATAAACTCATAAATTTGACTTTCAATATCAGAATTGAGATCATAATTAAAACTTATCAAAGTTATTTATTTACAACTTTTTACCATAATTATGATTGAATATCAAAAACATGACATACATGTGTTATTTAGTTTTAGCCAGGTGAAAGAAAAGGGCTTTATGCAGGGTTTTGTTAAAATTTTACCTAAATTGAAAAATTCCCAGACTGATTATAAATTTATCTCTTGGGATAATACAACATCGGCAATATTCTCACCTTTAATTTAAGCCATATTTTATCAAAATTGGATAAGAAATAAGGGCGCTAGGACTGTTTTTGTGACAGATGAATGCACATCCCACATAGGAACTACACTGCTTTGCTGACATGACTCAATGCATAGTAATGGCGCCGAGGGTGACGCATCGCTAGCTGTAGAGGCAACAGGCGACGTCCAATCCAGTAATATAGATCAATGGTGGGCTCCATGGCACAGTAGGACAGAGCAGAGTGTGATACAGCAGCAGAGGAGATGTTCAGATGTAAAAGACTTTTACTGTTTTCAGTTATAGCTGATAGATGAGGAAGATGAAAGGCAACACTTGTATTACTGAATGGAGAAATGGAAACAATAAACTCTGGTCTTGAAGTCGGATACTGGTGATAGCAGTGAAGAGGATCAGTATCAATAACTTCCCCCCCTCTGTTTGTGATGGGCAGGGTGAGCAAAACAAAAAGAAAGAGATCACGCCAAGTCTCAGGGAAAATGGATGGTTTAATGAAGTAAGTGTGCAAACCAAAAACCCGTGGCATGATGCGAATTAAGGATATATTGACCAGCAGTCAACTGGTACAAAGACAAGACATATATAGACAAACAAACGACCCTCAGGTAAGACCAATCACAGGCCCCGCACACCTGAGGGACGAACACAACACGACAACAACAAGACAACTGCCGCTGTAGATGGAGGTGACCAGTAGAGGGCCCACGTGACAGACCCCCCCCCCCCCCCCCCCCCCCCCACCAAGCCACAACCCCCTCCACTGGGTGTGTGGCACACAGTGGCAGCACACAAAACATGAAGGGGCAGGAAGGCAGGGACAAGGCAGGGGCGCACCCCTGCAGTCCAGGAGCTGTAACACAGAACACAAACACAGATTAGCTCACCTCCCCAGGCGGAACCCTGGACCAACTGGGTCGTCAACAAGACAAAACCACGCCCCAGTCGGTCATAGAGCCCTCACGCCCTAACCAGCATTTGGCCGCTTGGCCGCACAGGTGTGAGGACGAGGAGCTACGGCTTCTTATTCGTCTGAGGTGTATGTGTGTGCAGGTTACCTCCCCAGGGCATGGCTATGTCACCTCCTGGACCTACCTCCTCCCGGAGCTGACCCCTGCCTTCCGCTAGGGGTCACCCCAGCCTCCTGGGAAGTCAGCCCCTCCTGGAGCCTCCCATCACAAGGTGTACTCCTCCATCCAACCCAGGAGCGCCAGAGACCAAGGCCCAGAGCACCCCCGTTGCGGGCTGGGGAACAGCCCCAAGGGCCTCCTGGTCACCCCAGGCAGGAGGGAGGATCTCCATCTTCAACAGGAGCTCTTCAGACCGGAGCCCCATGGTCCCCAAACATCCGGAGGCCCCAGCCCCATAGGAAGGGGCTCTTTTAGACCAGGCTCTGGTCACCCCACAACATAAGGGGGCTCCTGCCAGGTGGAGACCCCCACAAGGTCTAGGAAAACCACGATCCACCGCCAGGGAGAAGCACCTGCACATAAAGCACACACACACACACCAACACAAAACAACTTACCCTGATCCCCCTACCATGGGGGAGGGGTCTCCGATCCAGCTCAAGAGGACCCCCCCCACGTTCCTGGTCAGGGCCTCCCTCGGGAGCTACGCCCTCCATGCGACACTCCGTGGCATGGGACCACAGCCGGTCCCCCCCCCCAACACACCTTTTTACGCTATGACAACCACACAACACAAAGAGCTTTCCCAGGGTTGACTGCCCTGGTCCTCACCGTGCCACACACACAACATATACGCATGGCGGAACTCTTTAAACAACTTACAAACAAACAAACACCACGCAGACAAACACTTACCAAGAGACATGACCATGAATGAAGGAGAATGAAAAAGGAGCCTGGTGGCTTCCGAAAGCGGCTGGTCATTCTGTGACGGGCAGGGTGAGCGAAACAAAAAGGAAGCGATCACGCCAAGTCTCAGGGAAAATGGATGGTTTAATGAAGAAAGTGCGCAAACCAAAATACCCGTGACTCGATCCAAATTAAGGATATAATGACCAGCAGTCAACTGGTACAAAGACAAGACATATATAGACAAACGACCCTCAGGTGAGGCGGATCGCGGGCCCCGCCCACGTGAGGGACGGACACAACACAACAACAACAACAACGATAACTGCCGCTGAAGATGGAGGTGACCAGTAGGGGGCCCGCTGTACCGTGACACTGAGACATACTTGTCTGGTGTAAGTGGCTGTATTGTCTGTGCTGACGTCTCTCCTGGGGAAGAAAAACGATAAAGAAAATTCCATAAAATAGCTGTTGTTTGTTGAAATGTGCAGCATTAATATTCACTAATTTAAATGAACATTAAAAATAAAGTTTGACAATTTTTTTCTTGTATATTTAATTATCAAATCATTATAAAAAGCAAAACAAAACAAGAAGGAAAAGTTAAAGATAAACTCACCTAAAAGTGTGAGTAGGAGAGAAAGTGTAAAGAGCAGCAAGATGATGGAGATGTGAAGTGAGTGAAAGCCAAAGCTGAATGAGATTCATGTAGTTTTATACTGAGATACAGAGCTCCACCCTTACAACAACTCACACTGCTCCTCCCTTACACCCCTCACAGTGCTTCACCCTTACACATATGAATGGTGCATATCTAATAATGTCAAACAAAATAAATTGTTACCAAATTAAAGCTCTGTGGAAGTGAGGAAATGGATTTTGTATAGATGTAGACATCCTGTAACTTTCACACTACAGGTGGCAGAGCACGCTGGAGAAATTCAGCATGTGTGTATTATTTAAAATTCTCAGATCAATCAACAGATCAATTTCACCACAAACCTTTGATCTCCCCACAGAGTTTTTGTAAAGCATTGCTGGGTTTCCTGTCACTGTGGGCACCATGGCACAGTAGTAGAGTGCAGAGTCTGATATTGCAGCAGAGGAGATCTTCAGATGTAAATGGCTTTGACTGTAATCAATAACAGCAGATAGACGAGGAAGACTCGAACTTTTACTTGTTTCATGTGTATAGATGAGAACAATAAACTCTGGTCTAGAACTGGGATACTGGCGATACCAGTAAAGACCTCTATTTGTACTGTATTTGCATGTTATAATAACTTCCTCTCCCTCTGAGACGTGCTTCTCTGATGTAAGAGTCTCAATTGTCTGTGCTGAGATCTGTCCTGAGGAAGAAAATTGTGAAGAAATTTCAGTTAAGTATTTCTCGAATTCTTCCAAGTTGTTCCATCATTTTTGACAAATAATTTTTCATTTAACAATAAGATATTAAGTTAAACTCACCTGAAAGTGTCACTAGGACAAAAAATACAAATAGGAACATGATGGAGATGTGAAGTGAGTGAAAGCCAAAGCTGAATGGGATTCATATAGTTTTATACTGAGATACAGAGCTACACCCTTACACCACCTCACACTGTTCCACTCTTACATCACTTCACACTGCTCCGTCCTTATACCACCTCATACTGCTCCACCCTTACACCACCTCACACTGATCCTGCCTTACACCATCTCACACTGCTCCACTCTTACACCACCTCACACTGCTCCACCATTACACCACCTCACACTGCTCCACCCTGACAGTTATTAAGCTGGAAGAATGTAAACAGTGCTAGGGTACTTCAGCTGGACACATTTCCATGATTAACATTAATGCTGATATATGATACCAGAAGGAAGATGTATAGTGGCATCACTGTGAGTTGTGGGTACACAAAGACAGATGTGTTTATTGTTTGTTTATTATGTGTTTATTGTGCATTTATGATGCATTTATTATGTGATCCAGACTTGTCTTCTGCTGTCATTGACTTCCCTGATATTTTGAAGAAAAAAAAATTGTCAGTTCAAAGACGTTTTGATCTTAACCCCCAACCACCAGAACCCTTTTCCCAGGTGTTCTACAGTAAATTCAGTATCAGCAGTATCAGTGGTTAAGATGCTACTCAAGTTCAAAGTAAATATTATGTGTATCAGTTTTTGTAAAGCCTCTCAGAGACTTTGTACCACTGTGTTTCAAGAGCACAATAGTAGAAAGCTGTGTCTGCCGGAGTGAGTCCACTAATAGTGAGCTGAGTGGATGTGTAAGAGGTAGCTGATGAAAAACGTTGATCTGGTATGTCCTCACTACTATATTCTCGAGCACCTTTACGCAGTAAAAACTGTGGTGCTCTGTTAGGATACTGTCTGTACCAGTAAAGATGAACATAATCACTACTTGAGTCATATGAACATCTCAGTGTAACAGATTCCTCCTCTTTGTGAAAAACCTCAGTATCCTGATCTGGATCAATTTGATCAGTACAAAACACTCCTGTAAGAAAATACAATAAACATAATAAAGTTGAATTTACAATCTCTGGCTCTCAAGCAAAATGTTCAACCAAATTCACATCCAGTACCTGATAGCATAATGTAAATCAAGAGGAAGTATGTCTCCATTGTGAATGTGATCAAATTGAATTAGTAGGGAATTTAAGATGTTGCTCTGATGTTGATCATTTAAAATGGCATTGTATCAATGTTTTTTATCACTGTCGGTGTGACTTACAAATACTGGGCATGTCCAACATCACTTCAAACCAGGAAGTAAACACAATCCTCAAATAATCCTCACCAAAAATATGAGAAGGTATGATATGTAGATCAAATGTGGGCTTCTTCCTGTTTTACTGACATCCTTATGTACATGGTACTTACGGTTACACAGTTGAGGTCTCAGCTTACATCAGCCCATTCAGAACATTAATATGATTTAATTTTTGTAAATGATCTAATAGTAATAAAAACTGTCATTGATGAATCACTGATGATCGTTTTGAACTCATTCTTGAAATAGAACTATTTGTGAATGACATATTTGTAACGGGCGCGAGGGAGTCGAGGATAAAAAGACGAGGTGCGTTCGAACAAAGGACACAGGGTTGGCAACTTTTCAAGATCACTTGGAGTGAGATTTGAACCTGGGGGGGTAAAATGGACACAAATTAAGTATTATGTCGCGATCGATCGATCGTCAGTGGTTGGCGCCAAAGCGAACTAGTAACTCATTGAATCATAGATATGGATCAGAGGTAAATAAGCTAGATTTTTAAATAATAAAAATAACAACTATCACGTTTAAACACTCCACACAGATCACATTAAAGATGAGCACAAAACGATACAAACACACACACTATATACACGTAGCCTAACAAGCACCACGTGAAACACATTAATCTAACAAAACAAGTGAACAAACACCCAGCCACACCCACGGACATACATATAAAGACATGGACTACATTAACACACGTCTGGGTTCGGGGCTGTAGCGTGACAATATTTATCAGACTGTCAAGTCCAGCCCCTCCCTCCTCCCTGGTCCTGCCTAGTTTCCCCAATCCCATGGGTTCTCCATCTGTCTGTCACGCCCCTATCTTTAGTGCCCGCACCTGAGTCTCGTTACACTCCCCTGTTTCAGTGTATATAATCCCCGTGGTGTTTCACTCCCGTGTCGGTCATTGTTTGTACGTGAGTCCCTCCGTGGTTTCCCTGCTCGTTCCTATTTTCTGCTACTCATTTCCCTGCTCGATATCTCTGCCTTGTCTTCGCTGATTTATAGATGTATATATGTTTTCTCATTGCCCTGCCTCCCCGCTCTGCGTAATCTGTCCTAGTTTTAAAGTTGTATTGTTTGTCGGTTTCGCTTCTCCTAGGTATATCCCTAGTTTCGTTGGTATCGTCTAGTTTAGTATTTCGTCTGTAACCTTGCCCCGTTAGTTATCTCTCTTCCCCCGTTAATCGCTGCTTTCCTCTTCGTTACTCCATTACATTTTATTAGTGCATTGTGTATGTGTTTTCCCTAGTTGTCTTGCCTTCCCAGTTCAGAGTTTCATTTCTGTATCTTGTTTTTCCTTAGGCACCCTCTCTTTCAGTTTATTGTTGTTAGTCTTCTTAGCTCATGTTTAGTTCCGTTTCTTAGTAGTTCTGTTTGCCATCTGTTCATTTGTATGTTTTCCGCTACGTGTATTCTAGTGTGCTTTGGTGTTGTTGCATGTTTAGTTTGTGTCTTCTTTCCTTAAATAAAAAGCTTAACTTGCATTTGCGTCACGCCTCTCCCGCTAAAACGTTACACAGACATTCAGCAATTTAGCAAAATTTACATATCTAGGCAACAATCATATGAAACTAGTCTTTACATTGTGCAGACACTGTAAAGATTTGTAAAGATATTGTATGTTTTGATTGATTTGCATGAAACTATTATCTTTTATTATTAGTTTCAGGAAAATGCAGCAACTGACATGCAAGAAAATAAATGTTGTATGACAATTAGATGTTTGTTTCATGACAATGTAACATGTAACAGAAATGTGTATGTGCAATAGCAAATTATATATAGTATATAATTTTAATACGTGCTGTCACGGTACAGCGGGCCCCCTACTGGTCGCCCCCGTGTACAGCGGCAGCTGTCCTGTAAATTGTTGCGTTATGTTCGTCCCTCGGGTGGGCGGAGCCCGTGATCCGTCTCACCTGAGGGTTGTTTGTTTGCCTATATCTGTCTTGTCTTTGTAGCAGTTGACCGCTGGTTATTATATCCTTTATTTGGATCAGTTCACAGGTTTTGGTTTGCGCACTTTCTCAATTAAACCATCCTTTTTCCCTGAGACTTGGCGTGATCACTTCCATTTTATTTTGCTCACCCTGCCCGTCACACATGCAGTACAAAACATGCAATAACACAGATCACTTCACCACTGCATATTCCACTTTAATATCTTTTTAACTTAAAATTGTGTATTTTACTCTCGCTTGCCACTTTTACTGAATTCTAATTATATGTATATTAGTGGTGGGCCGTTAACGGCATTAACGGCGTTCGTTAATTTGATCATCTTATCGGGCAATATAAAAATTATCGCCGTTAATCTATTCTTAAAGTTGGGTTGGGAACTGGGTCAAAATGGGTAAGCAAACTGATGACTTTCAACTTGACAGTTTAGCTCGGGTGTATTCCTAACCAAATTGCACAATAGGGGCGAGAACGAGTTTTCAAACCTGTGAATTACAAATCGTACGTGTGTTTACAGGGATGCAGCCACGAAGTCACCAGGTTTGCTTCATAGAAAATTCATTTTTAGGAACGTAAAGTGTTACCGGAGCGGAGCTTGGAGCGGTCGTTTTCTGCATGGTCCTAGCGCTAGATTGGTCGCTATTTAAATATTTCTTTTTAACCGTTAAAACTGCAGAGGACCAAAACCGGCTTTTGAAAAAGTCCCCCCCAAATTACGTCCGTGAGGTTAAATGTACTAAATGTTGGCTTACATTTCAAATATCATGTTTAGCTGAATAAACATGTTATCAACCCCTTTTAATGTACAGTATATAGGCTTACAAATTCATGTTTAACTGAATAAAGCGTTGAACACGTGTAGCCTACATTTTATTGAGCATGTTTTTTTTCTTCAAGTATCAAAGTAGAACAGCTTTCTCAAGCAGTCATTGATGCATTTTGGAAACAGGAGATGAGCCCCTGGTCTAATGAACCCTCTGTATTAAGAAACCCTATCTCAAAAACGGACTTTTAGTCATTACTTGGGTAGCACACATATGAGCCATTTTAATATAGATTAATCTAGATTAATTTCAAGATTTCAGTGAGATTAATCTAGATTAAAAAATTAATCTATGCCCACCCCTAATGTATATACATGTATATATATAGATATAGTTAACATATATATTATTAGATGTATGCAATCTTCTTTGTTTTTGCATCAAAAAGTTCCTCAGATCAGCTGACAATTTTCATTATTTTGACTTTAATTATTGATTAAATATTGAAGTGAGATCATTACAACCCAGCACGTTCACTTCGTTCACAGGACGCAGGGCTATTAACTGTTCCTAGGATCAAAAAGATCACAGCAGGTGGAAGAGCCTTTTCTTTTAAAGCTCCACAACTGTGGAATAATCTTCCTGCTTCTATTCGGGACTCAGACACGGTCTCAATGTTTAAATCTAGACTAAAGACTCATCTGTTTACTTTGGCCTTTGATTAATCTGTTACATATTTACCACATCACATATCTTTCTTCTCCGAGGTTCACCTGGGGAGTAACACTGCAATCGGAGCCTACAATACAGTATCATCACTCAGACACGGAATGAAAACCTGGCGTTCATCACCAGACATTTACATTGACAATATCAACACCCAGAACTTTCATTCTAGTTACCTTATACTTAGTCGCCCAATGGAGGAAGGGTTCCCTTTTGAGTATTGGTCCTCCCAAGGTTTCTTCCTATTCCCCACCATCATAGGGAGTTTTTCCTTGCCACTGTCGCCTTTGGCTTGCTCATTGGGGATTTGGACCGATAGTATTGTTAACCTTGTAAATCCTGTAAAGCGCTTTGTGACAACATGTGTTGTCAAGCGCTATACAAATATATTTGATTTGATATGATTTGAAATAAAAAAATGTGTGTTACTATTCAAAAAAAGTAAAATCACAATTCAACAATTCATGGTATTTCTTTTACATTCTCTAAGTAGTTATATGATGAAACCTCACAGTGATGTTTAGTAATTACAATCTTCATTTTACAGACACAGTGGTCTACATTCTCAGTATGTTCTATTTTCTCTGGAAGTTTTTGTACAGTGTATCTGGGTTTCCTGTCACTGTGGGCTGCAGGGCACAGTAGTACAGAGCAGAGTCTGCTACTGCAGCAGAGGAGATCAGCAGATCCACGTTCTTCAGATCTTTATGATGTTTGATGGATATTCCAGGAACTGGAGGTACGGCTTCAGTAATTTGTCCATAGTTCTCCAGTATGAGGAACTGTGGAGGAGATCCTGGATACTGCCAACACCAGTGGAGACTATCATATGGTCCACTGTAGTTACAGAAAAGTTCAACACGTTGACCTTCCACAGCAAAAACTAATTTTGTATTTGGAGTGATGGGATCTTCAGCTCTGGTACCTACACAATGTTAGAGAAAACTGCATTAATAAATTAAGCAGAGACATGCAATCATTTAAATTTTTGGTAATGAAAATCATCAAACATGTTACAGTGCTGTGATCAGTTCCTGTTTGTTCCAGTGCTATTTGTAGCTTTGGACTACAGTTTCTGTCATTGTTACCTGTAAGAGCTGAGAGCAGCAGTAGAGAGAACATTATCATGGTGCTACAGAGAGGAGAGTCACACTGAGATCAGCTCCTCAGAATGGGCTCCTGGAGAACCATCAGCTCTGTTCTCCACACACACTCAGCTCCTCATTCTAAATGGAGAATTGCCCCAGGGGTTCAACCAATCATATAAGAGGAGCCTGAAGCAACATCATGTTATACAGCAGAAACTCTGCTCTGTAAAACTCCTATGTTTATTACATCAGTGTTGAATGTTGAAAATGTAAAATAAGCTAATAGCTACTAAAATAATTTCTATAATAACATTTCCATCCTTTTAGATTAGATGTTGTGGTGGTGATTTACATGCTGGATAAGTGTAAGCAGACTTAACCCTATACACTTCATTTGAGTGACATCACACGTCTCAGGCTGAAAACTTTGTTTGGTCTGATATTTGCATCACGTTTTTGTTCTGTGCATCTGTGTAGTAGGAGGTTTTTGTAAAGTGTATCTGTGTAATAGGAGGTTTTTTACAGTGTATCTGTAAAATATGAGGTTTTTGTACAGTGTATCTGTGTGGTAGGAGGTTTTTGTACAGTGTATCTGGGTTTCCTGTCACTGTGGGCTCCAGGGCACAGTAGTACAGAGCAGAGTCTGATACTGCAGCCGGGGAGATCAACAGATCCACTGTTTTGTTTTTTATATTCACTTTAGCATCCAGTTGTGGTAATTGGGTGGTTCCATGTGATACAGTACTGCTCTCTGATGGAAAGATCATCAACAAGTATTCCGGTCTGGATCCAGAATACTGGCGATACCACAGCAGATTCCTTATATTGCCATCATATTTGTAGGAGAGAATAACTGTTTCACCTTCAAGTGCATGAACCTGTATTCTGTTGTTCAGTGGTGTCACCAACTGAGATGAACAGACACCTATAAACACAAACATGTAATTACAATTAAAAGTGCAAATAATCACAAAACTTCACATCAGTGCTAAAGAAAACAAAATTTACGAAGCGTAATTTATTACTGACCCAGACACATCACCACAAAGCTTAATACAAATTTTAGAAAAATGTCTCTGAGAGATCAATGTATCTACACCTACATAGGACTGTGATGAGCAGAACCAGAGAGCAGAGCCCCATCATGATGGTGACAGTGTAGACATAATGAGAGATGGAGATGGTGCTCTCACACATGAAACCAGTTTCCTCCTCCAGATATAAACACACCTACTAGAAGTAGAACATGAGGCAGATCTGGTATTTTTTTTCTTTTTGGGCTGTATTGAATTCTTTTTTTTCTCATTAATGATCTACAGAAATCTACTGAAAGAGAGAACACATACCAGAGAGATAAATTCTTAAAACATCAGTTTGAGTTTATAAATACTTCATTATGTCATATATCAACCATTTTTGTTCAAGATCAAGATGTATTTGGGTTTCCTGTCACTGTGGGCACCAGGGCACAGTAGTACAGAGCAGAGTCTGATACTGCAGCAGAGGAGATCAGCAGATCCACACATCATTGGTCTTTGTCAACTTTTGCAGACATAGCAGGAATAGGGTGACCAGATTCCAATTTACCAGATGTGGGACAAACTATGTTTGTGTGGGACAATGTGGGACACCAATGCATCGAGATAAAATAGTGTGTAATTAATTTTTTTAAATAATAAATTAAACATCTCTATTCTGCCCCTTTAGCACATAAAACTGCAAATAATAATGTGTTTATATATATAAATAAATGAAACTTAATAAAAACTAAAAAAATAAATTCTGACCTGTATGATAGGGAGTGTTTCACAGTGTGGTAAACGCTAGTTCAGCTGCTGTTACTTTATCTACCCTTGAATCTAGTTTGGGTTTTAGCAGGAACGTATGCATAGACTGGGAAGTCTCCTTTTGAGCTACACGTTTTTTGTGAGTCTCGCATTGTCTGTGTCTTTTCACATCATATTCACCTCCGTGTGAAACGGAAAAATGACTCAAACAAACGTCACAAAAAACTTTACAAGAGTCACCTTGCACTGGTTTCACACAGGGGTAAATAGTTTCCCAGTCTCTGTTATAGCTACATTTTCGTTTTTTAGATCGAGTCGTGTTTTCCTCCCTGTCCTCCATAGCTGCATGTAGGTGCTGTTCTGACCTGGGGTGGGTTTCCCGAAACGTTCGTAGCGCTAAATACTTCTTAACCTCGTACGTTTCATACGAGGTTACGAAGTACTTAGCGCTACGAACATTTCGGGAAACCCACCCCTGATTTGCACTGGTTTGTGTTGGTGGGCGTGCCCTACGCCTGCATTCAGCCCGCCCCGCCCCTGATGACAGCCATCACTGCTTTTCCCACACACACAGACATTGATAAAAAAAAAACACGCATTTCAAAACCGGAGTCTGGCAGGCTATAACAATGCGGGACAATGTCTCAATTTGCGGGACACGTGAAAAGTAATGAAATAGCGGGACTGTCCCGCACAAAGCAGGACATCTGGTCACCCTAAGCAGGAATCTCAGAGGTTTTATTATCTTCACTTGGATAGATAAAAACTATAAACTCTGGTGTAGATGTGGGATACTGGCGATACCACTGAAGAGCATCATTCCCACCACTCATACTGTAATTGCAGGAGAGAGTAACAGGATCTCCCTCTGACACATGCTTTACTGGTTCAAGTGGATACATTTTCTGTGATGTAATCTTTCCTAGAATAAAAAAAATAGTAAAATTAAAAATTATCTGTTAGTCTTCAATGATGAAACAACTAAAAGACAATTGCACTATTATAAGAGTAACAACTATTAAATCAAATTAGATTTTGTTGTATTGTATTGTAATATGAAATATATTATTGTATTGTTATTAGGGGTGGGCATAGATTAATTTTTAAAATCTAGATTAATCTCACTGAAATCTTGAAATTAATCTAGATTAATCTAGATTAAAATGGCTCTTTCAGAATATGCGTGCTACCCAAGTAATGACTAAAAGTCAGTTTTTGAGATAGGGTTTCTTAAATGGTACTTCAGACTGGTAAATCTCCTACAATAAACTAATTCCGCGTTGCATAAGGTGCAAACAACTTTAGTCTTGTTAATGTCTCCATTAAGAAGCTTCTTAAAAATGAATTTTCCATGAAGCAAACCTGGCGGCTTCATGGCTGCATCCATGTAAGCCAGTGGTTCTCAAACTTTTTCTATCGTTTCCCACCTCAGAAGAAGGGGAAATTCCATGCCCCACCTGTCCAATATTAACCAAAAAAAATGGTAATAAAATACAAATGGGGGGTGGCGATCGTGATTTGTTGACGGGGGGGATGGGGATCGTGATTTTTTGAGGGGCGGGGGGTGGCGAACGTTATTCGTTGACCGGTCGGGGGGTACAAATTCATTAAAGGGCCAAATCTAGCCCTGGTTCACACTGTTCCGCAGACATTTTAAACATCCAGAGCTTATGCAAAATGAACAGGCATTAAAATGACAGGCTTAAAAGGGGAGCACCCCACACTTTGAGAAACGCTGATGTAAGCACATTTGCGATTTTGTTGTGGGTGGTAATTCACAGGTTTGAAAACACGTTCTCACCCCCTACTGTGCAATTTGGTTAGGAATACAACCGAGCTAAACTATCAAGGTGAATGTCATCAGTTTGCTTACCTATTTTGACCCAGTTCCCAACCCAACTTTAAGAATAGATTAACGGCAATATTTTTTATATTGCCCAATAAGAGTATCACATTATCGAACGCCGTTAACGGTGATAACGGCCCACCACTAATTGTTATGTAATATGAGATAATGTTGATTATCATGAAGATAAACTTACCTAAACATGTGAGTAGGAGAGAAAATGATGGAGATGTGAAGTGAGTGTAGTGGAGACAGCCAAGAAGCGTGTATTTTGTATGACACCCGAAGGGATTCCTTTCCACTGAACTGAGAAACCCAGCAACAGGTTCCCAAGGACCCCCATCCACAATGGTGCTTCTCTCCCCTAGATTAGAACTCTGACTTTATCTGACCTCCTGGGAGAGAGGCTGTTTAACCTCAACCTTCTTTGAGGACATTGGGACCACAGTCAGGAAGAGCAATAAAACTCTAAATTCCAACCTTATCTGATTGCCCACAGTTTAAACCCGTTATAAGTCCTGTGTTAAAATCCAGAGCTGAAGATACAAATATTTCAGAGATCTCTATAACTCCAAATCTGAACTGTACACGGAATTGGGATTCAGCCCACAGGAACCAGCTCGGCAAATGCAGTCTAGAGACATCAAACTTGACTACCTTCCATACAAGGAAAGATTAATTATTCTTGAAACCAGTATTCAGCATTCCAGCCTTTAAGGACAAAGAACCACATGACCATGTGCCTAAATGTGAACACTGTGCCATGTGGTTGATATAAAGACACAACTTGTGATCTTTCATGTATTCAGTATTAAGGGATCTTATTAGAATACCGGTTATTGTATAAACACACCACATTGATGAATATTCATGTATTACTTTGTGTATCAGTAGTAGATATACCTGTTCTTGTAGTCTTAAATTGTGTAATGAATGCAGGCATGCATATATATATATATAATATTTGTGTGTTCTGCTGTTTAGACATGCTCATTAATTCAATGTGTTAGATGTCATAGAGACCTGTGTACTCACAGATTCCTGTGCTTGTCACGTTGAGGACCCCGGCCCCTCCCTTTTGGGCGTGTGTCAACGTTGTCCACGTGCTTTGTCTGCATCAGTGGATATTCGTGGTTGGGGTTATGTCGTGTGATTAATAAGTCTCACCTGTGAATCGTCTCGTAATCACGTGGGGCTAATGTGGTTTGTCTATTTAATGTGCGCTCGCGCAGTGTCCTGTGCTCGTCGTTGTCTATGTTACACGTTCAGTGTTCAGTGGATGTTCTTCGTGCGCTATATTGCGCAATATTCGTAGTAAAATAAAAGTGATGTCTGTGAAAACAAGGATTCTGTGTCTCGTCCGTCTGCCGCCGCCCAGCGTCACAGAACGACGAGCCGACAAGAGACACCGAAATGCCAGGCTACGCCACCAGGCCAAAGAAGGCACTTTGCTCCAGCAAGCGACATCACCGCTCTTCCTCCTCTCCCCCGCGCCGCGTAACCTCGCCAACGCAGGAACAGTTGGAGAGGGATCCGGTGTGCGCCCTCCAGCTGGCCTCAGCCCGGAGGGTAGAGGAGAGTAACCCCGAGCTGGCGGAGGTCTTCCGCCAGGGCGCGGTGAGAATTTGGAGGGAGCTACACTCCCCTCCATCTCGCACCCGCTCACCGCCGCGGGTGGACTCCGGTGTTTACGGAGCTGTCGAGTCCAACCCGGAGAACGAGTTTGGGGAGGGGGACTCCGAGGAGGAGCAGGACGAAGCGGAGGAGGCATACCCTCCTTCGCTGTGCGATGCCTCCACCGTAAACTACGGTGGGGAAGAGGAGGAGGCCTACCCCCCCTCGCTGGACGACGCGTCCACCATAGACTATGGGGGGGAGGAGGAGGAGGAGGAGTCCGAGGAAGAGGACTACCTCCCTCCGCCCGTAGGTCCCTCTTCCGTCATAGAGAAAGGGGAGGAGGACGACGACGAGGACTACACGCCGTCGGAGCGCTCCGCATACCCCTCTGACTATGGTGAGGAGGAAGAGGAGGAGCTTGACGTGGACGATCGTCCTCTGTCCGTGCACTCAGGCGTCTCTGAGTACATGGACAGCGAATTATACACGGAGGGAGAGGACAGTCCGCCCCCCTCTGAGTGTTCTGCGGGGACTGTGAGGGGAAGGGGGAGTTCGTCCGCCGATCGCACCGGAGGAGAGAGCATGGACTGCTCTCGGGGTGGCAGCCCGGAGCAGCCCATGAGTTGGAGCCGGGGCAGCGAGGCGGAGGAGATGGAAGAGGACGCGCCCACAGTCGACTCCGGAGGGCGGTCGCGAGGCGAGATGGCCAGCCCATACGACCAGCTGGGGGGAGAGTCCGCCAGCCGCGCTGCACCGGGCACGTCCGCCAGCCGCGCTGCACCGGGCACTTCCGCCAGCCGCGCTGCACCGGGCACTTCCGCCAGCCGCGCTGCACCGGGCACTTCCGCCAGCCGCGCTGCACCGGGCACGTCCGCCAGCCGCGCTGCGCCCGGTGGAGGGTATGCAGCAGGGGCAAGAGGAACACCGCCCACCGCAGCGCCTGCAGCACCAGTAGCTCCCGGTCTCTCTCCCCTACTCGCCCTTCTCCTGGCGCGCAGCCTGGCGCCTATGTCGTGTGTGTGTGTTCCTGTAATCGTGAGTCTGCCCGTATGTGTACCTAACCCCCTTTTCCCGTTTGTGTCGATGTGTGTAAGCGTGCCTGTTTGTGTGTTTGTTCCTGTGCCGTTTAATGTGTTTAACGTCTTTTCCCCCGTCTTCCCAGGGAGGGTGTGCTAGGCGATTCGTGGCGGACGCTTCGCCAAGGGCAGTCACCTCCCAGACGCAGGACTGAGCGTGTCGGATCCGCCCATCGTCGTGGGTTCGGGGCACTCGGTCCTGTTGGCACCCCGGGACGGTTTAGACATGCTCATTAATTCAATGTGTTAGATGTCAGAGACCTGTGTACTCACAGATTCCTGTGCTTGTCACGTTGAGGACCCCGGCCCCTCCCTTTTGGGCGTGTGTCAACATTGTCCACGTGCTTTGTCTGCGTCAGTGGATATTCGTGGTTGGGGTTATGTCGTGTGATTAATAAGTCTCACCTGTGAATCGTCTCGTAATCACGTGGGGCTAATGTGGTTTGTCTATTTAATGTGCGCTCGCGCAGTGTCTTGTGCTCGTCGTTGTCTATGTTACACGTTCAGTGTTCAGTGGATGTTCTTCGTGTGCTATATTGCGCAATATTCGTAGTAAAATAAAAGTGACGTCTGTGAAAACAAGGACTCTGTGTCTCGTCCGTCTGCCGCCGCCCAGCGTCACAGTGCTGCATTATTTTAGACATATCAATACACTTGTATTCCGATGGAATATTAATTTAGATTCATATATAACCAAGTATCAACATGTAATGTGCTATATTAGGCATACACATATCTATGTATTAGTTTGTATGTTACTCATTGAATGTAATCATTCTCATGTGTGCTTATGTGACCTCACATTCATGCCTGTCTGTGCACTATGTGTCATTTATTGTCCAAAAGTGGAAATTAAGAATGGCTCAATATGTAGACTAATAGAACCAAATTAATTCTTGTTTAGGTAGAGTATGTAAGACAATTTATTTAGGAATTCCCTTTTGTCTTCATATTGTGTTAATCTGTTTTCTTTGGTTAAGTCATTAACTAGACCTGGAAAGACGGGCACCCCTCGCTCCTCTCTCTCTCTCTCTTTCTCTCTCTCTCCCCCCCCTGTCTGGGCAAAGGTCATGAATATTCATTAATAAAGGCCAATGGTCAATGGCCTGATGAACATGAAAGCACCTTAAAATTACGCCCCTAAAACTTGTTTTAAAAGTCCTTGCTCGAAGCGAAACAATGAGCTTGGCAGCCTGGTAATTTGGGAGGACTTGGAGAACTTCGCCAGACTTACCGAGACTCAAAGACTCGAACACGCCAAACCATTGCGACTGTTTGCTGGACTCACGCCGAACAACGCAGTGTCCAGAAGAGCGATGCCAAGAAACCGCAACTAACGCTCTCACCGAGTCCAACAGAAGATTCTTCTTCATTTTATTTTATTTTCTTTATTCTACGTTTCGTCGTCAAAAGTACTTTTATTTCGTCTAGTCGTTCAAGTCAAGCTCATCTTTCTCAGTCAAGCTACTTGCACAAGTCGGTCTGCGCACTTCAGCTGCGACTGTGACGTCACTGCTAAGTCTCCGCGACTCGAGCCGTCTCATGTGACCTGCTCCGCAGACCTTAGCTGCCTCAAGAAATGAACCGTGGACGCGCACCAGTTGGTCCGCGTAACCACGCCTCTTCTTCGAAGTAAGACGCTCAGTTCATGTGCTGTTTTGGGGTTGCCAGCTTCTATCTCTCCCGGAGTCCGAAATAGTAAATACTGTTACCATTAACCTGCCCAAACTTCCTCTTTCTTCTTTTCTATTCTCTCTCTAAAGACCTCATGTCCGTCCCTGGGTCCTACGCTAGTTAGGCAAGCCTAAGGATAGTCATATAATCCATTTAAGTCTCATGACCGTCGATAACTGTATCATTCGCTGTTATTGTTTAATTTTATATTCTTTGTTGTTCACTATTATATCCTTGGTTTAGATTAGGAAATTCACATATAGGTTTAATTTCAATTTGAGCCAAACCGTTCCATATGCTACTCTTCATATCAATTGTAATATTAACCATTTAATAAACGTGAACATTTATTCATTTGGTCACGGTGGTAAATGCATATTTTATTCGATGGTATTAGGTCACTGCGCGGAACCAGAACTTAACCCTTTAGTAATGAGACTGATCAAACCATATTCCACCTATCTCCGTTATCACAATACTGGTTCCTGAGCAATCAGGATGGTGCCCCGTTCATAATCCATAAACTAACATATGTATCCGCTACATGAGTGAAAGCCAAAACTGAATGGGATTCATGTAGTTTTATGCTGAGATACAGATCTCCACCCTTACACCACCTCACACTGCTCCACTCTTACACCACCTCACACTCCTCCACCCTTACACCACTTCATACTGCTCCACCATTACACCACCTCACACTGCTCCACCCAGACAGTTATGAAGCTAGAAGAATGTAAACAGTGTTATGGGATTTCAGCTGGACACATTTCCATGATTAACATTAATGCTGATTAGTGTTACATGGTATACCGATACTAGAGTAGTATCGCGATACTACAATACCCAATTTGCTTAGTATCGGTGCTATAGGACTGAACGCGTAATATTTTTTTAAGAGCAGTATTTCCAAAGAGTGCCACACGGGGGCAGTGTGCGCATACAGCAGTGCAGCGCTTGCCTCCTCTCTGCAGAATAAGAAGAAAACGTGTAGGATAGCTGCTAATACAATTAATATTGCAGACCGTCCTCAGCTTATTGAAAAACTACACGCACGAAGCGAAATATGGAATTATTATATGGAATATAATATGGATAAAATGTGGAAGCAGCAGAAGTGCTGTGTGGAAATACTTCGAGGCAGATACAGATGGAAAACCGAAGGACATGAACAAGCCAGTTTCCAAGCGGTGTTTTCTGAACATTTCAATGAAGGGCGCTACAGCCTGCAACAATGACATAATCGCGGTGGCCTCGCGCACTGTCGATTCGCGAGGTCGTGCACCCAGAGTTGCCAGGTTCGCAGTTTTCACGCCAAATTGGCCTTGTTTGAAAATCCAGCCGTGGCTAAAAATTCTGGGGTCGCGGAGTGCGGTTTTTTGGGCTACCACGGGAGTTACTAGTCAACACTAAAAATCAAACGCGATATAATACTTAATTTGTCTCCATTTTACACACTCAAACCCCCCCGTCGACAACTTACACTCGTCACCCCCCCATCGACAATTACACTACACGCCACCCCCCCTCAACAACTTTGGGCTTTGGGCTAGATTAGGCTTCTGAAGGGTGGGTTTTACACTGACTTTGTGCGGGATATTTTTGTAACTTTTGTAACTCGAATTTTGTAACTTCTCGCGTGCCGCGCTGCAGCGCAATGAACAAAGTCATGTTTGCAGGGTTCATACACCTAAACAAGGTGGAATTCAAGCACTTGTACGTCACTTTCAAGGTCCATTTCAATATTTCCCAGCACGTTAAACTTAATTAAGTTAAATATTTATACATATACTCAAAATAATTCACTTTTTAGTCACATTATTTAATGGTGGTTTATTTTCAAAACGCCCAATCTTAACGTCTTCACGTTCTCATGTTTCGTCCTGTAATTTTAACGTAATACATGAGAACTGTTCAGTCAGATAGCTATTTGTTGTGAAATGAAGTTACAATTTCAAGCATTTTCAAGTACTTTAGCCTAAATTTCAGCACTGTTCAAACCTGAAACACAAACCAACATTAAAATTTGTTAGGTAAATGTTCCTTCCCCTGTTTTTGAGGTGTTTCTTTATACTACCACACTACGGTCAATCGTGAAAGTATAAATCTAGCTTAACACAACAAATCTGGCCAAACACCTGAAGGACTGGCACGCAAATTTGTACAAAAAATTCCAAGAGGTTGGTGATTATTCCCATTTCTAGTATTACTACAGCATACAAGATTATGTGTCCGATTATGGTATCCTAGCAAATGTTTGTCATATTGGTTTAAGAGCCGTAAGTGCGACAGCATACAGGGAGAAAAAAAGAGTGATCGTACTACAACGGATCAGTCATCTATGAATATTGACCTCTACTCTAATACTGAAGTTTTAGTTACTTAAAGACTTAAAGTTACTTAAAGTTGTTTAAAGTATACTTAAAATACACTTTTTGCACTAGCCTTTTTTTACTTCTAAATGTGAATTCCAGAGTGCACTACTATTATTTATGTTAATTTATATTAATGTGCAATTATTTATTTTTTGTTTTAATGTGGTAAGGACTACACCTTTTATTTATTTGACATTTGTGAAACAAAATACAATATGTTTATTAAAAAAATAATAAAAAGGCTTTAAAACGGAAATGAGCATAGTATCTGACTTTGGTATCGAAAATGGTATCGAATTTCAATATTTTTTAAAAGTATCGTATCGAAGTTATAATTCTTAGTATCATGACAACCCTAATGCTGATGATATATGTTACCAGAAGGAAGATGTATAGTGGTATCACTGTGTCACTGTGAGGTGTTGTGTGGGTACACGAAGACAGAGCTGTTTATTATGTGTTTATTGTGTGTTTATTATGTGTTTATTGTGCATTTATTATGTGATCCAGACATGTCTTCTGCTGTCACTGACTTCCTTTTTACAAATACAAATATACAAATTTTTAAAGTTCAAAGACGTTTTGATCTTAACCTCCAACCACCAGAACCCTTTTTCCAGGTGTTCTACAGTACATTCAGTATCAGCAGTATCAGTGGTTAAAATGCTCCTCAAGTTCAAAGTAAATATTACGTGTATCAGTTTTTGTAAAGCCTCTCAGAGACTTTGTACCACTGGGTGCGAAGAGCACAATAGTAGAGAGCTGTGTCTGCCAGAGTGAGTCCACTAATAGTGAGCTGAGTGGATGTGTAAGAGGCAACTGATGAAAAATGTGGATCTGGTGTGTCTCCACCACTACCAGCTGATCGAGCAGCTTTATACAGTAAATACTGTGGTGCTCTGTTAGGATACTGTCTGTACCAGTAAAGACGAACATAATCACTACTTGAGTCATATGAGCATTTCAGTGTAACAGATTCCTCCTCTTTGTGAAAAACCTCAGTATCCTGATCTGGTCCAATTTGATCAGCACAGAACACTCCTGTAAGAAAATACAATAAACATAATAAAGATGAATTAATAACTGGTGTTTATTAAGCAAAAGGTTCAAACTAATTCACATCCCGTACCTGATACCATAATGTAAATCATGAGGAAGTGTGTCTCCATTGTGAATGTGATCAGACTGAATCATCAGTGTGTTTAAGATGTTGCTCAAATGTTGATCATTGACATTGCACCAGAGTTTTGCATCACTGTCAGTGTGATTTACAAATACTGGGTGTGTCCAACATCACTTCAAACCAGGAAGTAAACACAATCCTCAAATAATCCTCACCAAAATTATAAAAAAGTTATGACATGTAGATCAAACGTTCATCTTTTAGTTCATGTTTACCTTCATCAACCAGGTAAAAAAAACTGAGGTCTGGATCTAGAATAGTGACGATACCACAGCAGATAATCAGTTGCATAAGTACCATTGTACCGACAGGAGAGGGTAACAGGATTTCCCTGTAGGACATTTATGGCGCATTTCCACACGGGCCTGCTTGGCACGGTACAGTTTGATACAGATCGATTCGCAGCGGAGCGGTACGGTCGCGTTGTATTTCCATTACAATGGTGGACCACCACAATGTGGGTGGAGTCGCTGTTGGCGCGTGGGTTGTAGTGTCGTGACATCATTTGTATGCGACCACAACACCGTACAACAATGAGTCGAGTTGATAGCAGAGGAGTCGCTCTCCTGTGACGCAACCTGTGACGACACTCCCTGGCCAATCAGTGTCATGCTGTTCTTCCACATCACAGAAGTTTTCCGCTTTGGAACGGTTAGAACCTCGAGCGAGTAGGTACAAAAAAAGTACCTGAAGGTATTGGCAAACTTGTACCTGGTACTAATGGAAACACTCACAAACCGTCGCAAATCGAACCGTACCACGCCAAGCAGGCCCGTGTGGAAATGCGCCATTACAGTGGAGGAGACTGGGTTTCCTGTGGGCACTATGGCACAGTAATGCAGTGCAGAGTCTGATACTGCAGGAGAGGAGATCAGCAGATCCACACGATTTTGATGTTGATTAACGCTGGTCCTCATGCGTCAGTTCTGCGTGGTTGGTGCCTCATGAGCTTTTAGCTCGTGTTAGCTAATTAGCTAGCTCCTAGCCAGCACTGCCGTGAGATTTTACAAGCGGAAAGGATGGAATCGCAGGATGTTTATAATAGATAAGTGTTCAGCTATTAATAATTTGCTGGCATTTGTGAACGAATTGTGATGTTTGGACTTCTAACTGACTGGCAATTGGTGGTTAAATGATGCAGAGTTTGTGTAGGTACTTTGCACATAGTACACGCGATGGCAGAGGATACGAGAGTGGCTGGTGTGTCAGTGGAGGACACTCAGGACAGGGCAAGATGGAGGAGTTTGATCTACTGTGGCGACCCCTAAACGGGAATAGCAAAAAGAAAAGGAAGACACACGATGATGACAACAGTGGTGTGGACGTGTTTTAATACTACGGTCATTGGCTCTCATTTTTATTAGAAACAAATCCAAAATGTTGCCAATCTGTAGCAGTGGTGTTTTTCTTTGAAACCAGCTTGCTTGACTCACAACTAAAACTCAATCGTCATTGTGGCTTTTTTCCCTCTGTATGATCTTAGTGAACACCCCCACTCCATAACCAATCATTGAGCTCCAACTGCTGACTCCTCCCACACTGTAAAAAATTATTTTTTTGACTTTGTAAATATTATTACGTTTATGTAAGTACTATCTAAAAAAAAGTACAGTCTAGTTACTTAAGAATTTCACATAAAATTATATGCAATACTTGGTGTCACTTGCAGGATCCACGCCTGTGCAGTGATGTCAACAACTCAAACATTTTTCACACGGAGTGCATCATGTGACGCTGGGACAGAGGCAGCAGGAGGCAGAGGTATAGGATGCTCGGGTTTATTATCCATAGCAAAACCACAAAGAAAAGACTCAGGCTCAAAGGCAAAACAGTAATAACAGAAAGGTGAACACCGAAGTAAGGCTCTTGGATTTAAGTGGCAGGACTCTCCCACGTAGCGAGGCGCTGAGGTAGGTGAATGAGCAGCGCTGGAAGGATCGACCTGTGGGAATATAAAGGGAGAGCCTTACGCAGAACAGGTGTCAGAATACAGGTGATTGGGAGCGTGGGAGTGTCCTGCGTTGTGAGGGTGTGTGTTGTGAGCTGGGGGGCGTGGTGGTGTGTGTACGGGTCGCTCGGGGCGCCCTCTGGTGGCGTCCGGGCCGACTCACCGTGACAGAACCCCTCCCCAAGGATCCTGCCAGCCGAGCTTTCCTCGGGCATCCCGGGCCCCGCGGAGCAGGAAGGCCAGGGTGCTCCCGATGGAAGGAGGCGAGTAGGGAAGGATCCAGCACCTGGGAGGCAGGGACCCACGACCTTTCCTCCGGCCCGTAGCCCTCCCAATCGACCAGGTACTGCAACACACCGCCCCTGCGCCTGGAGCTCAGGAGACGACTCACCCCATAAGCCGGACCGTCAGACAGTTGCAGCGGCGAAGGAGGACGCGACGCAGCCTCCGTGCTCAACGGGCCCTCCCAGAACGGCTTTAACGCAGACACATGGAACGTCCTCGAGATTCTGCGGCCTGCAGGCAGGTGTATCTGGTAAGTGACTGGGTTTACTTGTCTAGAGATAGTGTACGGACCTGTATAACGGTCTGTCAGCTTTCCCCTAGGTCCCAGGCGGCTGTCTCCTGTAGCCACCCATACCTTGTCCCCGACTCTATATGCAGGGGCCTCGCTTCTTCGGCGGTCAGCTTTGGCCTTGAACCTCCTTACCGCTGCCTCCAGCTTACGGTGAGTATCCTCCCATACCCTCTCGCTTCGCTGGCACCACTCCTCGACTATGGGTTGGTCCGAGGATGCTGCGTTCCATGGATAGAGAGGAGGTTGTCTGCCCAACACGCACTCAAACGGCGTTTTGCCCGTGCTCGACTGTACCAGGGAGTTCTGTGCGTATTCCGCCCAGGTGAGCAAGGAGCTCCATGTGTCCGGGTACTCACTGCAATATGCTCTTAGAAATCATCCCAGCTCCTGGTTAATACGCTCCACCTGCCCATTGGCTTGTGGATGGTATCCTGAGGTGAGGCTGACCGTCACGTTAAGTTTAGACAGAAACTCCCTCCACATCTGAGATGTGAACTGAGGCCCACGGTCTGAGACGATGTCCTCCGGTAACCCGAACTGACGAAATACCTCCCTGAATAGGATCTCCGCCGTCTCCCAAGCCGTAGGTAGTCCTGGTAGAGGTATGAAGCGCACCATCTTTGAGAATCGGTCCACCACGGACAGGATGGTGGTATGTCCGTCGGAGTCAGGCAGGTCTGTTATGAAATCGACAGCTATATGAGTCCAGGGCTGAACAGGTATGGGTAAGGGCAGTAGCTTACCAGCAGGTGGCACACGGGGCACTTTGCTCCTTGCGCAGTCCGGACAGGAGGCCACGTGCCGCATGACGTCTCGGTGCATTCCCGGCCACCAATAACGGGCTCCCAGCACCTGTGACGTCCTTGTTGACCCAGGATGACCTGTACCCAGCGAAGAATGTGCCCAACTGATGAGAGGGGTTCGCTGCGCAGGCGGAACAAACCTGCGGTGAGGAGGACACCATGGGTGTGGGTTAGCCGCCGCGATCGCCCGGTCAATCTCCCAGTCCAGCGCGCCTAGGAAGCACTCCGTTGGGAGGACGGGCTCTTTCTCCGTTGACTCTCTGCTCTCCGGGAAGGAGCGAGAGAGAGCGTCAGCGCGCGTGTTCTTCTCTCCGGGACGGTACGTGACCTGAAAACGGAACCTGGAAAAGAACAGCGACCATCGCGCCTGACGCGCATTCATACGTTTTGTATTTTTAAGGTATTCTAAATTTTTGTGATCGGTGATCACTGTGAACGGATGTTTAGCTCCCTCCAGCCAATGTCGCCATTCCTCAAAAGCCAATTTCATGGCTAATAGTTCACGATCGCCGACTCCGTAGTTCCGTTCTGCAGAGCTGAGTTTTCGGGAGAAGAAGGTGATAGGTTTAAGCGAACAATTCTTCTTGAAGCGCTGGGAGAGCACTGCTCCGACCCCAACGTCGGACGCGTCTACCTCCACCACAAACGGACGTTTTGGGTTGGGCTGGTGCAGCATAGGTGCGGAAGTGAATGCCTGCTTGATATTCCCGAACGCTTTTTCAGCCTCCGCAGTCCAGATTAACCTCTTCGCCCCGCCACGCAGCAAATCCGTGAGAGGCTTGGCTATCTGGCTGTACGAGCGGATGAAACGCCTATAAAAATTTGCGAAGCCCAAAAATCTTTGAAGCTCGCGCCGTGTGTGAGGACGGTTCCATCCCTTCACCGCCTCCACCTTGCATGGAGCATGCATGGAGCCTGACCTTATGATGTAGCCAAGGAAGTTCACCTTGGAGAGATGGAACTCGCACTTCTCCAGCTTGCAGTATAGCCTACTGCGCAGGAGAGTGCTCAGGACTGCCCGCACATCCCGGACGTGTTGGTCAAAGGAAGGAGAATAGATGAGGATGTCGTTAATGTAAGCGACGACACATCTATTCAGGTATTCCCTTAAGACCTCGTTGATGTACGCCTGGAAAAACGATGGTGCCGACACCAAACCGTAAGGTAAGACCCGGTACTGGTAATGACCAGTAGATGTACTGAACGCCGTTTTCCACTCATCCTCCTCACGGACCCGGATGAGGTTACAGGCGCTGCGCAGATCCAATTTGGTGAACACACTCGCCTCCCGCAGCTGCTCCAGAGCCGAAGGCACCAGCGGCAGTGGGCAGTGGGAGGTTGAGGGGGTGGCCTCAAACCACCGTCCTTGTTCTTCACAAAGAAGACACTGGCTGAGGCTGGCGAGGTGGAGGGAGTGATGTAGCCCTGAGCCAATGCCTCTCTGATGTATTGAGACATCACCTGCTCCTCCTCTTGTGACAGGGGGTAGATCCTGCATTTAGGGGGAGTCGTGCCCTCTATCAGGGTGATGGTGACGTCCCACGGGCGGTGTGGTGGCAACTGTGCAGCTTTAGACGTGCTGAAAACCTCCGCGAGGTCCCAGTACTGGCTTGGGATCGCTTGGGGATGAGCGACATTAGGGCTCTCTATGCTAGTGGTCAGCATGTTATAGGGCTTTCTGCGACCCGCACGTGAACGTTTGGAAGGAGTGGACCAACGGAGAATGCGACCCGTGGACCATTTAATGAGGGGATTGTGCAGACGGAGCCAGGGAAGACCTAACGTGACTGGGTGACGTAAGTGGGACAGAATGTAAAACGATATGTATTCTGTGTGACCTAGTATGGTGAAACGGACGTAAGCAGTGCGGTATTGAATCACGCCCCCGCCCACAGGTCATCCGTCCAGCGCCTGCACATGCCTCGGTTTCTCCAGCTTCTTTAGGGGGACCCTCAGCCGCTCCGCCAGGCTCTGTTCCATTACGTTCCCCGACGCTCCCGAGTCCACTAGGGCAAAAACCCCCACAGAACAGCCCCTGTAAGACAACCAGGCTTGGATCGTAAGTAAATTGCCCATCAAGGAGTTACTCACCCGAGCTCTGCCACCGCTCGGGCGAGCGGTCTCCTTGGCCGTGGTCGTCTCTCCAATCTGCATGGGCTCGGGCTTCTGGCTCTCTTTGGGGCTCACTGGAGTCGGAGTGGCGTCGCCAGCATGTACGTGAGGGGTTCTGCATATCCTCTCTTGTAGCAACCGATCGTACGTGACCGCGAGACGTACCACCTGTGTAAAACTCGCCCCTTCCTGGCAACACGCTAGCTCTGCCCTTAGCTCGGGGCGTAAGCTCGCGATGAACACGTCAATAAGAGCCGAAGCGTTCCACCCGGTGTTGGCGGCCAAGGTCCGGAAATCCAGGGCATATTCTGCTGCGTGCCGTGTGCCCTGACGCATTCTTAGCAGGCTTTGTCCGCACGCACTGCCCTGTCTCGGGTGGTGGAATACCTCTCGCAGCTCCGAGACGAACGCATCGTAGTCCGTCAGCAGAGCTGATTCTGTTCTCACCAGAACGACGAGCCGCCTGAGACACCAAGACCATGCCTGGCTATGCCACCCGGCCGAAGAAGGCAAATCGCCTCAGTAAGCGGCATCACCGCGCTTCGTCCTCCCCCCGCGCCGCGACTCCACGCCGACTCTGGCGCAGCTGAAACGGGACCCAGAGTGCTCCTACCTGCTGTGTGCGGCTCGGGAGACCGCTATACGCGAGTTGGCGGAGGAGTACCGCAAGACAGCGGTACGGGTGTGGCAGGAGAGACATCCTTCCTGGGAACTCTCGCCCATACGGGTAAGCGTCCCCGAGCTCTATGGGACAGGGACGACACCAGAGGGTGAGCTGGAGGAGGACTCCTCCCCGCACCATGAGACCACGCCCATGCTGGAACAGCTGGAGCAGGACCCAGTGTGCGCTGCTCAGCTGTCCGCGGCTCGTGGGTGCCCGGACCCCGAAGTGTCGGAAATGTTCCGCGAGGGCGCGGTAAGGATCTGGAGACACCTACACCTGTCTCCTTCCCGCGCCCCCTCGCCTCTGAGGGTGGGCGCCTGTGTCATCGGTGCCACCACGTCAACCCCAGAGGGCGAGTTTGGGGAGGAGGACTCCAAGGAAGAGGAAGCCTACCCTCCCTCACTATGCGACGCCTCCACCGTGGACTACGGTGGGGAGGAGGAGGAAGAGTACCCTCCATCGGTGAGCGATGCTTCCACCGTCGACTACGGTGAAGAGGAGGAGGAGGAGTCGGAGGAACAGGACTACCTCCCTCTGCCCGTAGGTCCCTCTCCCACCATAGAGGAAGGCGGGGAAGAAGAGGAGGACTACCCCCGGAGCAGCCCATGAGCTGGAGCCAGGGCAGTGAGGAGGAAGAGATGGAGATGGAAGCCCAGACTGCCCGCTCCGGAGCGTGGTCGAGAAGCGAAGGGGAAGGGTCCTACGGCCCACAGAGAAGGGAGATCGGCTGCGCCGCACCAGGCACGTTTGCCAGTCGCGCTGCACCAGGCGTGTTTGCCAGTCGTGCTGCACCAGGCGCGTCCACCAGTCGCGCTGCACCAGGCGCGTCCGCCAGTCGCGCTACACCAGGCGGAGGCTTCGCAGCAAAGGCTGGAGGAGGACCGTTCACCGCAGCACCTGCAGCTCCCGATCTCTCTCCCCTCATTGCTCTCCTCCTGGTGCGTAGCTTGGAGCCTGTTTCATTTTTGTCTGTCCCAGTGTTTGTGAGTCTTCCCGTATGTGTACCAAACCCCTTTTTCCCTTTTGTTCCTCTATATGTGAATGTACCTGTGTGTGTATTCGTGTCTGTTCCGTTGTGTTTGTCTAACGTCTTTTCCCCTGTATTCCCAGGGAGGGTGTTCTAGGCGGTCCTTGGCGGACGCTTCACCGAGGGCGGTCACCTCCCAGACCCAGGACTGAGCGCGTCAGATCCGCCCATCGTCGTGGGTTCGGGGCACTCGGTCCTGTTGGCACCCCGGGACGGGTAGTGCCCTTGGAGGCACCCTGGCCCCTCCCTTTTGGGGGTTTACGTTGTCCACGTGCATCGTCTGCATCTGGATTCTCGTGGTTGTGGTTATGTCTTGTGATAATCCGTCTCACCTGTGACTCATCTCGTAATCACGTGGGGCTAATGTGGTTTGTCTATTTAATTTGTGCTCGCGCAGTGTCCTGTGCTCGTCGTTGTCTAAAGTTTACACATCTCTGTGTTCCGTTAAGTGTTCTACGTGCGCTAGACGCGCAATATTCGGATTAAGATTAAAGTGACGTTTGCTGCCACAGAAGGATTTGTGTCTCATTCTTGACGCCGCACCCATCGTCACAGACGGCATGTGTTTGGACTGTGGTAAGACATGGGACAGCGTGATCCATCAATATATTGCTGTTTTAATAAATACTAGTGGTGGGACTTTAACACGTTAAATTCGATTAATTAATTACAGGAAATTTGAACTGAAAAAATTAATGCATTTTAACGCATTTAACGCATGAGACACTTTCGCACCGTGGAATGTTTCTCAGTGCACGAGTTCCAGACATACAGATATAAATATAAGAAACTTCCAAATGGAAGTACAAACACAAATAGTGTTATTTGCACTTTATGCAAGAAGGAGTTCGCTTATCAGAGGAGCACTTCCACCCTTCGTTACCACCTCAACGCAAAACATGTTGGGGCTAACACGCAGGTCAGTAATGATAACTTAGCTGCTAAATGTATTCCTAGTACGAGCAAACAGTGTCGCCAGTCAACACTCGACCACATGTCGGGGTTCAAATTAAGAATTTAGACCAATTCACTGGCTAGATGGATTGCTGTGGACTGTAGACTGCTCTCTGTGGTCGAAGGCTTAAGTAAGACGCTGCAAATTTAAATGCCTCCGGCCCTTGCGGAGGTTCGCATGAGGTGTGTGGAGTCGCGCGCTACGGTATAATCCAGGCTTTACAAGAAGTGCTGCAAATTGCGTCAACTGATGCAAGTTACGACCTGCCGTCCAGAAAGACAATGTCGAAGAAAATCCAGCAGCTCTATGATGAGGAAAGGGAAGTAAAACGGGTTATTGTGAAGAGTGCCACAAATGTGGCTCTGACTGGGGATCACTGGACCTCTGTTAGCAACAAGAATTATCTTGGTGTGACAGCTCATATTATAGATGATGAATGGAAGATCCAGTCATTTGCTTTGAGCATGCAGAAGACTTCTAGGCACTATGGAGATGCCTGTGGCAGAGGCCTGGGAAATTAAAGAAAGTCTACCATCTAAAATGGTATTAAAAAACATCTGATTTACTTCAGTTCTTCTTATTGTTCCAATATCCTGAGCAAAACTCATTTTTGGTCAGAATTTCCAGTGTTCTGAAAACTCTTCAATTTCCAGTGTTTTCTGCACTCATCTATTGGTCTGTGTAGTAGACTGGTGGAAAAATAAACAAGATGTTGAGGTTTATGATTATGTTCATTGATTCATTCATCATTCAAACTTAAATGAATATTTCTCATAAAAAATATTGAATTAAATTAAAATGTGATTAATTTTGATTAGTTAATTACAAAGCTTATAATTAATTCGATTTTTTAATTCTTAACATTTTTTTAATTGCGTCCCACCCCTAATAAATACATAAGAAAATTTCAAGTATTAAATTTAATTAATTAAATTCATATTAGGATTGCGGGCGCGGGCGACAGAAATGTGTATGTGGCGGGCGGGTGCGGGATTAAAACAAGTGATATTTTGGCCGGTGCGGGCGGGAGCAGGACTAAAACAAGCAGGAGTGGGTGGGAGCGGGATTAAAACAAGCGATTTTTTGGCGGGAGCAGGATTTAAAAAGCAGTCCCGCGCAGACCTCTACTTGGAAGTAAAACATGTGCACGTGTCAATATGGGGGGGGGGGGGACACACTTTAAGCATGGTGTTTTGAGTTGAGCCATACTTGAGATTCGGAATGCTTGTTGTATGGATGGGACTTCATGGACATCATGTAGAGAGAGACATGTCCATGTTAGGCTCTGTGGGCAAGCATCTGGGTTTTATACCTGATGCATGCAGCTACTGGAAGAGAAGTGAGTGGAAGCCAAAGCTGAATGGGATTCATGTAGTGACACACACATAATCTCGCCAGTATAATTTTCAGCATTGTTGAACACAAGATGAACACAAGATGACAAGAAGAGTGTACTTTTACTACAGGTCACCCAGCTATAGACCTTAATTTTATATTAGACAGACTTCTGTCTTCTGAAAATATCAAATCTATTTCACCATTTGTTTGTAGTGGGAGGTTTTTGTACAGTGTATCTGTGTAGTAGGAGGATTTTGTACAGTGTATCTGGGTTTCCTGTCACTGTGGGCTCCATGGCACAGTAGTACAGAGCAGAGTCTGATACTGCAGCAGAGGAGATCTTCAGATGTAAAAGGTTGTTGTTTTTTTCAGTAGATGCAGATAGACGAGAAAGACTCGAATTTTTACTTGTTTCATGTGGATAGATGAGAACAATAAACTCTGGTCTTGAACTGGGATACTGGCGATACCAGTGAAGAGGATCAGTTGTAGCACTGTAATTACACGTTATAATAACTTCCTCCCCCTCAGAGACGTGCTTGTCTGGTGTAAGTGGTTGTATTGTCTGTGCTGATGTATCTCCTGGGGAAGAAAATTATGAAGAACATTTAATAAAATAGCTGTTGTTTGTTGCAATGTGCCGTATTAATGTTCACTAATTTAAATCAACATTAAACATAAAGTTTGACAAATTTTTTCTTGTATATTTAATTATCAAATCATTATAAAAAGCAAAACAAAACAAGAAGGGAAATATAAAGATAAACTCACCTAAAAGTGTGAGCAGGAGAGAAAGTGTAAAGAGCAGCATGATGATGGAGATGTGAAGTGAGTGAAAGTCAAAGTTGAATGGGATTCATGTAGTTTTATATTGAGATACAGAGCTCCACCCTTACACCACCTCACAATCCTCCACCCTTACACCACCTCACACTGGTGATCACAACATGCCTTTCTGTAATCCCTTTTGATCAGAGTAGGATTATAAATTTTCCCTAATCCCATTCCAGAGCTGTGATTTTATCATCAGAGTCTGATACTAAAGCAGAGGAGATCAGCAGATCCACACAATATTTATCTTCATTTACTACTGCAGACACTCCTGGTACTGGGGGATCAGCTTTTAGTTCAAGTTTATCTTCATCAACCAGGTAAAGAAACTGTGGTCTGGATCTGGAATTCTGACGATACCACAGCAGAGAATCAGTTGCATACAGTAAGTTCCATTGTACTGACAGGATAGGGTAACAGGATTTCCTTGTAGGACATTTAAAGTGGAGGAGACTGGTCCTATTCCCTCTCCAGAACTATAACCTGCTGATGAGTTTCAAAGACAAGAGGGGGAAAATGTCAGGATTAGTTTGGTTTAAGTGTAAACTCTTCTTTATTATATAAAATCTTATCCAGTTACTACGTTCATCCAGTGCAGAAAGATTTTTTGTGTAATGTTCATTAAACACATGAATCTTACCTAAAATGATTAACAGAAGCCAATGTCCACTAACACATGCCATGACTGCAGACTCTGATACAGATTCTCCTTTACTCATCTTCCCTGAGAACAACCCAGAGATTTCTACATAAACGCTGCCCCCTTCTGGAGATTTACTGAATTACTGTGTATCAGGAAGAAACATTTATCTTCACACAACTACACTTACTGACTGTACTACCAACTATTTATTTCAACACCAACTGAACACTGAACTGCTAATTAAGAATGTATCATCTGACCATATCGAACCTCTGCATTTGTGTAAAATGAATGTGTATAAATAGCATGCAGACAACAAACTTGTACAAATTATAGTTTGTACAGTAATGAATCCCTGATCACAGGACACATGGCTGCTGATCCAGTGTGTTCTGTATCTGGGTTTGGTCCTAATTGTCTTACTGAGTTCACAGTGTGGGGTACAGTCACCACTCCTGCAGTTCTCCTCTTTGACAGAACCAGAGTTTGGACATGCTAGACATTCTCTTTAAAGCCCCCCGCACACAGCGAGCAACTCGCTTGAGACAAAATTCTCTGCCTCTTGTGCCTGTGAGACATTTATCTAACGTGTTTGATATTTTCTGGCACGCATGCCCGAAATCTCACCGTGTGCGCTCGCCTGAGCAATTTGGCTCAGCAACTTTTCGTCACCAGCCAATTGGAAGCTCGCTTGGTGTCACATGACACTTTGGCATTAACGCCATTAACGGCCATCACTAATCAAAAGTAAAGAAGTTGAACAAATAATAAATAACAACCATGAGATGTAAGATAGTTAACATGGCTTATTACATCGAATTTGGCGATATAACAAGAAAATAATAATTTAATCAATTCGGTGTCGTAAAACGTGTTTATGAAACACATAGCAGCATTTTCATTTGGTTGAGACACCATATGCTGACGACACCGAATTAGGGTTGCCACCTAGGTCTGACAAAAAACACTTTCATACTGACACGGGGGGGTGGCGAACGTAAAATGTTCCCGGGGGGGTGTGAAATGGACACAGTGAGAAAAAAAGATTTAAAGTGCGCAGAAACAGTCTAAATAGTCGTTTGAACTAACCTAGTGAAAACCGGGACATTCACTCTCACGGCAACCCATAACAGTGAACGCTGTGCTCGTCTGGCTGCCGCTGCTCTCCGGTATTATTGTTGTTGTTTCCTCTCTTTTGGCCGATTCAATTCTAGGTCGGCACACCACCTACTCAGTGTTGTACAATGTGGTTGAGCCAGTTATACATCTGGTTTTCACTTGCCTGGACTGTCCTGTTGCATCTGTATCAACCAGCGGCAGGTCTACTCCAATACACCGCAGCTGAACTCCTGCGGCTTCGCCTTTACCACTATGTGCCTCCTCCAGCAGTGCTGTATTTGCACCTGGACATCGTCTATCCACCTTGTCCAAGATACATTCATTGTGGATCTCGCCGGAATTTTCATGTCGACAGTTCTACAGCAATTCACTCTTTCTGGTCTACCACCCGCTGTTCTCCCAGGAATACCGGCCGGCGTGCTAATCACAGCGCGCTAGTTCGCTTAGCTAGATCGACTAATGCTACTGCCAAACGCGACTCCACCACTGTCAACTTCGGTCTTCTCAACATCCGCTCACTTACGAGCAAAGGACATCTCATTCAAGATCTCCTCACGGACCGTATGTTTGACTTTCTCTGTTTAACAGAAACCTGGCAACAGCCCAATGACTTTTCACAACTCAACGATTCTACACGTCTGTCAACCACGTAGCGTAGGTCATGGAGGGGGTCTTGTGATAATTCACCGCGAGAATTGGAAAGTCCTCTTGGTAGCTGTGCCTACCAAGTTGCTTACAGTTCACTGGAGTGTCTAGCGTGTGAACTGTCTGGACCCTCTCCTACCATCATCGCTACAGTCTACCGTCCTCCTAAACCACATAAGGATTTTCTAACTGATTTTGCCTCTCTTCTCACTCATCTATCTACACTGTCACCTAATGTAATATTGCTGCGGGATTTCAACATTCACATGGACCGCTGTGATCTTCCTCTCACCAAAGACTTTTCCGCCTGCCTTGAAAATTTTGGATTTGATCAATTCATCGATTTTCCTACCCACACAAAGGGACATACACTGGATTTAATCTGTTGTTCTGGTCTCATCCCTTCAAACTGTGCAGCTGATGATCTCCATGTGACTGACCATTTCCTCCTCTCATTTAACATTTCTCTCAGTATGTCTAAGACCAAACCATCAAGTCTCATCTCATTTTGGAATATTAAATACATTAACATGGATGCCCTCACCTCCAGCCTTGACAATATTTTGATCCTGGGCAATCCTTTTTCACCTGATGAACTCGCTGCTCACTATAATAACTGTCTAACCAATATCCTGAACTCTCTTGCCACAGTGAAAACCTGCTTAGTTTCCTTCTCTCATTCTACTCCCTGATATACCCCTGAACTCAGGCTAATTAAAGCTAAAGCTCGTCAACTCGAGCAACTCTATAGAAAATCTGGTCTCACTATCCACAACGAAATGCACAAAACTCATACACTACATTATAAGAAAGTAATTGCTCAGGCAAAATCATCATACTTCTCTGGTCTAATCAGTTCTAACGAAGGGAACACTAAAACACTGTTCTCTTTAATGAACAAATTTCTCCAACCCACAGCCTCCCTACCCTCTCACTTCTATTCAACAGACACCTGTAATTCTCTGATGTTTTTTAGTGAAAAAATTTGTAAAATCCACCAGAGCATCTGTCCTAATTCATTGCCTCGCTCTTCTTCTTCTGTACCTCTCTCACACAGTTACTCTCTCTCCTGTTTTCAACTCCCAGATTCATCTGTCATTTCCGAACTTATTAGCAAATCAAAGCCTTCTTCATGTCAGCTTGATCCTTTCCCTACAGTTTTAGTTAAATCCTGTCTTCCTTCTCTGCTCCCCCTCATAACTGCCATTATTCATTCTTCACTAACTACTGGAATTGTTCCCACACTCTTCAAAACTGCAGCCATTATTCCTATTTTGAAAAAACCTGGCTCCGACCCCAATAATTTCAATAACCTCCGCCCCATCTCTAACCTCCCTTTTATTTCCAAAATACTCGAAAAAGTTATTGCCACTCAACTCAATACCTACTTATCCCTAAACTCCCTATACAAACAATTCCAGTGTGGTTTTCACCCCCTCCACAGCACAGAAACTGCTCTTATTAAGATCACTAATGACCTTCTTATGGCAGCTGATTCTGGTTTACTTTCCATTCTCATTCTTCTTGATCTGAGCGCAGCCTTTGACACTATTTCTCACACTATGCTTCTATTACAGAGAAAGTTTAAAGAGCAGCATGATGATGGAGATGTGAAGTGAGTGAAAGCCAAAACTGAATGGGATTCATGTAGTTTTATACTGAGATACAGAGATCCACCCTTACACCATCTCATACTGCTCCACCCTTACACCACCTCACACTGCTAATTGCTGTATATAAATGTAACAGGAAGACTCCGTTACAGAGTGTGCCCAAGGACACGGCCCTTTTAATTAAGGGCACCGCCCCGATTGAATTAGTGCCCATTGCGAAGGGTATTTAAACTCTCGTTCTCGTTAGCCGGAAGCTGATTGATTGGATGTAATGAGAGACGCGCTTGTGTCTGTGGTGTCAGTTTTACCCCTTCACACGAAGTTGAGATTGTTCAGGGCTTTTAGAAGCTTGACTTGGTGTGTTTTGAGCTGCCTGCGAGTGGTAAGTAGGACGATGGGATAAATTCCATGTTGGTGGAATAAATTAATTTATTTCGTTTATTCGCATGCTTTAGGTCGCTGAGGTGACAGAGAGTAACAGGCAGTTAGAGTTATTCCAGCCATCGCACGGTAGAGCCGAGCTTTGAGTGCAGACAATGTTTCTAAATGATGTTCGTCCTAGTTAAAGTGTTATTTTTTACAGGAGCCATCAGAGTGCGCGTTGGAGCTAGACCACTGTTTTCTCCCCTTTAATTGTTTCTTTTAGGGATTGGAGTCTTTTAACATCAGATGTGTTTTTTATGGAATGCAATTTATTGTTGATGTGTTTTTATTTTTAGCCCGGCGGTACTGTTGGGGAACGGTGGGAGCAGAGCGAGTGAGGTGTTGGCAGCACCTACATATTTGGGTTTATTTGCAGTGGATTTTAGTTTATTTGGATCGTTTCACGCAAACGTGTGTGGCTTATTTGTTTATTGAGTTGTTTGTTTGGTTTATTAGGTGCGCGCCAACCCCCGCTGGTGGAAGTGAGGTAACCTGTGTTAGGTAGCTGCTCCTAAAAGCTTGTGGCCGTACCACACGGTGCTTTTTAAGAATGTATGGTATTTTATATTTTGTACAATAAATGATCTGCATCTCGGTCTCTGCAGTCCAACAATTTTATTTTCGCTGGCAGTAATCTAGCGCAGGTGAAACGTGACTTGTTGGTTTCCCTCTAGTTGAGGGTGGCGTAGTCCAAAGCTTATCATAATTAGCGCTGTGTGACGCTGTGAGCGTTACAAATAATTCCCGTGCATGCACCTGCTCACTGTTAAATTCAGTTGCACTCACAATCCAAACCTTCATAACGTATGCCCTCATTTGGTAGGTTGTTGTCATTACAGTGTCTAGTTAGTGGAATAATGTGTTGATAGATCAAAATGTTCATGCACTCAGCTAAATGTTTCAATATTATTTTCAAGTAGGTACTGCATATCTAGATCATACAAACATGAAATTTAGAAACATTCATTTTGGGGAATAAAGTGAAGTAAGACATTTGCAAATCAGACCAGTACAAATATCAAGAAGTGAATAAAAAGATGCTAAAAATATTGTTAAAACAAGATACCCAACAACATGATAACACCTTCATTTTATATTTAGAGAGTTATATTTTCTGAATATACCATTTCTATTTAAGCTTATCTGTGTACTATGATGTTTTTGTTCAGTGTATCTCTGTAGTAGGAAGTTTTTGTACAGTGTATCTGGGTTTCCTGTCACTGTGGGCTGCAGTGCACAGTAGTACAGAGCAGAGTCTGATACTGCAGCAGAGGAGATCCGCATATCCACGTTCTTCAGATCTTTATGATGTTTGATGGATATTCCAGGAACTGGAGGAACAGCTTCAGTAATTTGTCCATAAGACTCCAGTATGAGGAACTGTGGAGGAGATCCTGGATACTGCCGATACCAGTGGAGACCATATTCAGTACCTCTGTAGTCAGTACCTCTGTAGTTACAGGAAAGTTGAACACTTTGACCTTCCACAGCAAAAACTATTTCTGTATTTGGAGTGATGGGATCTTCAGCTCTGGTACCTACACAATGTTAGAAAAAACTGCATAAATAAATTAGGCAGAGACATGAAATCATTTAAAATGTGAAATCATTTGAAAACATGTTACAGTTTGTTCCAGTGATATTTGTAGCTTTGGTCTACAGTTAGTGTCACTGTTACCTGTAAGAGCTGAGAGCAGCAGTAGAGTGAACATGATCATGGTTGTAACGTTGCAAGGGAAGGGGGTGACGCAAATGCAAGACAAGCCAATTTATTAAATAATAAACACCACGATAACAACCAGAATCCAGAGAAAACAGAACTAAGAAACATACAAGCCTTACTTAACAACGTACTAGGGAGAATACTAAACGAGAACTAAAATACAAACAACACAACGCAACAAGGAAGTTAATTATAAACGCTAGGGAAGGATACAACTGTGACGGGTAGGCTAGACAACCGGGAGACGTGAACACAGGAGAACATAACAACTAACAAACCAATACACATGAGATGCAATGAAATACAGGGGCAACGGAGTACTAGAAACGCTAAGGCATACGAACTACAAACAGACAACGAGAGAACGAACATCAACAACACTGAGGACAGGGAACATACACAAGGAATACAAGCGCTAGACACTGGGAAAGATAAACCAACACACGGAGACTAGGAGAAACCAAACGAGAGGAACAGGACTATACCAGGAGATACAGAGGAGAGGCGAGGGGTACCGTGCAGGGAATGACCGACAAAGGAGTGAAACACTCGGGGATCTTTATACACAGGGACAGGACGGTGAAACAAGATTCAGGTGCACGAGACTGACGATGAGGGCGTGACAAACAGAGGGAGGAACGAATGGGAGCGGGGAGCTAGGCGGGACCAGGGAGGGGGGCGGGGCTAGACGTGACAATGGTGCTACAGGGAGGAGAGTCACACTGAGTTCAACTCCTCAGAATGGGCTCCTGGAGAACCATCAGCTCTGTTCTCCACACACACTCAGCTCCTCCTCCTTAATGGAAAACTGATCCAGGGGTTCAACCAATCAGACAAGAGGACACTGCAGAAACATCATGTCACTGTAAAGAGTGTGTAGGCATGTGTTGAACTTGAAAGGCAGAAAAGACCCTAAATCCTACATACTGCCCCTTAATATTTCTGCCCATTCTTTATATTATATCTATTTAGATTATTTTATTTTTCCTTTAAAGAAAGGAAACTTCACTGACACCAATTTAAAAGCAATAAGTAACTCTTACAAAATGTGTATTTTCATTAGAGGTGTATTCAACTAAGGATTTTCATAGTCGAATCTGATTCATCAGCTTTTCCCTTAAGCCGACTAATAGTCTGTGACGTTCGTGGGTCGGTGAAGGACGAGACACAGAATCCTTATTTTCGACTGTCGTCACTTCTAATCTTTAACGTGTATTGCGCAATAGTGCACGAGTAACACTCCTCAGACACACACACAACGTGTAGACTTAGACAACGACGAGCACAGGACACTGCGCGAGCGCACATTAAATAGGCAAGACACATTAGCCCCACGTGATCACGAGACGATTCACAGGTGAGACTTATAAATCACACGACAAAACCCCAACCACGTATATCCACTGACGCAGACAAAGCACGTGGACAATGTTTACACACGCCCAAAAGGGAGGGGCCGGGGTCCTCAACGTGACAGACGCCCCCTCCAAGGGCACTACCCGTCCCGGGGTGCCAACAGGACCGAGTGCCCCGAACCCACGACGATGGGCGGATCCGACGCGCTCAGTCCTGCGTCTGGGAGGTGACCGCCCTTGATGAAGCGTCCGCCACGGACTGCCTAGAACACCCTCCCTGGGAAGACGGGGGAAAAGACGGGAGACACATTAAACGGAACAGAAACAAACACACAGACTGGCATACTCACACACAGAGGCACAAACGGGAACAGGGGGTTTGGCAGACACACGGGAAGACTGACGAACACTGGCACAGACAAACACATAACAGGCGCCAGGCTGCGCGCCAGGAGTAGAGCATAGAGGGTAGAGAGATCGGGAGCCGCAGTGGTCGGACCTCCGCCAGGCGTCGCTGCGAAACTTCTGTTGGGAGCAGCTTGGCTGGCGGACGCGCCTGGTGCAGCGCGGCTGGCTGGCTTGCGCGCCTGATGCAACGCGGCTGGCTTGCGCGCCTGATGCAGCGCGGCTGGCTTGCGCGCCTGGCGCACCGCGGCTGGCGTACGCGTATGGCGCACCGCGGCTGGCGTACGCGTATGGTGCACCGCGGCTGGCGTACGCGCCTGGTGCACCGCGGCTGGCAGACGCCCCGTGCGGGCCGTTTGGGGTTTCCTCGGCAATGTCCATGTCCTCCTCCCTCCCCTGGCTCTGGGGTGGACTCGGTAGCACCCATGACGAACGAGCCCACCCTCAGAGGCGAGAGAGCGCGGGCTGGAGGAGCGTGTCTCTCCCTCCAGATCCTCACCGCGCCCTGCCGGAAGATCTCCGCCGTCTCGGGGTCCCGGTTCTCGAGCCCCCGGGCTGTGGCCAGCTGGTAGGCACACACCGGGTCTCTCTCCAACTCCTCGACCGTCGGTATGGCCTCTTGGCACGGGGAGGAGCCCTCTAGCTCGTGGATGCCCACCCGTATGGGCAAGGGATCCCTGGAAGGAGAGGGGTGCTTCTCCTGCCACACCCTCACCGCCGTAAGGGAGGGGCCGGGGTCCTCAACGTGACATAGTCGAATCGGGTTTATTTTTATTTTTAGCACCTTAAACCGGATCTCGTTCTCATTCAGGTACTTCAAAGTAAAAATCTAAAACACTCTGATAAATGATTTAACACGATAGGTTGGCTTTATTCAGCTATTATTTATTTACTTACTTATTTTTTAATGAAACGTTAGAGAACATTAACCATCAGTGCGCATATCGAACTGTCACAGTGTTGCGCTTTAACCTTTTCTTACCTTAGCGCAGCGTGTTCGTTGATTGCAAAAGAAAACATTACCAGTCTTGTCTTTTAACCTTTTATTTACATAAACAGAGATCTCTGGAGAGCTCACAAAGCCTAATCGTGTCACCCCATGTGCAGCTTTGAAGCTGTCTGGTTCTCTTTCCATTATATATGCTTTCCTGCTAAACATAGGAGCTGCACGTTCCTACAGCTGTCTCTATTCTGGAAGCGAGGTCTTACTACCTGGCCTCACCACATAAGGTCACAGTGAGCCTCCTTTCTCACACATCCCATTTTTAGCCTACTGCAGACGCATAGAGTATTGGAAAGGCACACAAGCGCTTACACCGACATTCTTACTAACAAGCCACTTGATCCTTAATATAATGTAAGCAAAACATATAATGATTAATATTAGAGATTTGATTAATACTTTATGACTAGTCAAAATATATAAATTATGATAAGCTGTTGACAATACTGTAATGTAAACAAACTATGAAGGGATTAAAATGAAAACCACAACAGGCACTGTGCAAAATGTCAAAAATATTCTAAATAAAATATATCTGCCTGAAAATATAAAAAACATTGCCACACAACAGCAACAAATATAAGTAAAGGTTCAAGTAACGGGGTTTAAAAGCAAACAACAACAAAAAATGTTTATTGACCTACTTGCCGAGACGCACTGCGATGAGACGACACGACCGAAACGACAAACGGCTGAACAGTTTTTTTTTCGTCTTACGCGTTTTAAATGGTATGCCATGTTGGTTGTTGTCGTGCGAAATGAAAGACGTTGATGACATAACTTGCACTTTACTTAGTTTGATTCATCTTTATCTTTTTCAAAATACTCCCACAATTATGAAGTTTTTGTAGTAGCCATTATAATCTCAGCAGATGCTGCGTATTCTGTAGCGTGTTCAGCTCCGCTCATTTGGATTGTGTAACTGCAGGGTGTGGTTTATTAATGTGTAGTAAGCAAGGTGCCTATTGTTAATGCGCAAACATCATTTTAAAATATTTATTAACAGAAATTAGGATGATTTTATATGACAAAAGGCTATTTATAACGAAAACAAAGACATTAAATGTAACAACTAATGCTTAGCTGCATCCTTGGGCACCCCCATGCAGTTAGAATGGTACATTCGACTATGACGTTCATAGTCAACTAGGGGGTAGGCTATAGTCGACTATAGTCGAATCAGTGACTATTGCAGGTCACCCCTAATTTTCATCATCTTTTAATTTTGTTTAACCCACAACGACCACAACCCTTTTCTCCAGGTGTCACTGTGGTTTAGATGCTCCTCAGTGTCAAAGTAAATATTACGTGTATCAGTTTTTGTAAAGCCTCTCAGAGACTTTGTACCACTGGGTGTGAAGAGGACCTCCCGGAATATTCCGTACACCTGCTGCTGGTTACCTCACCAATTCCACGATTACTTAAGCTTCCCCCTCTCACTTCTGGGTTGCAAAGTATTGTTGCCACATACCAAGCATTCTATCCCTGTGATTGCCTCTACCCGGCGTGACCCTGGACCATCCTGACCTCGACTACAGCACCCATACACCACACACGCTCAGCGGAGTTATTCGCTCATTCGAGTGCTCTATATTCATGTATCAAATAAAAGCAGCTATATTCCGCATTTGGATCCTTGTCTGCCTGGTTGGTTCATTACAAATAGTGAGCTGAGTGGATGTGTGAGAGGTAGCTGATGAAAAACATGGATCTGGTGTGTCCTGAACCCAAGCAGCCGATCAAGCACCTTTACGTAATAAATATTGTGGTGATTTGTTAGGATACTGTCTGTACCAGTAAAGAACAAGATCTTGACAGGCTGAATCATGTGAAAATTCCAGTGTAACAGATTGTTACACTGGGTTTTCCATTTCCATTTAGGACATTTAGCAGACATCCTTTACAGAGCAACTTATAAAGTGCTTTTCATCTGAAGATGGCAAGAGACTCTGCAGTCTGAGCAGCTAATGGAAGACCATTCCACCATCTTGGAGCCAGGACAGAAAATAGTCCTGAGTTTTGTCTTCTGTGAGACTGTAAGCATGGTGTTTCGAGTCAAGCCATACTTGAGATTTGGAATGCTTGTTGTACGGATGGGACTTTGACATCATGTAGAGAGAGGCATGTCCATTTTGGGCTCTGTGGGCAAGTATCAGGGTTTTATACCTGATGCATGCAGCTACTGGAAGAGAAGTGAGTGGAAGCCAAAGCTGCATGGGATTCATGTAGTGACACACACATAATCTCACCAAAATAATTTGGCATTGTTGAACACAAGATGATCCCAAGTGTACTTTTACTACAGGTCACCCAGCTATGTGACCAGACCTTAATTTTATAATAGACAGACTTCTGTTTTCTGAAAATATCAAACCTATTTAACCATTTGTTTGTAGTGGGAGGTTTTTGTACAGTGTATATATGTAGTAGGAGGTTTTTGTACGGTGTATCTGGGTTTCCTGTCACTGTGGGCTCCATGGCACAGTAGTACAGAGCAGAGTCTGATACTGCAGCAGAGGAGATGTTCAGATGTAAAAGGTTGTTGATTTTTTCAATAGATGCATATAGACGAGGAAGACTCGAATTTTTACTTGTTTCATGTGGATAGATGAGAACAATAAACTCTGGTCTTGAACTGGGATACTGGCGATACCAGTGAAGAGCATTGTTGGTGGTACTGTAATTACATGTTATAATAACTTCCTCCCCCTCTGAGACGTGCTTGTCTGGTGTAAGTGGTTGTATTGTCTGTGCTGACGTCTCTCCTGGGGAAGGAAAATGATAAATGATAAGAAAATTCCATAAAATAGCTGTTGTTTGTTGCAATGTGCAGCAGTAATGTTCACTCATTTAAATGAATATTAGAAATAAAGTTAAACAATTTTTTCTTATATATTTAATCATCAAATCATAATAAAAAGCAAAACAATACAAGAAGGAAAAGTTAAAGATAAACTCACCTAAAAGTGTGAGAAGGAGAGAAAGTGTAAAGAGCAGCATGATGATGGAGATGTGAAGTGAATGAAAGTCAGAGCTGAATGGGATTCATGTAGTTTTATACTGAGATACAGAGCTCCACCCTTACACCACATCACACTGCTCCACCCTTACACCACCTCACACTGGTGATCACAACATGTCTTTCTGTAGTCCCTTTTGATCAGAGTAGGAATATAAATTTTCATTCTGATACATGATAATGATACTGAAAGAACGGATCGTGTTTACAAAGTTTGATGTGATGTACATTTGTCAGCCAAAATAATTCAAAATTTCATACGCAACAGTATCCTTATTAACTGCATACAACAGGATTGAACAGATTGTCACAGAAACCCAGAAATTCATTATAAATTGTAATGAAAAAAAAATAATCTACTAGACTAAACTAGACTGAAACTATCACCAAAATCCAAGAGTCCATCATGGTCTTCACCTCAAATCAAAGTCAGTTGCGGCGCCCCCTGCTGGTGTCAGTGTGTTTGTTGAGATTGGAGAAATGCAGTTGAAAGGAATCAAATATACAATGAGTTCTGTAGTAATGAACAAACCTGCTTCAATAATTAATTTAAATATTTATTCAGTGTGTAACGGGGTGACAGAAACAGCAGATGAAATAAATGGTGCCATTGTTTCTTTAATATCAAATCACAGCTCACACTCAGATTAACAAAATGAAAGGGAGCGTAGCACGCTCGTAGCATTTAACAAATTATATGCAAAACGGGTAAGAGTCACTGACTCCTGGCGTTAAGTGCCTTAAGGAAAGGTAGGCGCAGATGGGAAATACAGTGACAAAAACTATTAATTGCATATAATCAGGCCAACTTAACTGTGGAGTAGGAGGTTTTTGTACAGTGTATCTGTGTAGTAGGAGGTTTTTGTACAGTGTATCTGGATTTCCTGTCACTGTGGGCTGCAGGGCACAGTAGTACAGAGCAGAGTCTGATACTGCAGCAGAGGAGATCAGCAGATCCACAAGATTTTTATCTTCATTTACTACTGCAGACACTCCTGGTACTGGAGGATCAGCTTTTATTTCAAATTTAGCTTCACTGACCAGATAAAGAAACTGTGGTTTGGATCTGGAATACTGACGATACCACAGCAGAGATTCTGTTAATGAAGATCCATTGTACCAACAGGACAGGTTAACAGGATTTCCTTGTAGGACATTAACAATGGAGGAGACTGGTCCTATTCCCTCACCAGAACTATAACCTGCTGAAGAGATTCAAAGACAAGAGGGGGAAAATTTCAGGATTAGTTTGGTTTAGTAAGTGTAAACTCTTCTTTATTGTATAAAATCTTATCCAGTTACTAAGTTCATCCAGTGCAGAATGATAATTTCTGTTGTTGTAATGTTCATTAAACACATGGATCTTACCTAAAATGATGAACAGAAGCCAGTGTCGACTAACACATGCCATGACTGAACTGCAGACTCAGTTTCTGATACAGATTCTCCTTTCCTCATCTTTCCTGAGAACAACCCAGAGATTTCTACATAAACGCTGCCCCCTTCTGGAGGGTTTATTGAATTACTGTGTATCAGGAGAAAACATTTATCTTCACACAACTACACTTACTGTACTACCAACTATTTATTTCAACACCAACTGAACACTGAACTGCTAATTAAGAATGTATCATGTGACCATGTAGAAGCTCTGCATTTGTGTAAAATGAATGGAATGGAATGCCTTTTATTGTCATTATACACATGTACAATGAGATTGAAAGCTTCCCTTTTTCAGTGCAAACATACAGAATATAAAAGTATCTGAAAAAATTTTACACTATAGAATAATAAAGATTTTTTAATTTAAATACAATAAAGGTGTAGAGGATTTCCAGTTCTATGTACAGTTATAAACCAACAAACAAACAGTTTTTTTTTTTTTTTTTGCATGTTAAATAGTAATATTGCACATATTCCACATATTATTGCACTTATTATTATTGCATTTATTATATGAGAGTCTATGGGATTGGAGGTTCAGTTATGGGATCAGTGCATGTGTGAATTCAGTGTGGTGATTGCTTTGGGGAAGAAACTGTTCTTGAATCGGTTTGTCCTTGTTCTGATGCACCTGTAGCGCTTCCCTGAGGGCAACAAGTCAAACAGTTCAAAGCCAGGGTGGGTGCTGTCCTCCATTATGTCTTTAGCTTTTTTGAGGCAGCGTGAGGTATAAATGTCCATCAGGGATGGAAGAGGGCAGCGGATTATTTTCTGTGCTGTTTTAACTACTTTCTGAAGTCTCTCTCTGTCTGCCATGGAATGGCATGAAATGAATCTGTGTATAAATGAATGAATCTGTGTATAAATAGCAGGCGTGGAAAGTAACTAATTACATTTACTCACATTACTGTAATTGAGTTCTTTTTATGAGTATTTTTTAATTTTCTGAGTAGTTTTTGAAATGTGTAATTTTAACTTTTACTTGAGTACATTTTGACCCAAGTAGTTTTACTTCACTACATTTGAACACCCTCACATTACTGAGTAAAAAAATATTGATGGTGAAAAATTTAATGCAGGCAGAAATTTTAACTTCTGAGTCCCAGAACTGAAGGCCAATTACGTGGCCTTGCCTTGTGCGCGCCCTTTCCATTGTCTCATAATCAGCTCGTAATATGGTGCACTTTTTTTCCAAAAGGATGAGATTGTTCTATCTTTAAATTTTCTATCTATCAGGTTCTGTGGGATCCTGTGGACATTTTATTGTGAAAAGTGAAATCCTGTGCACATTTTGTTTTATTTTGAGGTGTGGGATCCTGTGGTCATTTTATATTTTATTTTGAGTTGTGGCAACCTGTGGGTTTTTTTATTGTGAATAGTGGGTTTCGGTGGGCACTGTATTTTGAATAGATGGATCCTGTGAGCCCTTACTTTTAAATTGTGGGATCCTATGAGCATTTTTTAATTTCTGTGGGCATTTTATTGTGAGTAGTGGAATCCTGTTGCATTTTAGTTTGATTTGTGGCATCTTGTGGGCACTTAATTTTGTGTGCATTTTGTTTTTTGAATAATTTGTAATTTAAATTTCTTTATTCTTATCATAGTGTTGTCCGTTGGACAATAGGACTGAAAATTGTTTGCACTTTATGGTACAGGTTGTGACTGTCCTTGTGCTGTGAGGAAGTATGTTCCTGAGCCCAGCTGATCTTTTTGCAAGTGTGGATGTGCACTTAAATACGCTTTGAAATCGATTAAAACAACTTGTGCTGAATTTGGTTCATGATTCATCCATGCATTAAATAACTGAAAGTAACTTTTACTCAAATTACATTTTAAAAGAAGTAATTTTGTACTTTTACTCGAGTAAATTTTGAGATGGGTAATTTAACTTTTACTCTGAGTAGATTTTAGGCAAAGTAATGATACTTTTACTCAATTACAATTTTTCAGTACTCTTTCCACCTCTAATAAATAGCATGCAGACAACAAACTGGTACAAACTATAATTTGTACAGTAATTAATTACCCACATCTCTCTAGATTAAACAATCCCTGATCACAAGACACATGGCTGCTGCTCCAGTGTGTTCTGTATCTGGCATGGACGTAATTTTGATTTCAAAAGTGGGGGGGACATGGATTCATCGCTATTTAAATATTTGGTTTTAACCGTAAAAACTGGGGGGGACCAAAGCTGGCTTTTGAAAAAGTGGGGGGGACATGTCCCCCCCGTCCCCCCCAAAATTACGTCCGTGGTATCTGGGTTTGGTCCTAACTGTCTTACTGAGTTCACACTCCTTCTGTGTGGGGTACAGTCACCACTCCTGCAGTTCTCCTCTTTGGATGTGTCTGGTTTCCTGAACTCAGTACAGAACCAGAGTTTGGACATGTTGGACATGTTGGACATCTGTTTAAGCTGAATCTCCACATGATCTTATAGAGATTCTGCAGGTTTTGGTTCATTTGCATGTGTGTGTGATGTGGTTTAATCATATCATCAGTCTACTAGTCAGTCCTACATTATCATTTGTTTAAATATCTTGAACTCTTAGTTGTCGTAAGAACCGTTGTCATAAGAACTGATATACATCATGAAACAGTAAAGTAGCTTTTTTTCCTCATTCTACATGTTCTCATTTTACATGGAAACAGAGATTTATCTAACCATAATCATCATTGAATATTTCATCTATTTAGAGCATTTATGATACATACGGTCTCTATAAAAATTACATGTTTAGGTGCATCTCTGTAGTAGGAGGTTTTTGTGCAGTGTATCTGGGTTTCCTGTCACTGTGGGCCTCAGAGCACAGTAGTACAGAGCAGAGTCTGATACTGCAGCAGAGGAGATCAACAGATCCACACGACTTTTGTCTTTATCAACTTCTGCAGACATACCAGGAATCTCAGAGGTTTTGTTACGTTCACTTGGATATATAAAAACTATAAACTCTGGTGTAGATGTGGGATACTGGCGATACCACTGAAGAGCATCATTCCCACCACTCGTACTGTAACTGCAGGAGAGAGCAACAGGATCCCCCTCTGACACATGCTTTACTGTATCAAGTGATTCAATTTTCTGTGTTGAGATCTTCCCTAAAAAGGAGATTTTGAAAATGAAATAAATGTGTTGATCTTTTCTAAAGTGAAACATTCAACAGATATTTAAACTTATTTCAGTGAATTTCTTGGTTTGTTCTGTATTATGGGAAAATATCTACTATCATAAAGATAAACTTTTAAAAACATAATGTCAAATGATTTCTTGGTTTGTTATACTGTATATTAAATAAATTTTGTTTAACTCACCTAAAAGTGTGAATAGGAGAGAAAGTGTAAAGAGCAGCATGATGATGGAGATGTGAAGTGAGTGAAAGCCAAAGCTGAATGAGATTCATGTAGTTTTATACTGAGATACAGAGCTCCACCCTTACACCACCTCACACTGCTCCACTCTTACACCAGCTCACACTGCTTGACCCTTACACCACCTCACACTGCTCCACCCTTACACCACCCCACACTGCTGATTGCTGTAGCTTTCTGTGAATGTTTAAAAATCATTGACCTTCTAGGACCTTTTATCTGCAGTTAAGTCTCAGTATCAATACAAATCTTTATAAAGTCTGCCCTCCTCTGGTACATTGTTGTCATTACAGTGTGTTAATATTGGAATAATGTGTTGATGCATGTTCATGTTCAAAAATGTTCATGAATTCATCTGACTATTTTCATTATTATATTACATTAGTGCCTTAAGGAAAGGTAGGTGCAGATGGGAAATAGACAAAAACTAATAATTGCATATAATCAAGCCAACTTAACTGTGGAGTAGGAGGTTTTTATAGTGTATCTGTGTAGCAGGAGGTTTTTGTACAGTGTATCTGGGTTTCCTGTCACTGTGGGCTCCATGGCACAGTAGTACAGAGCAGAATCTGATACTGCAGCAGAGGAGATGTTCAGATGTAAAAGGTTTTTGTTTTTTTCAATAGATGCAGATAGAAGAGGAAGACTCGAATTTTTACTTGTTTCATGTGGATAGATGAGAACAATAAACTCTGGTCTTGAACTGGGATACTGGCGATACCAGTGAAGAGGATCAGTTGTAGCACTGTAATTACACATTATAATAACTTCCTCCCCCTCTGAGACGTGCTTGTCTAGTGTAAGTGGTTGTATTGTCTGTGCTGACGACTCTCCTGGGGAAGAAAAATTATAAAGAAACATCCATAAAACAGCTGTTGTTTGTTGCAATGTGAAGCATTAATTAATTTAAATGAGCATTAAAAATAAAGTTTGATAATTTTTTTCTTATATATTTAGTCATCGAATCATAATAAAAAGCAAAACAAAACAAGAAGGAAAAGTTAAAGATAAACTCACCTAACAGTGTGTGTAGGAGAGAAATTGTAAAGAGCAGCATGATGATGGAGATGTGTGTAACGTATTGAACAGGCAGAGAGGGATCCAAATGCGGAAGAACACCGCTTTTATTGAAATGAAACGTTGGTACAAGCACAGGCAGGTGTATCACGAGCACTAGTAACAACTGCGTTGTCTTGGCGTGGTCAGGACGGTCCAGGGTCATACCGGGGGAGCAGAAGTCAGGAGGTACAGAGGGACTAGGCAGGAGACAAGGTCGGGGACGTAAGCGAGGGTCGGAACACAGGAAAGCAGACAGGTAATAGAAAGGCTTGGTATGCGGCATGAGTCGGCAATACTTCGCGACTAGGAAGTGGAATGTGGGCGTTTAAGTAGAGATACAGGGGGGCGTGGTGATGAGTGTCAGGTGAGGCTGGTTAGGTGGAGATCAGGTGGCATTCCTTACAGTACCCCCCCTCAAAGGAGCGGCACCCGACGCTCTACGACGAGCCGGGGGTCTACCGCGGCGTCTGGGAGCGGGAAAGTTGGGGTGTGTTGCGTGGAAATCCGCGATCATGGTAGGGCAGAGGACATCCCTCGCCGGAATCCAGGCCCGCTCCTCGGGACCATATCCTTCCCAGTCCACGAGGTACTGGAGTCCGTTCCTTCGGCGCCGAGACTCCAGAAGCTCCCGGACAATGTATGCCGGTCGACCGTCGATTTCCAGGGGATCCGGAGGGCTAGTGGACACAGGGGGAGTGGTGAACGGACTGTAGTGAACTGGCTTAAGGAGAGAGACATGGAAGACAGGATTGACACGATAATGAGCAGGCATAAGGAGCTTATACGAGACAGCGTTGACTCTGCTGAGTATTTTGAATGGCCCAATGTACCGTGGGCTAAGCTTTTTACTACGCTGTTTCAAATGCAGGTTTTGTGTCGATAGCCATACCCTCTGTCCCGGATGATAGATTAGGGCTGGAAGACGACGGCGATCCGCGTTGAGCCGGCGTGTGTGCAGGGCGCGGCGTAAATGGACATGTGCCATCTCCCAGGTGCGGGCACTGCGCTTGAGCCACTCATCCAGGGCCGGGACGTCAGCGGGTGTCTTGTCCCACGGGAAGAATGCAGGTTGATAACCATAGACACATTGGAAGGGTGTGAGTTTGGTTGCGGAGTGTATGATGGAGTTACGGGCATATTCTGCCCACGGGAGGTATTTGTGCCAGTCATGTTGGGAGGCACAATACTGACGGAGAAACCTCCCTAATTCTTGGTTGTATCGTTCGACCTCTCCGTTAGATTGGGGGTGGTAACCCGAAGTCAGACTAACAGTTATGCCTAGAAGCTTGCAGAACTGCCTCCAGACCCGAGACGTGAATTGTGCTCCTCGGTCTGAGACGATATCTTCAGGTAAGCCGTATATGCGAAATACATAATTAAACAGATCCAGCGCGGATTCCATAGCTGTAGGTAGTTTGGGGCGAGGAATCAAGCGGCACATTTTAGAGAATCGGTCTACGATAACCATAACAACTGTGTTACCTCCAGAAGTGGGTAGATCTGTGACAAAATCCACAGCGAGGTGAGTCCAGGGCCGGAGAGGAACAGGTAGAGGAAGGAGTTTTCCTGCTGGGAGAGTACGGGGAGTGCGGGATTGGGCGCAGACCGAGCACGCTAACACGTAATCCCTGATGTCATCTTCCCAGGACGGCCACCAATAACGTTGTGAGATGAGGTGTCGTGTACGTGTAATACCTGGGTGACCCGTGCCTGCCGTGTCGTGAGCGAGTTGGAGGACACGCCCTCTAAGGGGTACGGGGACGTACTGTTTACCCTCGGGGCATTCCACGGGACCTGGATCGGTACGCAGGGCTTCATCCAACTCCTCCTGAATCTCCCACCTGATGACAGCAAGGAAACAGGAATCCTGCAGAATATACTCGGGTTCCTTAACAACAGTGTCCTTTTCATACAGTCGGGAAAGGGCATCCGCTTTGACGTTCTTTGATCCGGGTCGGTAAGTTACAGTGAAGCGAAACCGAGAGAAGAATAACGCCCATCTGGCTTGCCGCGGGTTCAGTCGCTTGGCAGATTTCAGATATTCTAAATTCTTGTGGTCTGTATAGACTAGGAAGGGGTGTGTCGCTCCCTCCAACCAATGACGCCACTGTTCGAGGGCGAGTTTGATGGCTAGGAGCTCTCGGTCACCGACGTCGTAATTCATCTCGGCGGCTGACAGTTTCTTTGAGTAATAGGCACAGGGATATAACTTCGGCGGGTTTCCCTGACGCTGCGAGAGAACAGCGCCCACTCCCACCTCCGAGGCGTCGACCTCCACGATGAACTGGAGCAGGGGGTTAGGGAGATGCAGTACAGGAGCCGACGTGAAAGCCCGTTTAAGGAGCGAAAACGCTCGGTCTTCCTCGGCAGTCCAGATAAACTCCCGTGACTTTCCCCCTTTAAGGAGATTGGTAAGAGGAGCTGCCAACTCACCAAAGCCGCGGATGAAACGGCGACAGAAGTTGGCGAAACCCAGGAATCGCAGCAGTTCTTTAGTAGAACGGGGTGTTGGCCAGTCCGTGACTGCCTTGACTTTATCTGTATCCATGGAGACCTGACCAGGAGAGAGCGTACATCCAAGGAAAGTCACTGTGGAACGATGAAACTCACATTTCTCAGCCTTTACATACAGGTGGTGTTCCCGCAGACGCTGCAACACCGCTGAGACGTGTCGGACATGTTCAGAGACAGACGGGGAATAAATCAGGATGTCGTCAATATAGACAAACACGAAATCATCAATCATATCACGGAAGATGTCATCCATAAATGCCTGGAACACGGAGGGACTATTCGTCAGTCCATATGGCATTACGAGGTACTCATAGTGCCCCCTGGCGGTGACAAAGGCGGTTTTCCACTCATCGCCCTCTCGGATGCGAATCAAGTTGTACGCACTCCGTAGATCCAACTTCGTAAAGATGTTCGCCCCCATCAGACGTTCTTGTGAGGCGGTGATAAAGGGAAGAGGGTAAGCGTACTTCGATGTGACTGCGTTGAGGGCACGGTAATCAATACAAGGACGTAATCCTCCTCCTTTCTTTTCGATGAAGAAGAAGCCAGCTGCGACAGGAGAAGTGGATGGTCGGATAAATCCCTTCTGTAGGGCTTCGGTGACGTAGGACTCCATCGCCTGATCCTCGGGACGTGAGAGAGGGTAAGGTTTCGTCCTACGAGGTAAGGGGGCTCCTGGGAGGAGGTCGATTGCGCAATCACATGGCCGATGGGGAGGCAGACGACAGGCACTGTCCTTGTCGAACACGTCAGCGAATCCACGATACTGTATGGGGATGACCTCAGACAGGGGTGTATCAGGACTTTCTACTGAGGAGGACCGGAGTGGTAAGTGTATACAATCTTCGAGACAACGGGTTTTCCACCGTACTAGCTCTCGTCTCTTCCAGGAGATTTCCGGGTCGTGAGCCGATAGCCAGGGAAAGCCTAGTATGAGAGGATCCCGGGGCGTGGAAATTAAGAAAAACTCCCGCATCTCGCTGTGGAACAGGCCCACTCGTAGCTCTACGGGGCAGGTACGAAGTGAAATTACACCCTCACCCAAAGGCTGTCCGTTTAGCGAGTTGATTTTCAGGGGGGGATCCATAGGTACGGTGGGAAGGTGGAGATGATAGGCTAGGTCCCGGTCTATGAAATCGCCAGCCGCTCCTGAATCCACTAAAGCCGACAGATTCGTGTCTATGCCCCCCCAAGATACTAGTACTGGTAGGTTAACCTGGTTTTTTCTCTGGGTAACCAGTAAGGGTTGGTAAGTGAGTGGGGACCTGCCTAGCCGCATGGACTCATCAGATTCATGGGGGTTCTGTTCACATACGCGGGGAGATGGTGTACAGGACATGGGCATGGGAGTGTCATCTATTTCGGAGCGGTAGGGCCCCAACAATTTGTCTACTCGTATCGCTGCCTGAACGAACTCAGCTAAAGAGAATGCTTCTCCCCGACAGGCGAGTTCGACCTGCACGTCGGTCCTCAGTCCCCGACGAAACACGGTCCTCAAGGCTGAGTCGCTCCAACCGCTCCCTGCTGCCAGTGTGCGGAACTCCCTAGCATAATCTGCTGTGCTCCGTTGTCCTTGCTGGATGTCGTAGAGTCGGTCTCCGATGTCGCGACCGTCAGCAGGGTGATCGAAGACTGCTCGGAGCAGCGCTGTGAACTGGTTCTCTGACTGGAGGGCTGGGTCTTTGGTGTCCCACAAAGCGGTGCCCCAAGCACCTGCTGTACCAGTGAGAAACGAGAGCATGAAGTGGACTCTTGGCAACTCTGCTTGGAATCGAGCGTGGTGGTACGTGAAGTATATTGAACACTGCATGAGGAAGTTACGGCATCGGTCGGGAGACCCGTCGTAACGTTCGGGTACGGCTACGGGGACGCTCACGGGTGTGGAGGTTGTCGTTGTGACGAGACGAACGGCTTCCTGGAGTGCTGCCACTTGGAGTCCTTGATCTCGAACTATCCCCACGAGTTGTTGGACCGTCTCGGTGAGTGTCCTTAGTGTATCTTCTGCTGGATCCATGGTTAGGCGAAGTATTTCTGTAACGTATTGAACAGGCAGAGAGGGATCCAAATGCGGAAGAACACCGCTTTTATTGAAATGAAACGTTGGTACAAGCACAGGCAGGTGTATCACGAGCACTAGTAACAACTGCGTTGTCTTGGCGTGGTCAGGACGGTCCAGGGTCATACCGGGGGAGCAGAAGTCAGGAGGTACAGAGGGACTAGGCAGGAGACAAGGTCGGGGACGTAAGCGAGGGTCGGAACACAGGAAAGCAGACAGGTAATAGAAAGGCTTGGTATGCGGCATGAGTCGGCAATACTTCGCGACTAGGAAGTGGAATGTGGGCGTTTAAGTAGAGATACAGGGGGGCGTGGTGATGAGTGTCAGGTGAGGCTGGTTAGGTGGAGATCAGGTGGCATTCCTTACAATGTGAAGTGAGTGAAAGCCAAAGCTGAATGGGATTCATGTAGTTTTATTCTGAGATACAGAGCTGCATTCTGTCTCTCCACCTTGTAGATAATTAGCCACACCCCGACACCCACATCACAACCCAGCAACCCACAACCATACATTAATGTATGCTATATTCAACTGTGACGGGCAGGGTGAGCAACTAAAAAGGAAGCGATCACGCCAAGTCTCAGGGAAAGAGGATGGTTTAATTGAAAGTGCGCAAACCAAAAACCTGTGACATAGTTCCAAATGAAGGAAATAATAACCAGCAGTCAACTGGTACAAAGACAAGACATATATAGACGAACAAATGACCCTCAGGTGAGACGGATCACGGGTCCGGCCCACCTGAGGGACGAACATCACGTGACCAAAACAGGACAGCTGCCGCTGTAACTGGGGGCGACCGGCAGGGGGCCCCCCCACAACATGACATCAACAAAGCTATTGGTGCCATTTTCTATTTATTAATTTATGCTCATATTTAGGTATTCCTTGGATGTATTTAGTATTTGTATAGTTTAGAATATTTATGATTGCAGTATATTATATTAATATAATATTAGTATTATATTACTGTGTTTATCATATATATTTTGTTCAATCTGCATTTAGTTTAATGTGTAGAATTTTCTAGAATGGATAGCCAATAGGAACTGACGCTGATCAATGACGTTTCGGGAGCTCACGCATCTATCGAATGTAAAAACTTGGGAATCCAAGGCCCAAAGAAAATAAACCAAATGAAACACAAAATAACTAACCAACTCAACACAAACAAGGAAATAAACAAACCAAAAGCCAAAACAATAAAGTCAAAACAAGGAATTAATACCCACTTACGCACGCAAACACACGCACGCACACACACACACACACACTGATTCTAATTAACACCCACGCGCTGCCATATGCAAAGACGACACTCGGCCTCGCTCACAGTAGTACTGCCGTTTGGCAGAGCCAGCACAACGTGAGAGTGCACTATAATAAAACACCATAAAAACAAAATAGCAGAACAGAACAGAACACCACAGCAGAACAGTGTTCCAGCAGAACAGCAGCCGGAGCAGAGCTCAACATGGCGAAACCGATTGTAGGCCCGGCGAAGAGGATGAAGCACCCGGCAGCCTACAAACAAACAAACAAACACACACAAGGACAAGACCGAATTAACTAAACCATTAATAATGATTACTACTCGCGGTAGCAGACGTATTAAAACCTACTTACCCAAAGTCCAGTATTACTAAACGCCAAGCCCAAGTACTAGTCTCGGAGGCAACAGTCACGAATGTGGATCCTACGTGAGAGGAGGAAACATTAGCCACGACACACTATAAAAATGTAACGCTAAGCGAATACGTGACTGAAGAATTACATACCAAACCACAGGGAGACCGAAAACTAGTTAACCCACTGCAATGGATTTCAAGCGCGTAAGCGCAGAACACAATTAACTCAGAGAAGCCACGGCGAGAAGCAACGCTGGCCACTGAGTGAAACTCCCTGAACACAATATAAAAAGCTAACATTAGCAAGTGATAACCAACTTGCACGTCAAGGCCAAGAGACAGCAATTTACATACCTCCAGGGAGAACGTAGGCAACCAAGGATCCCAAACGCGACCTCAACCGAGATCGCCCACAGGCGAACAGCAGCCAAACAAATGCTGATGGCCGGGCAGAATGGGGGGAGGCTCTGTTTCCTCTGGTTCCCCTGGACCTGCGCTCCTTGGCTGGGGGGCGCTGTCCGGGGTCTCCCTCTTCCGCCCGCTGGGGCGGGCATGTGGGGGTCACTGAGAAGTGCGGCCCTGGGACTCCACTGCTCCTGGGGGGGCCGTGTGGGATTCCCGGATCCTTCTCTACCTGCCTCTGACCTCTGGGGGAGTGTTGTCGCAGCTTTCTACCCTTGCTGGCAAGTACATTCTGTACATTTATCCTATGTTGCACATAAACACACACATACACATACATATACATCACAGTCATTTGTGCTATACGTCTTGGTTACACTTTCTGCTCTTCTTTGCAGTGGTCGCTGGTTGTTTATATATATATATATATATATATATATATATATATATATATATATATATATATATATATATATATAATATATATATATTTACTTTATTTAAATATAGTAAATATTTACTATATTTACTTTATTTATATATATATATATATATATATATATATATATATATATATATTTTTTTTTTTTTTTCCCTGCCCTCCTGTCTTTTCCCTCTTTATTCTCTCTCCCCCTCTTTTCTTTTCCCCTCTTTTCTATATTCTATCCTCTCATGGTCCACCTAATCTCAATAATTGTTATCACTTTGTACTATATTATACAGAATTGTTATTATTTGATCTATTATTTGATATAAAAACAAAGTTGTCCTCCAAAGATGGGGGGGTGGAGGTGGGCCCAAAAAAAGTCTGCCCTCCTGTGGCAGATTATTGTAATTACAATGTGATAATAGTGGAATAATGGTCAACCTGTTGCATTTTGTGGTGATGAGATCAGCTGACTATTTTCAATATTCTGTTGTAATAGATACTGCTCAAGGTTTCTTCCTCATGCAAAAAAAAAAACTAGGGAGTTTTTCCTTGCCACTGTCGCCCTTGGCTTGCACTTGTAAAGCTGCTTTGTGACAACAACTGTTGTAAAAAGCGCTATATAAATAAAATTTGATTGATTGATTGATTGATTGATACTGCATATATCATAGAAACTATTTGTCACCTTAAGGGCTCTGAGACTCGAGTATGTTTTTATTGTCGAAAATCAGGTCATTTAATAGCTGACTGTCGAGTACTAATACGAAAGAATGCCCAGATTCCTAATAAGGAGGTTGCTCTGATCAAAACATTGTGGTGTCGATGACTCTTTTGTACCTTTTCTGACTAGTGGGGTGGTTTCTATTCCAGGTCAGGTAGAAACTAAGTGCCCAGTGACTGTATTATGAGATACCGGTGCTGTGGTCATTTCTTTAGAAGGGATTTTACCGTCTGAAAACACTTATTGTGGTGTTGATTTATTAGTTCAAGGTATGGGATCTGGATATGTGTCGGTTCCTTTACATTCCATTCATTTGCAGTCAGAGCTTGTCATGGGAGTTGTAACTATCGCTGTTTGTGCTGTACTACCTGTTGCTGGTGTTACATTTTTATTGGGGAATGATTTACCAGGTGAAAGAGTTTTGTTTCCTGTTCCAGAAGTGGTTAAGAAACCAGAATGTGACATTTTTGAGACATTAGAGGTAGCGTCAGAAGAGATATACCCTGCATGTGTTGTCACCCATGCACAGAGTCGAAAAGTGAATGACGTTATAGATCTGAGTGAATTAGACGGGTTGTCTGCTGAACCTAGAGTTACTGCTGCGGAGCCTGACGCAGACAAGCCAGATGAGTTGAGCAGTCATCGTAAACCTGTAGAGTTCGATGATTTGGATCTTTGTGCCACTAGAGAACAGCTTTGACATGCACAACTCGTTGACCCATCTTTACAGAAATGTCGTGAGAGCGTGGATAGAGATGGAGAGGTAGGCCTGAAGGTTGCCACTTATATTTGGGACGATGGGATATTGATGCGGAAATGGGTTCTGTTTGAGCGCAGTTCAGATCAGTGGGAAAACATGATCCAAATTGTAGTGCCTGAAGAGTATAGAGCACAGGTTTTAGCTTTGGTGCACGTTGACCCTTGGTCAGAGCTTTGCTAAAATTTTGTTCGATGTTTGGTTTGCCAAAAATCATTCAGACCGATCAAGGTTCTAATTTTATGTCCAAAATCTTCGCTTAGGTTTTAAAACAACTATCGATAACACATAAGGTGTCAAGTGCATATCATCCAGAGTCGCAAGGTGTTTTAGAGAGGTTTCACCAAACATTAAAAGCGATGTTGCGAAAATACTATCTTAAAACAGGTCGAGATTGGGGTGAGGGCATACATTTGGTCTTATTCGCTGTCCGTGAAACGGTTCAAGAGTCATTAGGTTTTAGTCCTGCTCAGCTGGTTTTTGGTCATATGGTTAGAGGACCCCTGAAATGGTTGAAGGATCAGTGGTTGGTAAGAGACGTTCCGCAGAGCACACTTCTGGATTATGTCAGTAAATTCAAGGCTCGCTTACAAAACACATGTAAACTCGCTATGAGTGAGTTACAGAAAGCACAGACCAAAGTGAAAAAGAGGTACGATAAAACTGCCCTTGCTCGTACATTTCAGGCAGGTGATGAAGTGTTGGTCTTGTTGCCTTTAGTTGGGTTGTCGATCCAAGCAAAATTTTCTGGACTGTATCAAGTTGTTGAAAAACGCAGTGAGACGAACTATGTCATAAGGACACCTGACAGAAAACGAAAAACGTGTGTTTGTCATGTGAATATGTTGAAACGACACATTTCACGAGATCCATCAAAAACAGTTGTGCCTTCTGCTGTCATATCGTTGATGCCTGTTCGGGAAGATGACTTGCGCCCGTCTACGCCAGTAACAGCTGCGCAATTATCAAATTCTGCTGTATTATGAGACTCGGATGGTTTTTTTGACATATTTGGAGCCCAGTGAGAGTAGGGATATCAAAACATTGATTACCCAGTATCATAGTTTATTTTCGGATAATCCCCCACACAGACCACTGAGATTGTTTACGACATTGACATTGGTAACCATCCTCCTGTGAAGCAACATGCTTATCGAGTAAGACTTGTGAAAAGCGCATGTATGCAAGCTGAGGTTAAGTATTTATTGGAGAACGGTTTTGCCATCCCAAGTACTTGTCCATAAAGTTCGCTCTGTATCCTCGTTCCTAAACTCGATGGTACATCTTGTATTTGCACTGATTGTCGCAAGGTAAATGCTCGTACTCGATCAGATTCTTTTCCTTTGCCATGAGTGGACGACTGTGTAGACAGAATAGGCTCAGCCACCTACGTGAGTAAACTAGACCTTTTAAAGGGTTATTGGCAGGTCACGTTAATGGCCTGTGCATCGGATATATTTGTTTTTGTTACACCAGATAACTGTTTGCAATATACGGTCATGGCTTTGGCATGAAAAATGCGCCTGCAACCTTTCAGCGACTAATGAATCACGTCTTGAGTGAGTTACCCAAGTGTGAAGCCTGTCTTGATGATGTCGTTGTGTACTCGGATACTAGGGGTGCAGGAAATTTTCGATTCTTAGGTGCATCTTGATGTGCAACGTGGACGATTCAGAATCGATTCACAAATGACAACAATCGATTGTCTAGATGTTAGCTCTAACTGAGATCTCAGAACTCAGAGTTGTTGCACCCGGACAGTCTGTGCTGCACACATAACAAAGATGCAAGAAGAGCGGCAAATCCAACCGGCAGTAACTTACTAAAGCCTGGTTTATACTTGACGCGTCGCGAGTGAAAATTACATAATCACGGTGCTCCGCCCGTGCCCGAGGGTCTCGCGCGCTGTCGATTCGCAAGGTCGTGCACCTCTCGAATTTTGTAACTTCGTGCGCACCGCGAACAAAGTCATGTTTGCAGGGTTCATAAACCTATACAAGGTGGAATTCAAGCACTTGTACGTCACTTTAAAGGTCCATTTCAATATTTCCCAGCACATTAAACTTAATTAAGTTAAAATTTTATACATATACTCGAAATGATTCGAAATAATTCGCTTTTTTATCACATTATTTAATGGTTGTTTATTTTAGCAGTAAATGAATAACATGAATGAAGAATGTTCATATGACAACGCAGTTTGGCCTCTATGATGGTGTAACGTCTACTCCGCCCCAACCTATGTGAGGTCATGTTTCCCTTAGTTTTGTTTTTTAGTTGAATTTCCGTAGCGTTCCCCTGTCACGCCCCTTGATCCCGCCCCTTATTAGTCCTGATCAGCTGTTTATGTTTAACTACTTGATGTGTTTGGTTTATATTTCCATGTGCCCAGTCTTTCCTCGTAAGTCAATTTGGTATAAATACCAAATTTATACCAAACACTAGCAACAGCAAATTTGCTATTGCTAGTGTTTGTATGTTCTGTTCCCCGTGTTTGATATCAGATCTGCCCTTGGTGTTTAACCTTGATCGTTGTATGTTCAGTGTTTGGTCTATTCTATCAGATTTGTTTTGAGTCGCTTCATTGATCATCCTATGTTTGGTTTTGTGCTCTTTATTGAGTCTGCTCGTTATTGTCCCCTGATTGTTCGTTAGTAAGGTTAGTTTCTTTCGCCTGGTCTGTTTTGCTTTATTCCGGTTTATTGTATTTTCCATTTTGAGTGTGTTTGTTTACTGTTTGTGCTATAACCCGTTCGTCTTTTGTGTATTCTCTGTTGTGTCTGAGAGGTGTTACCTAATTAGTCTTTGTACTAGTATACACCCAAGGAGTTTTACTATTGCATTCGCAGTGTTTCGATGTCTGGAAGCTCCGAGTGTTTATGTAAATGTAATGCCTCGCCGTTCACGAGCGATTCGAGCCGATCTGGTTAGGAGACAGGAGGAAACTCCTACTCCTTCCAATAAATCTGACTCTCAGCAGCATTTGTGTCCTTCTCCTAGTTCTTGCATGTTACAGATGGATCTGGGCGGAAATTACTGGCCACTGTGTCATTGAATTGCCGATTTTGGAAGTGCTCTGTTTGCTTATTAAGTCAATATTATATATATATATATATATATATATATATATATAAAATATCTCAGATCCCCCCGCCCTTCCAAAAAAAAGTCCTCGGATCTACACGATTTGCGTAGGTCACCCTTTTCAACTTCAAAACGGCGAATTTCGCCGAAAGGTGACAGATTTTCATGCCTGCTATATATAAAAGGGTCCAGATGAACTTAAGGGTGAAATATCAAGGGCTGCCCTGGGTCAAAAGCCTCTCGTTAATATAATAAAAACTACTTTATTCCCAATATAATTTAATGTAATGCAGAGATAAAAGAATGGGGAAAAAACAGTGGCTATGGTTACTGGCTGTACCAGACAAACCTAAAAATGTGAATAGGACAATTAGCCGACCATAGTAACCTACCCTGTCATGCCCAAAATTACGAATTCACATACCCTGTGTCTGTACAGGTGAAATATACCGCTTGGCCACACTTCCTAGTACTCGCAGATATTCCCGGCTGCTCTATAAAACATAGGAATACAATTGAATACCTGCATGTTCTAGCCACATATTGCACCATAAATGAGGCCTATACTTGACACACATCTGCACCGCCACGCTGCGGGTTCCTGGAGTCCCAAATCCTCCTGTGTAAATATGTGCTTCTCCCACACACACCCGGTGCTAGTTGGTTCAACATCGTCCCCTTCTCCAGTCGTTTAGAACTGAATTAAGCCTCAATCATTAAAATACAGCTCCACAATTTACACGCACCGTTCCGTCCGACGCTCACGTTAGCCGCCACGAAAACAAACGCGATCATGTCCTAACTGCACAAGACTATAAATAATGTGAAGCCGGGAGTGATCGAAACCAATACCACAATAAAAGCCCCGCTTGCCGGTACACCCGGCTAGCAACAAATGCCAACGCTGCTACGCTCAGTCAGCCATCTTCAAAACAAAAGCCTCACTACCGTTACGACATCGCTACCCGTGACATGGCAGGTCAATGAACATTGGTTTATTTGAAAAGGGGTGTTGAGGACAACATTCGGGAGCCGACAAGGCCAAAACAATAAATAAAAGGACTTTCAAGAAAGAAAGCAGAGTACCTTACCTAATATTTAAAGAAACACAAGGGAAAGGACACAAAACTTCCCTAACTCCTAAGTCAAAAACAATACTTAACGTGAACGTTAGGGAGCGTCGAGCTCTCAACTTCCGCATTTACCCATAACCAATATTTACACTATGTACAGAATATACAAGCCACTTAATGCAAATCAACACTTGAAACAATCACTCACAAAAGTCACATCCAAACCAATATCTGCAATATGAGCAAGCACACACAAATGTCAAAGCACTGTGCCGAACAACGGAGAAAACGCACTCTTCATTTCCTGGCTGGGCGTGTCATCTTTATAGGCGAAGTGCAGGAATGAGGCAGCCAATCCGGTGACGACGCGACACTGAGAAAACGGGGTGGAGACACATCTGGATCCGCCATCAGTGCATGGGACACAGTTTTCCTATACAACACAACACAATGAAAGCACACAACAACAACTAGTCTAAGGGGTCGTAACAGCAGGAAAGATCAATCTTAGAAATTTGAACACAGTAATAATTGTATAGATTGGACAAGAAAACATTCATGATAAATCTGACATGAATACATAGGAGCCTTTTCTTAATGAAAGTTTTTGAGTTGTTGAGTTTCAGAGGTTTTTGTACAGTGTATCTGGGTTTCCTGTCACTGTGGGCCGCAGGGCACAGTAGTACAGAGCAGAGTCTGATACTGCAGCAGAGGAGATCTTCAGACTCACACGATTTTTGTCTTTTTCTTTTAGAACTTCTGCAGACATTCTAGGAAGATTAGGGTCACTGTTCCTTTGATTTAACATTGTGAAAAGAAGAAACTCTGGTCTAGATGTGGGAAACTGGCGATACCACTGAAGAACATCACCAGTGCTCCCACTGTAACTGCAGGAGAGAGTAACAGTTTCCCCCTCTGACACATGCTTTACTGGGTCAACTGGTTCAATGTTCTGTGTTGAGACTTCACCTGGTGAGAAGAGGAAAAATGCAGTAAAACATCTCATGCTGGGAAACAAACATTTAGCATAAACTCTTCAAAGAAATGTAAATTTTATTGAAATGTTTTGTAAGATTCCTCTGCATCGTTGAACAAAAAATATCTACTACCATGAAGATAAACTCACCTGAAAGCATGAGTAGGAAAGAAAGTGTAAAGAGCAGCATGATGATGGAGATGTCAAGTGAGTTAAAGCCAAAGCTGAATGGGATTCATGTTGTTTTATGCTGAGATACAGAGCACCACCTCACAAATCATATATACATAAAGCCTGACCTCTTCTGGTAGATTTGTGTCATCACACTATATTGATAGAAAATAATAGTTTGCTTTGATGCATCATTGTGTCCATGAGATCAGCTGACCATTTTCATGTTCTAATAAAGTAGACAATTGCATACCATCAATAATAATGATACTGTCACTATAGTTCATCATGGATAAAATGTTATGATCAAGTCAAGAAGTTTTTATACAGTATCTGTAATGGAAAACTTATTTAATGTCATAATAGTACACCATAATTTAAAATTAATTAACTGACATTATATCAGTACACCATAATGGTTAACATATTCACTGTCATTATACCAGTGCACCATTGTCATGTTCTCACTCCGCCTCCTTCTTAAGCATTTAGGAGTGTCTGTCATCTCTCTCCCAGTGTTTTTCCATCTTCTCGTCTCATTTGTCACACCCTTCTCATCACATCCTCTGCAGTCTGATTATTGTGTTCTACTGCATAAAGTTTAGTTATGTGTTTTAGTTTGTGAATTTATACTCTATGCTTCCAATCATCAGGTTCAGGTCAGTTTACTATTACTATTATTGTATGCGTTACACTTGTTGCTGCTCCTTTGTTTCTGCCCTAGGTCTGTGTTTCCCTGTCATCACTGGTCAGTCAGTTCTGTCTGTATTCATGTTCGTGTCCTTATAGCTGTTTAATGCTACTTCGTTTGTCTCCCTAGCCTTTCCCTATGTGTGCCTCTGCTATGTGCTCTTAGTTGGGTTGTGTTTTCCATTCCTTGTCTGTTTGTGTTTGCTCCTCCCTGTATTTCTTGTTGCCTTATCTGTGTATTTAGTTTCCTGTGTGTAATGTCAGTTCTTTTTCATCAGGCCTGTGTTGGCGTTTCTGTTGAGTGTCTGTTATTATTGGTGTAGAATCATTGTCTGTTCACTACGCCTCATTGTTCAACAGGAGAGTGCAGGCTACAAATAAACCCACTTTCTATCATGTCTGTGTCCACTTCTTTTGATTGTTACTGTAATGGTAAATGTATTTACTGTTCTTATACCAGTACAGAATAATGGCAAAAATGTGTCTGCACCAGTCACATGTTGTGCTTTTTGCAGTGTATCTGTGTAGTAGGAGGTTTTTGTACAGTGTATCTGGGTTTCCTGTCACTGTGGGCTCCAGGGCACAGTAGTACAGAGCAGAGTATGATACTACAGCAGAGGAGATCAGCAGATCCACTTGTTTTTGATTCTGATTAACATTAGCAGACATACGTTGTGGGAGAGGTTCACTCTTTGTTCCACTTGTAGTGATGTAAAGGAGGAATTCTGGTCTTGATTGTGGATACTGTCGGTACCAGTGGAGACTGTATACATTCCCACTGAACTGTTTGTAGCTGCAGGACAGGGTAACATTTTCACCCTGAAGCACAGCATTATGGGATAAAAGTGGTTCTATTGGATCTGCCATAGAGTCACCTGCCATAGAGAAGAGAAGGTAAAGTTAACAGGATCATGGCAGAGTTACATAAGTGAGACTCACACTCTTTTGTTTTAAAATAGACACCAACTAATTTATTCTTAATTCTACGCTATTTTATAAACAATTTAACTTTGCTCACCCAGTGAAATCCAGACACACAGGAGTGTAATGGTGAACATCATAAGTGATGCTGAGTGATGATGTTCTGAGTTGTTTCTCCACTCTTATATCCTCTCAGCTCCATGAAGCTTCATGAAGCTCCTCCCACAGCTTTGATTGACAGTGTCAACATTTGAAGTCTTGAACTGCTCCAGGGTCCAAACACAACATTTGAGTCTCATTTGTGAAATAAAATGGCTAAACAGATCAACTGTTAGCTGTTTGTGTGTATGTATGTGAAATGTATATCACATTTGCTGCCACATTATATGGCAAATATATTAAAGGATAAAAAGACCATTAGCTACATCTCTTGATTTAAAAGAACACTCAGTCATCTGAATTTTTGCACAGTGTGTCTAGGTTTCCTGTCAGTGGGGATTGCAGGGCACAGTAGTGCATGCTGCCTTCAGTTAAGGATATGACGGCTTCATCTGGCCTAATGTCACTGTCTGCAGAGTCAGCTGTAAAAACAGAAATTTTCATTTAATTATATTAATAACAAAAATCCAAACTGTCAATTTTATAACAGAATTGTCACGACGTTATAACAGAAGAGCAGCAATATGTTCATTCAGATCTTGAGCTTTATTCAAGAATGCCAGTGTCTCCTGAAACACACTATACTGTACCCTCACATACACATATATACACATACTGTACCCTCATCACATCAAACTCCTCCCAGTCATCACATCAAACTTCTCACACTCATCACATCAAACTCCTCCCAGTCATCACATCAAACTCCTCACACTCGTCATGTCAAACTCCTCCCTCTCATCATATCTAACCTATCCCTCTCATCATGTCTAACTCCTCCCTCTCAGCAGATCAAACTCCTCCCACTCATCATATCTACCCCTCCCTCACATCACATGTTCTTTTGATTTTCCATTGCGAAAAAAGAAACTCTGGTCTAGGTGTGGGGAACTGGCGATACCACTGAAGAACATCACCAGTTTTCCCACTGTAACTGCAGGAGAGAGTAACAGTTTCCCCCTCTGACACATGCTTTACTGGGTCAACTGGTTCAATGTTCTGTGTTGAGACTCCACCTGGTGAGAGAAGAAGAAAAAATCTGATGCTGTGAAACAAATTATAACATTCAACAGAAATTCTTCTTAAAACATTCATTTATATTCAATGTTTTCTAAGATTTTTCCAAGATTTCTACATTTTTGCACCATGAAACTAACCTAAACATGTGAGTAGGAGAGAAAGCTGAATGGGATTCATGTAGTTTTATACTGAAATACAGAGCTCCACCCTTCCACCCCTTACACCATCTCACACTGCTCCACCATAACACCATCTCACACTGCTCCACCCTTACACCACCACACACTGATCATCATAGTACACTTCCTTTAAGTTCCATTTGATCAGAGTAGGAATATTGGACACACATCCAGATAAAAATATGTAATATAACCATCATTGAAGCTTATTCATGAAGCTCAAAGCAAAAGTGCTCTAATTTTAATAAAACGTAAATAATACAGTTAGTCTATTTAAAGATGTCGAAATCATGGTGAATCAAGTAGTCACATACTAACTAGAATCACTGAAACACTTGATAAATAATTTCTTATGAACTTCTATACACACAAGATGATCCTTCATGTTTTAATACAAATGTAATCTGTATGAGACAGTGCCTTATAAGGACTTCCTGTGGATCTTGGGCACAGTATTAAATTAATCTAGTTCTGCTGAAGAGGTTATAAAAGTCTTTCAGTACCAAACATATTTACATAAAGCCTGCCCTCTGGTGGTAGACGTGTGTCATCACCTTGCATTGATGTGAAAGAGTAGTTTGCTTAGATGCATTAATGTGTGCATGAGAGCAGTTGACCATTTTCATTGTTCTGTTAAAGTAGACAATTGCATACCATCAATGATAATGATACTGTCACTATAGGTCACCATAAATAAATTATGATCAAGTCAAGAGGTTTTTATACAGTGTTTCTGGGTTTCCTGTCACTGTGGGCACCAGGGCACAGTAGTAGAGAGCAGAGTCTGATACTGCAGCAGAGGATATCAGGAGATTCACACGTTTAAGATTCTGATCAACATCAGCAGACGTACGATGTGAGAGACGTTCACTTTTAGCTCCACTTGGAAGGATGTAGAGGAGGAATTCTGGTCTGTATTGTGGATACTGTCGGTACCAGTGGAGATTATACACAGTCCCACTGAACTGGGGATGATATTATGACCCTGAAACACAGCATTATGGGTGGAAAGTGGCTCAATTGGATCTGCCATAGAGTCACCTGCCACAGAGAAGACAATATAAAAGTTAACAGGTTTTGATCTTGGCAGAGTTACATACAGTAAGTCTGACTTACACTTTGTCAATTCAACATCACACAGAGTATTCCATCCCCAGAGGTGGAAAGAGTACTGAAAAATTGTAATTGAGTAAAAGTATCATTACTTTGCCTAAATTCTACTCAGAGTAAAAGTAAAATTACCCGTCTCAAAATTTACTTGAGTAAAAGTACAAAATTACTTCATTTAAAATGTAATTTGAGTAAAAGTTACTTGGTTACTTTCAGTTATTTAATGCAAAAAAGGATGAGTCATGAATCAAATTCAGCACAAGTTGTTTTAATCGATTTCAAAGCATATTTAAGTGCACATCCACACTTGCAAAAGATCAGCTGGGCTCAGGAACATACTTCCTCACAGCACAAGGACAATCACAACCTGTACCATAAAGTGCAAACAATTTTCAGTCCTACTGTCCAATGGACAACATTATGATAAAAATAAATTACAAATTATTCAAAATTAAATGCCCACAAGATACCACAAATCAAACTAAAATGCAACAGGATTCCACAATTTAAAAGTAAGTGCTCACAGGATCCAACTATTTAAAATACAGTGCCCACAGGATCCCACTATTCACAATAAAATGCCCACAGGATGCCACAACTCAAAATAAAACAAAATGCGCACAGGATTCCTGTCACGGTGAGGCGGCCCCCTACCGGCCGCCTCTGTCCACAGCGGCTGTTGTTGTTGTTGTTGTCTGGTGACGTCATGTGCGTCCCTCAGGTGGGCGGAGCCCGTGATCCGTCTCACCTGAGGGTCGTTTGTTTGCCTATATATGTCTTGTCTTTGTACCAGTTGACCGCTGGTCATTATATCCTTAATTTGGATCTATTGCACGGGTTTTAGGTTTGCACACTTTCTATTAAACCATCCTTTTTCCCTGAGACTTGGCGTGATCGCTTCCTTTTTGTTGCTCACCCCCGCCCGTCACAGAATGACCAGCCACCCTTCGGAAGCCGCCGAGTCTCTTTTTCTTTCTCCTTCGTTCGTGGTCATATCTCGTGGTAAGTGTTTGTCTGCGTGGTGTTTTGTTTGAAGAGCTCCGCCGTGCTTTTGTGTTTTGTGTGTGTGTGTAGCACGGCGAGGACCAGGGCAGTCTGCCCTGGGAAAGCTCTTCGTGTCTGTTGTCAGTTTGTGTGAAGAGTTCCGCCGTGCTTTCGTGTTGTGTCCGTGGCACGGCGAAGACCAGGATTGTCTTCCTGGAGACAACTCTTCGTGTTGTAAATGTGTGTATGCGTGAACGGACGTGTTGATCGGTATGCGCGCTCATTGTGTTATATGTTACATGTTCTGTGTGTGACGCTGGTGCCGCTCATCACCGTCGCCTCGCTCCCCGTGTTGTCTTGTGTTTCATGTGGGGAGCGACTGCGAACGTGAGCGGCACGTCACTGTGTCTGTTTATGTAGAGAGCGCGTTTGTGGGTCCCGTCTGTTTGTGTGTACGCCGTTTTGTTTGCTTGTCTAGTATTAGCGTGTGTGTTTTGTCCTAGCGTGATGTCAATGGTTAAATGTAATTCCAATGTCAATGTAAAAATGTAATAATGTGTGTTTGGGGGGGGACCGGTTGTGGTCCCGTGCCACGGGGTATGGCACGGAGGGCGTCGGTGAGGCGCGTTTGTGTTTTGTGTTTGTATATATATGTGTGTGTGTGTGTGTGTGTGTGAGGTTGTGTTCTTTGTGCAGGTGCTTCTCCTTGGCAGTGTTCCTGGACCTTGTGGGGGTCTCCACCTGGCAGGAGCCCCCTTGTGTTGTGGGGTGACCGGAGCCCGGTCGTGAAGAGCCCCTCCCTAGAGGGCTGGGGCCCCCGGATATTTGGGGACCATGGGGCTCCGGTCTGAGAAGCTCCTGCTGGGGATGGAGATCCTCCCTCCTGCCCGGGGTGACCAGGAGGCCCTTGGGGCTGCTCCCTAGCCCGCGTCGGGGGTGCTCTGGGCCTCGGTCTCTGGCGCTCCTGGGTTGGGTGGAGGAGTCCACTTTGAGATGAGAGGCCCCGAGAGGGGTTGGCTCCCCAGGAGGCTGGGGTGACCCCTAGCAGAAGGCATGGGTCAGCTCTGGGAGGAGGTAGGTCCAGGAGGTGAAGTAGCGACGCCTTGGAGAGGTAGCCTGCACACCCACACACACACGAGGGACGAGAGGAGCCGTAGGCCCTCGTCCTCACACCCGTGGGGCTTACCGGCTGAATGCTGGTTAGGGCGTGAGGGCCCTGTGACCGACTGGGGCGTGGTTTTGTGTTGTTAACGGCCCGGTCGGTCCAGGGTCCCGCCCGGGGAGGTGAGCTGCCTAATGTTTTGTGTTTTATGTTTCAGCTCCCGGACGGCAGGAGGTGTGTTCCTGCCTGTCTCTGCCTTCCTGCCCCTTCATGTTTTGTGTGCAGCCGCTGTGTGCCACACACCCAGTGGAGGGGAGTGCGGCTTGGTGGGGGGGTCTGTCACGGTGAGGCGGCCCCCTACCGGCCGCCTCCGTCCACAGCGGCTGTTGTTGTTGTTGTCTGGTGACGTCATGTGCGTCCCTCAGGTGGGCGGAGCCCGTGATCCGTCTCACCTGAGGGTCGTTTGTTTGCCTATATATGTCTTGTCTTTGTACCAGTTGACCGCTGGTCATTATATCCTTAATTTGGATCTATTGCACGGGTTTTAGGTTTGCACACTTTCTATTAAACCATCCTTTTTCCCTGAGACTTGGCGTGATCGCTTCCTTTTTGTTGCTCACCCCCGCCCGTCACAATTCCACTATTTAAAACGCTCACAGGATCCAACTATTCAAAATATAGTGCCCAAAGGATTCCACTTTTCACAATAAAATGTCCACAGGATCCCACAGATCCTGATAGATAGAAGATTTAAAGATAGAACAATCTCATCCCAACAAGTACACACCACGTCAAAACCAAGAGAGTAGTAGACCCAAGTGCTGACAAAACACAAAGAGCAAATGTATGCGTGCGTCTACACACACACACACACACACACACACACACAAGCAGCAAAACCAATCACACGAGACGCAGAATAAACTCAACGGGTAGAAAATAAACTCAACCGCAAAACACCACGGGAGAAAAATGCAACAGAAAAGACGCGGAGAAAACTCAACGCGAGAAAACGAAACTTAGGACGCCAGGGGAAGTAACTGGAAGCAAGCAGACGCCACGACGAAACAAAAACCCTTCCCAAAATAAAACAAAGAATGGATAGGAAGAGATAAAGCAGGGGGAAACTTGAGGTAGGCTACTAAGCAGCACAGGAGATAGTTACTCGAATAAGTAGTAGAAAAGCAAGAGAGAGTGAGAGAGAGCATAAGGTGGCGAGACACCTAAACACAAGAAACGCAACCAGAGATCACAGAGAAAGGGCTAAGGACGTGAAGGCGAGCCAAAACGATTCAGCAATGATCCATTTCACTAAGCTTCCTTAAGAAGCCATAGAGACAGCTAAAACGGATCACTGCTGATTGCGCCTGGAGAGACTAGGACTGACTCGGGTGCCTCTAGTGTTGTTAGGAGGAGCGGCAGCCGAGCCAGCCCTGACAACGCAATTGACTTTCAGTTCCCGACCTTAGAAGTTTACATTTGTGCCCGCATTTAATTTTTAACCATCAATATTTTTTTACTCAGTAATGTGAGGGGGTTCAAATGTAGTGAAGTAAAATTACTTCAAAATTTACTCAAGTAAAAGTAAAAATTACATATTTCAATAACTACTCAAAAAATTACAAATTACTCAAAAAAGTACTCAATTACAGTAATGTGAGTAAATGTAATTTGTTACTTTCCACCCAGTGAAAACCACGCACACAGTATTGTTAGCCTGAACATGTTGATTGGACTTGACAGAATGAATATAGTCTGCTTTCTGCACTCTTGTATCTTCTTAATAACAGGAAGCTTTATGAAGATTTGCCCCATTTAGTAAACTTGGTAACATCTGTGAAGGCATCTGTTAGAGAGTTCAGAAGGAACAGGTTGAAAAGAACTATAGGGCCTATGTCTAAATACAAAAATGAAAACAATTCCACGCATCTTGGCCCAGATCTTCATGTAATTTTGGTAAATATAAGAATTTAATACACTAAGATTAGTAAAGAAAATTTACCTCTAGATGACCTGCTCTCTATAGCAAAGGGGTTTGAGGCAGTATGCCGTTAGTATTTCTACTATTCTAGTGTCAACTCACCAAACAATCAGCATTCAGTAACAGAAACACTATTTAAACTTTACTCTTATCTGTGTCAAACACGGAGCGAAAAACCTTTCATTATTACCTAGGTTGGACAAACTGTACAGAGTAAAACGTGAAGAGCAAACAAACCTGCGAAATATGAACATCAATCATAGTGAGTTTTTCACAATACCTGCTGTGGGAAGTTGTAGGTTTTAAGGTAAGGAGAATTAGAGTTTGCCAGGAACTTCCTGTCCTGGAGAACAGCTCTGCTGGGCTTTCTAACACATCTGCAGTTTAACTGTAAGCAAGTTTGGGTGACCCGTTAAAGATACGGACTATGCACGTTTTAGGGGAAACATCTGTGACAAAGTTGATATCTTAATGAAACAAATGAGAATCTCAAATAAGTGTCCTGAGACATCAAAGATCAACATTTAAGCAATAAAAGTTTCCTCTGGGACGGGACTAGCGGGAGGCGTAGGTGAAACTGCAGCAGAACCGGCTAGAGACTGTATGGCGACAGTAACCTCGTTAAGTATGCTGACAAACCAACGTTCGATGCGAAAAATTCTGACTCAGTAATGTGTTCCAAACTATGTTGTACTTTTGTAAGGGTGTCAACATCACTCTTCACCGCCTAGCAGGTGTATGTTTTTTCCTGAATACTACTGTGACTTCGTCAAACACAACCTAGCCAATCATCAGGCACTGCTAATAGTCAACTGAGGCGATTTCAGGTCAGGAGACCAGCGAGAAGATATTTTGTTGTTTTCAAGTGGTCTGTGGGCTTCATCAACGCTCTGGACACCATCAAAAGGTATGTGGACCTAAAAATACAGCTTTTATCTCAATACGGACCTAATTGAAATCCGTGCAGGCAAAAGTATCTTACTAGACCGCAGAAAATAGGTAGTCATGATTGACATTTGTGTATCGAACGTCACGGTAGCTAGCAACTTTAGGCTAAAAGCAGCGTTTCAGTTTAACTCGTTCCCACAGTGTTTTCTTGAAATCGGTACTCATACCAGTGTTGTGTAGTTTTAAAATCTCATTGTTTTCTGATATAACTTGTTAAATGGTAATATAGTTAACATCACTTCGAATTAGATTAACATACTGAGGGCTAGCCCTCTCGTTACAGGGTTTCACTGAATGTATGACTGGACATACGACACGGATGTGAGAGTCAACAAGTTGGTCTTCCAATTGCACTGTAATGTAGTCTGACAATACGTCATCTTGCTTAGTTTTACCTGACAATCATGCAGATTACGTATCTTATACCAACAAACATACACGTTCTCATTGTATAATAATATGTACAGATTAACATCTGGCTGTCACGCTACGGTCCCCGAACCCTTCCTTTTGGGGCGTGTGTTAACGTTGTCTGTGTCCACTCGTCTGCGTCAGTGTAGCTCCGTGGGTGCGGGTGCGTCTTGTCATTATCCGTCTCACCTGTGGCTCGTCTCGTCATCACGTGGGGTTGATGTGGTCTGTCTATTTAATGTGCGTTCGCGCAGTGTCTTGTGCTCGTCGTTGTCTACAGTCTACACGTTGCTGTGTGAGTGTTTCTGTTCTCCGTGCGCTATTGCGCAATATCTGTTAAATAAAGTGACGTCTGTTACGCAAAGCAAGGATCCCGTGTCTCATCCTTCGCCGCGGGTCTCGCGTCACAGAACGACGAGCCGACAAGAGACACCCCAAGCATGCCAGGCTACGCCACCCGGCCAAAGAGGGGCCAGCGCCCTAGCAAGCGACGCCATGCCTCTTCTTCCGACCCGCGCAACACCACCACGCCGACTCCCGAGCAGTTGAAGTCAGACCCAGTGTGCGCGTACATGCTGTGTGCGGCACGGGAGACCGTGGATCCCGAAAGGGCAGAGATGTTCCGCCAGTCTGCGGTGCGGATGTGGAGGGAGCGACACCTCCCTCCCACCAGGGAACTCTCGCCGATACGGGTGGGCTCAGTGGAGCTCTACACCACCGAGAAGACCCCAGAGGGCGAGTTCGCCGATGAGGGCTCGGAGGAGGAGGAGGAAGGCGAAGAGGAAGTCCAGGCTCCCTCAGTTTGTTCTGCCCCCACCATATACTACGGTGAGGGAGAAGATGCCTACCCTCCATCCGTATGCTCCGCCTCCACCATAGACTATGGTGGGGGAGAAGAGGATGTAGAGGACTACCCTCCGTCGGTGTGCTCCGTGCCCACCATAGATTACGGTGGGAGAGAGGAGGAAGACGAGGAGTACCCTCCGTCGGTGTGCTCCGCACTCTCCGCTGACTACGGCGGAGAGGAGGAAAATGACGAGGGGTCCTACACTGAGGACGAGGAGGAGAGCCCTCCCCCCTCGGAGCTGTCTGCCGGGACGGTAAAGGGGAGGTGGACTCCTGAGGCGGGCCCATCCTCCGATCGCTCCGAGGGAGAAGAGATGGACTACTCGCGGGGTGGCAGCCCGGAGCAGCCCATGAGCTGGAGCTGGGGCAGTGAGGCGATGGAGACAGAGGGAGAAGACCCCACTGCCGGCTCCAAGGGGCGGTCGAGAGGAGAAGGAGGAATGCCCTACGGTCCACCGAGGGGAGAGACCAGTCGCGCTGCACCTGGCGCGTCGGCCAACCGCGCTGCACCTGGCGCGTCGGCCAACCGCGCTGCACCTGGCGCGTCGGCCAACCGCGCTGCACCTGGCGCGTCGGCCAACCGCGCTGCACCTGGCGCGTCGGCCAACCGCGCTGCACCTGGCGCGTCGGCCAACCGCGCTGCACCTGGCGCGTCGGCCAACCGCGCTGCGCCCGGTGGAGGGTTTGCAGCGAGGGCAGGAGGAGGACCGCCCACCGCAGCGCCTGCAGCCCCAGCAGCTCCCGGTCTCTCTCCCCTGATCGCTCTCCTCCTGGCGCGCAGCCTGGCGCCACTGTCATGTGTGTCCGTTCCTGTTTTCGTATGTATTCCCGTATGTCTGCCTAATCTCCTTTTCCCTTTCGTGCCTCTGTGTGTTAATGTTCCTGTTTGTGTGTTTGTAAATGTCCCGTTAAATGTGTCTAACGTGTTTTCCCCGGTCTTCCCAGGGAGGGTGTTCTAGGCTGTTCGTGGCGGATTCTCCACCGAGGGCGGTCATCTCCCAGACGCAGGACTGGGCGCTTCGGATCCGCCCATCGACGTGGGTTTGGGGCACTCGGTCCTGTTGGCACCCCGGGACGGGTAGTGCCCTTGGTGGGGGCGTCTGTCACGCTACGGTCCCCGAACCCTTCCTTTTGGGGCGTGTGTTAACGTTGTCTGTGTCCACTCGTCTGCGTCAGTGTAGCTCCGTGGGTGCGGGTGCGTCTTGTCATTATCCGTCTCACCTGTGGCTCGTCTCGTCATCACGTGGGGTTGATGTGGTCTGTCTATTTAATGTGCGTTCGCGCAGTGTCTTGTGCTCGTCGTTGTCTACAGTCTACACGTTGCTGTGTGAGTGTTTCTGTTCTCCGTGCGCTATTGCGCAATATCTGTTAAATAAAGTGACGTCTGTTACGCAAAGCAAGGATCCCGTGTCTCATCCTTCGCCGCGGGTCTCGCGTCACACTGGCAATGTGGAACTGAAATACAGTTATGGTAATAAGTTTAATATTTCATATTCTCTCTCTTTACAGACATGAAGCGAAGGGGGAAGGTAAAGGGGCCCAGTGCACAGCCAGGTCTGGCCAAACAGCACCTCGTCAAATATAGTAATGTACCTTCCTCACCTCAAGACATCAAAAATGGACACATTCTCCATCTATACATCACGTCTGAAAACAGCCGAACTGCCACCGCAAGAAAAATTATAAAACACATTCCGGAATTAACGAAATTCAAAAAACTAACCGATGAGAGAGAATTTGAACAATTTAAACATTTATGCAGCCAGAAATTTGTTTTCACCACAGTTCCCTGGGCAAGGTCACCTTCAAAGACACCTAACATCATCCAAATCCAATCATCATCCAATGTCATTGTCAAATTTATTTATAAAGCACATTTCAGACAACGGAATGTTGAACAAAGTGCTGTCCAGCAATTAAAAGACAAGACACACATAAAACATACAAATATACAAAACAATAACTTTTAGTTTCGTTAAAAAGCCAAAGAAAAAATTTAAGATTTAAGCCAGGATTTAAAAACCAACAATGTAGGGGCACTTCTAACGTGTAATGGCAATTGATTCCATAATTTGGGAGCTAAAACTGCAAAGGCACGATCACCCCTGTGCTTCAGTCTAGATTTAGGGACCACCAGAAGAAGCTGATCAGCAGATCTGAGTGACCTAGATGGAATATATGACTGCAAAAGCTCAGAGAGGTAAGTAGAAGTTAAACCATTCAATGACTTATACACAAAAAGCAAGATCTTAAACTCAATTGTAAAATGGACAGGAAGCCATTGAAGAGAAGCTAATATAGGTGAAATATGTTCTCGTTTTCGTGTTTTTGTTAAAAGCCGAGCAGCAGCATTCTGAACCAACTGTAGCCGTGAGATAGAACCTTGGCCAACACCAGCATAAAGCCCATTACAGTAATCCAGTCTGGATGAAATAAACATATGCATAACCTTCTCAAAATCCTGGAAAGATTAAAAATGGTTTAACCTTAGTTAAAAGCCTCAGTTGAAAAAAAACTGGATTTGATAACAGAATTATTCTGTTTATCCAATTTAAAATGACTATCCATTACCACGCCAAGATTTTTAACATAGGGTCTTACATAGGTGTCCAAAGAACCCAGGTCATTATAAGGGGACTGAGTGACACTACTAGGTCTAAAAATCAATATTTCAGTTTTATTTTCATTAAAATGTAAAAAAATTTAAGCCATCCAATCTTTGATGTCTTCAAGACAATCTTTCCACCTCTGTTCTGTGGGCTGGACTGAACCCCCTCAGGGCCGTATGTTTGACACCCCTGGTGTAGATTATTCTGTGTAATGTCTGCTCTCATCTGGTAGACTGCTGTCATTACACTGTTGTAGATCATCTATTCCCACTATGTTAAACCGAGTAGTGCATATCTAACCGTGATATGACACAAATTAAAGATGTCCCTATACAATAACAGTAAATGTTGGAATGAGTTTTAAAATATAGTGACATGAAATAGGCTGCATTGGAAAATATTAATACCACCATATAACAATTAAAATGTTGTACTGATACTGATAAACATGAGTCTTTTGTTAGAGATTTGGAAACTGTTCATAATAAGGACATTTTTATTTATTTTTAAATTATTGTTTGCTTTTATAATGTGTTTGCATGTGTATGTGTGTGTATTTAAGCTTATCTCTGTAGTAGGAGGTTTTTGTACAGTGTATCTGTCTTTTCTGTCACTGTGGGCACCAGGGCACAGTAGTACAGAGCAGAGTCTGATACTGCAGCAGAGGAGATATTCAGATACTCTTTCTTTCGATCTTTATGATGTTTGACTGATATTCCATGAACTTCAGGTTCTTTCATAATTTGTCCATAGTTCTCCAGTATGAGGAACTGTGGAGGAGATCCTGGATACTGCCGATACCAGTGGAGACCATATTCAGTTCCACTGTACTTACAGGAAAGTTCAACACTTTTTCCTTCCACAGCCAAAACTAATTCTGTATTTGGAGTGATGGGATCTTCAGCTCTGGTACCTACACAATGTTAAAGAAAACTGCATGAATAAATTAATCAAATGTAATCATTTAAAATGTTGGTAATGAAAATCATCAAATATGTTACAGTGCTGTGATCAGTTCATGTTTGTTCCAGTGATATTTGTAGTTTTGGTCTACAGTTAGTGTCACTGTTACCTGTAAGAGCTGAGAGCAGCAGTAGAGTGAACATGATCAGGGAGCTACAGGGAGGAGAGTCACACTGAGTTCAGCTCCTCAGAATGGGCTCCTGGAGAACCATCAGCTCTGTTCTCCACACACACTCAGCTCCTCCTCCTAAATGGAGAACTGCTCCAGGGGTTCAACAAATCAGACATGAGGAGCCTGAAGAAACACCATGTTCCTGTTAAGAGTGTGCAGACGTGTTTTCACATCAGTATCAGTGTCCTCAATGTTCTATAAATTGTATTGACAGAACCATGGAAGACCTTAAGGATATAAAGAGTATGGTGTTGAATCTGTATTATAATCTAAAATATGGTTTTATTCTTTTAGAATGGTCATTATGGTGGTAATTTGCATACTGGGTAAGGGTAAGCAGTCCTAAAGCCTCTACACATAACATGAGTGACCTCAAACTTCTCAGGCCGAGAACTTTGTTTGGTCTGATGTTTACATGACATTTTTGTATGGAGTATCTGTGTAGAAGGAGGTTTTTGTACAGTGTATCTGGGTTTCCTGTCACTGTGGGCTCCATGGCACAGTAGTACAGAGCAGAGTCTGATACTGCAGCAGAGGAGATCAGCAGATCCACACGCTTGATATGCTTATGAACTTGAGCAGACAGACGAGGATCAGAATCAGCTGTTTGATTTTGTCCATATTCCGTCACTAAAACAAGGAACTGAGGCTGTGATCTGGGATATTGGCGATACCACTGGAGATTGTTTATAGGCACAGTGTAGCTGTAGCTACAGGAGAGGTTCACTGTTTGCTCCTCTTTAAAACTGACTGCAGCAGATAAAGAGGTGATGCTGTCCTGGGTGCTGTCACCTGCAGAAGAGCTTCAGTGAGACACATGGACTGATGATCTACAAATTGATGATTATTCGAACAGGTTCATGAATAATATTTAACAATACATAAATATTTACAACATGTAAACATATGTAATATACAAACATGCAAATAAGGAATATATTGTAAATGGAAGTGAAGTCTTACCTGTGAATACTGTTAATAGCATAAATGACCAGAGAAACATGGTGTTGTACTTTGCTGTCTGTCTTAGACGTAACTTAGAAGTCTCACACTGACATTCTCTCTGTACATCACACTCCTGCTCCTCCTCCCTTTCCTTCAGTAACCAATCAGAGAGCAGGAAGCTCAGCACAAAGCCCAGATTATCTAAACCTTCTTCATGGCTCTGTCGAACATCTAGTGTGTTTCCACCATGTTTGATCATTTGAGGTTTAGATTTTTTTTAGTTCTGTAGAGTTTTGACATATTGCTATAAACACCAACCTGTTTCTGTTTTGTTTGATTTGTATCGTTACTGGTTTCTCTGGTGCTGAGAGTTTCTTCTCTTACTGTTTTGTGTGTTTATGATTTCTGCTCTGATGTTTCTGGACTTTCTTCTGGATTTGTTTGCCTGTGTTTTCTTATTGACATACTAGTTCTTAATTTCTTGGAACAAATATTTTATCTCTGTGGTGATGACCATTTACTGTTTGTACCATTCTGATCTCAACAATTGTCTGTCTGTTCACAACACATTGCAATATTCAATTCCTTGTAATAGATCCCCATACATATTTTATAATGCCCCTTTGTCTATATAAAATAATAAATATTTATGTTTGTATTATTACGATTGTAACTTTCTTTAAATGTGAACAGTGTTTTGCTTCTCCTGCTGACTTGTGCAGGAAACTCCACTAATGCCAATTTCTAAGTGACTCATACAGAAAAATGTCTGTTCAAAGGACTTTAATGTTGTTTAACCCACAATCACCTTTTCCCCAGGTGTTACTATGTTCAGTATCTCCACTGTGATTAAACACTTCTAACTGCTGTAATGTCCTGGGAATGTAATGCATTCACTTCTGATTCACCTTCTAACTGTACAGTTCTTTTCCCTTCAAATGCAACATGTTATAAAGTCTGCCCTCCTGTGGTCTACACGCTTCACGTGTAGAGCATTGATTCCCTCCATGATCAAATCCAGCTTTTTAAAAGTCACAGTTTGTGTTTCAACAGTTCCAACAGTTCCAACAACTCTACCCACTGCATCAATCAAGTTGGGCAATTTTCGTGGGCGTTCGATAACTGACCCACTCTTTTAATTTCCCGATACACCAGGACAATGCCTAATCCAATCAGCAGAACCCCAGTGATCAAAGTTCCAAATAAGAACACATCCTCAACATCTTCCAGGGAGAGAGGCGCAAGACACAAACTACGCCACGTCCCCCCTGAGCCAAACACATATCCAGATGAGGACGGTCCGTTCAGACATGTGGGTTCTCCCACACCATGACTCCATGTGGAAAAAATAATGCCAATTGCGTTGAGAGACCACTTGATTAAATCCATTTTGTTTGCTAAAGTTCGAAGAACCACGTCAGGAAACTAAGACGAGACAAAGAAGCTAAGCTAGCTGAAACAGAGGGAGTGCAGGAGCAGAGATAAAGTGTGACCGCCTCTCGTGAAAGCCGGAAGAGAAGAATGCAATGTGAAGACACTTTCATTTTACAGAAGCATAGTTCTGTCTTCTGAATATATCACTCCTAATTATGCTTATCACTGCAGTAGTATCTGTGTAGTAGGAGGTTTTTGTACAGTGTATCTGGGTTTCCTGTCACTGTGGACCTCACTGCACAGTGGTACAGAGCAGAGTCTGATACTACAGCAGAGGAGATGTTCAGATTCATACGTCTTTGGTCTTTTTCCTTGATAACTTCTGCAGACATTCTAGGAAGATTAGGATCATTGTTGAGTTGATTTTCAAATGCAGGAAGAAGAAACTGGTCTTGACGTGGGAAACTGGTGATACCACTGAAGAAAATCACCAGTGCTCCCACTGTGACTGCAGGAGAGAGTAACCCCTCTGACACATGCTTTACTGGGTCAACTGGTTCAATGTTCTGTGTTGAGACTTCACCTGGTGAGAGAAGAAGAAAATTAAGAAAAAAATCTGATGATGTGAAACAAATTATAACATTGAACAGAAATTCTTCATAGAAACACATTTATTTTTTCCAATGTTTCTTCATTATTGAAAAAGGTCTCCTACCATAAACTAACCTAAACATGTGAGTAGGAGAGAAAGTGTAAAGAGCAGCATGATGATGGAGATGTGAAGTGAATGAAAGCCAAAGCTGAATGAGATTCATGTAGTTTTATACTGAGATACAGAGCTCTACCCTTACACCCCTCACACTGCTTCACCCTCACACCACCTCACACTGCTCCACACTTACACCACCTCACACTGCTCCACCCTTACACGTGTGAATGATGCGTATCTAATAATGTCAAAAAAAAAATTGTTACCAAATTAACACGAAGTGCTGCGCCTCATTTACATACTTATACCTAGAAGCACGGAGGGCCGGTCATCTGACCGCTTTCACCACCTATTTCTAGTGCCGTGTTGTTAATTAATGAATTCGTCTAAGCCTACATCATGTATATTCGACCCAGTTCCAACCCGTCTATTCAAAGACCTACTCCCAGCTATTGCAGGGCCCTTACTTAATATGACTAACTGTTCCCAAACAATGTGCCCAAACAATTAAAATGCGCCGCAATTAGACCCTTGATTAAAAAACAGAATCTCGATCCTCAGATTCTAGCCAACTATAGACCAATTTCTAATCTCCCATTTATCTCTAAAAATCTAGAAAAAGCAGTTTATAATCAGTTAAACCATTATCTCCAATCAAATAGTATCCATGAAAAGTTCCAATCAGGATTTAGACCGAACCACAGCACTGAAACAGCTTTACTCAGGGTAGTGAATGATTTACTAATATCGTCCAATAATGGGCTCATCTCGTTCCTTATACTGTTAGATCTTAGCGCAGCTTTTGATACTGAGGACCACAACATTTTGCTGGATCGACTAGAAAACACGGTAGGTAATAAAGGAGTTGCACTCTCCTGGTTTAGATCATATCTGACCGACTGCTTCAAATGTGTAAGTGTTAATAATATAACATCTAAATCTGTTCAGGTTAAATATGGTGTCCCACAAGGGACAGTCCTAGGACCACTTCTATTTACACTTTACATGTTACCCTTAGGCGAGATTATGCATTAGCACGACATCAGTTTCCAGTCCTACGCAGACGACACCCAACTATATTTATTGGCTAAACCCGATGATTTAGGTGTAAACAGTAAAAACGAGAAGTGTGTAGAAGAGATAAAACATTGGATTGCGTGTAACTTTCTAGCACTAAATCCAGATAAAACAGCTAATAATAGTTATGTAATAGGTCTAGGGCAGCGAGAGACAAGATACGTAATGTAGCTGTGATGCGTGGAATGAGGAGACAAGCACCACGACAGTCACGATGAACATGGAACGTTTATTGGACTCTGACGTGAAAACTCCGGGTGGAGCGCGAGCAGAACACAACCACACTCACGCTGACACAAAACTTTAGACGAAGACGAAGACGAGCACAAGACACTGCGCAAACGCACATTAAATAGGTGATTAACACAAACCCTCGTGATCTCGAGACAAGGCACAGGTGAGACTACGAACACGCTCACAAACAACCCACACCCACGGAAGTACATACATGGACATAACGACACGCAGACAACGTAGCGGCACGCCCACAAGGAAAGGGTCCAGGACTGTCACCGTAACAGAACCCCCCGCCAGGGGCTCGCTACTCCCGGAGCGTCCCGTGCAGCTGGAAAGCCCCGAACCTACACCGACGGGCAGGTCCGGAGCCGCCGGGATCACGAGCCTCCGTGAGCCATCACCCCCAACGGTGGGAACCGCCACGAACAGCCCTAGAACACCCTCCCTGGGAAGACAGGGGAAAAAACATTAAACAATGGCACAGCAACAAACACGCACACAAACAGGGACAGGCAGCCACAACAACGGTTGAGCTGCCTGCCAGAGCGCCAATGGTGGAGCTACCCCTCCTTGGGGTGCTAACGGAGTGGACACAGCAGGCGGCGGAGTCCCTCCTTTTCTCGGCACCGTTCATCCAGCGCGTGTTGCGCTGTGCGGTGCGCCCGGTGGCCTCCGTCGTGGCGCATCGGTCGCCTTCTAGGGCGCATCGGCCACCTTCTTGGGTGCCACCGGAATGGAGACTCGGTGTCGCGCATTGTCGGGTATCCGCGGTGTCACTGGAGACGTGCCGAACCCCCACCTTCGACCGCTGGCTGCGCCACCTCCCTCGCACGCTCCTGGAGTCGCCGACGCCTCACCCCCCGAGGTGTCCATCGCCTCCTCCGAGACACACCGGCTCAGGGACATCGGCTCCTCGGCTGTCGTGCAGCGGGACCAGTCCATGCTGCTCCCTGCTGATGGGGACAGAGGAGCTTCCTTCCCCGAGTATATGGTGCACCCCGAGCACCCAGAGGCACTGTCTCCCTCCTTGCTCTCGTCGTCGTGCTCTGAGGGCGACGAGGAAATGGACAGAGGGCGGCTGACGTCTTCTTCCTCCCCGTGATACTCCGTCGACTTTGAGCAAACGGATGGAGGTGGACTGGCATTCTCCCCCTCTCCGTAATACACCGTAGACTCGGAGTACACGGATGGGGGAGGGCTGACCTCATCCTCCGCCGTCTCGGGGTGCTCGTTGGCATCGGAGTGAACCGGTGGAGTGGGACTGGTTTCCCTCTCCTCGTCCGACGTCTGGGGAGCTGCAGACGCGGGGGGAGGGCAGCTGGCTTCGCCCTCACTCTCCTCGTCCGAACACACAGAGGGAGTGAGACTCCGTTCCTCTCCGGAGTCCCCACTCCCGAACTCGTATTCGGGAGGTGTGAGGGCAAAGGCGCCTACACCCAACACAATTGGCGCATCAGACTCCTCTTCGGGGAATGCCTGGGTTGGAGCGCTGCGCCCTATGCCCCACAGCTTCTCGGCGGCCAGCAGGAAGCACGCTGCCTCTGTTTTGTCCTCGGTCGCCTGAGCTTGACGCAACAGGCGCACACACGCTGGGTCCTGCTGCATCTCCCTGTCGGGTACCGGTACTGCGCAGCGACGTGCAGGGGAAGCGGCGTGACGACGCTTGACCTTCTTCCCCTTCTTCCGTGTTGCTGTGTACCCTGGCATCTTTTCGGCTCGTATTTCTGTGACGCGTGGAATGAGGAGACAAGCACCACAACGGTCATGGTGAACATGGAACGTTTATTGGACTCTGACGTGAAAGCTCCAGGTGGAGCGCGAGCAGAACACAACCACACTCACGCTGACACGAAACTTTAGGCAACATAGCTAAAATTAGATACATATTAAATACTAGTGATGCGGAAAAACTAATCCATGCATTCATATCCTCTCGTCTAGATTATTGCAATAGTCTTCTAGCTGGATGTTCTGGTAAATCGATAAACAAACTCCAGCTGGTTCAGAATACAGCAGCGCGAGTTTTAACGAAAACTAAAAAATTTGATCACATTAGTCCCATACTATCGTCATTACACTGGCTGCCAGTTAGATTCCATATTGACTATAAAATACTTTTATTAACATATAAAACACTGCATGGCTTAGCTCCAGAATATCTTAGTGAACTTCTTAATCATTACAACCCAGCACGTTCACTTCGTTCACAGGACGCAGGGTTATTAACTGTTCCTAGGATCAAAAAGATCACAGTAGGTGGAAGAGCCTTTTCTTTTAAAGCTCCACAAATGTGGAATAATCTTCCTGCCTTTATTCAGGACTCAGACACAGTCTCAATGTTTAAAACTCGACTAAAGACTTTTCTGTTTAGTTTGGCCTTTGAATAATCTGTTACATATTTACCACATCACATATCTTTATTCTCCGAAGTTCACTTGGGGAGTAACACTGCAGTCGGAGCCTACAATACCAGTATCATCGCTCCGACATGGAATGAAAACCTGGCGTTCATCATAAGACATTTACACTGACAATATCAACACCCAGAACTTTCATTCTAGTTACCTTATACTTAGCCTGATTGTGTGATTTGTTTGTAACTTGTGTATTCGTCTGTATAATTAGTTTTTGTGTAATTTGTGTGTTAATGGGCTGCCCAATGGAGGATGGGTTTCCTTTTGAGTCTTTTTCCTCCCAAGGTTTCCTCCTATTCCCCACCATCTAGGGAGTTTTTCCTTGCCACTGTCGCCTTTGGCTTGCTCATTAGGGATTTGGACAGATAGTATTGTTAACCTTGTAAATCCTGTAAAGCGCTTTGTGACAACGTGTTGTGAAAAGCGCTATACAAATATATTTGATTTGATTTGATTATCGTGAAGATAAAATTATTGTATTGTTATTGTGACGTTCGTGGGTCGGTGAAGGATGAGACAGGAATCCTCTCCAGTACGAACGTTACGTTTATTTTCAATCACACAAAAGCGCAGACAGCGCACGTATAACATAGAACAACGCATAGGCATACGTAGACTCAGACAACGACGAGCACAAGACACTGCGCGAACGCACATTAAATAGACAGACCACATAAGCCCCGCGTGATTACGAGACGAGCCACAGGTGAGACGGATCACAAGACACACCCGCACCCACGGAGATACGCTGACGCAGACGAGTAGTTGTAGACGCCGTGAACACACACCCCAAAGGGAGGGTTCGGGGACCGTAACATGACAGACGCCCCCACCAAGGGCACTACCCATCCTGAGGTGCCAACAGGACCGAGTGCCCCGAACCCACGTCGATGGGCGGATCCAGAGCGCCCAGTCCTGCATCTGGGAGATGACCGCCCTCGGTGGAGAGTCCGCCACAAACAGCCTAGAACACCCTCCCTGGGAAGACGGGGGAAAACACGTTAGACACATTTAACGGGACAAACACACAAACAGGAACATTAACACACAGAGGCACGAAAGGGAAAAGGAGATTAGGCAGACATACGGGAAGACTTACAAACACTGGAACTGACAAACATGTAAATGGCGCCAGGCTTCGCGCCAGGAGGAGAGCGGCCAGCGGGGAGAACCCGAGAGCTGCAGGCGCTGCGGTAGGTGGTCCTTTCCCCGCCCCTGCTGCAAACCTTCCTTGGGGTACAGCGCGATTGGCGGACTCACCGTGGGGCAGCGTGATGGGCGAACGCGCTGAGTGCAGCGTGATTGGCGGACGCCCCTACAGTCCTCCAGGAACGCGCCACAGGATGGCTCTGCCCGCGCTCTCTCTCTCCTCTCTGTGGAGCCCGCTGGGGACTCTCCCTGCCTCCGGGTGACAGCCTTCCTGACCTGGCAGTGGGAGCGCTGTTATCGATCTCCATCTCCTCCTCCTCCTCACTGCCCAGGCTCCAGTTCATGGGCTCTGCCGGACTCTCACCCCGGGAGCAATCCATAGCGCTCCCTTCAGAGTGTTCAGGGGAAGCGTTCACCTCCGGGCTGTATCTCCCCTTTACGGTCTAGGCGGAATGCTCCGAGGGGCCCGAACCACCCTCATCCTCGGTATAGAGCTCGCTGTCCGTGAACTCGGAGACCTCCTAACCTGATCGGGAAGAGATCTCGGGAAGGAGAGGGGTGTCTCTCCCGCCACAGCCGCTCCGCGGTGTCGCGGAAGCAGTCCGCTAACTCCGCGGAAGAGGCCTCCCGAGCCCGAAGCAGCATGATGCTGCATAACGGGTCCTGCTCCATCTGTTCGGGAGTTACGGTGGCCGTGCGGCATTGGGCAGGAGTAGAGGCAAGGTGGCGCCGGCTGGGTCTCTGGCTCCTCTTGGTCCGGGTGGTGTACCCTGGCATTCTGTCTCTTGACGGCTCGTCGTTCTGTGACGTTCGCGGGTCGGTGAAGGACGATACAGGAATCCTCTCCAGGACGAACATTACGTTTATTTTCAATCACACAAAAGCGCAGACAGCGTACGTATAACATAGAACAATGTATAGGCATACGTAGACTCAGACAACGACGAGCACAAGACACTGCGCGAACGCACATTAAATAGACAGACCACATAAGCCCTGCGTGATTACGAGACGAGCCACAGGTGAGACGGATCACAAGACACACCCGCACCCACGGAGATACGCTGACGCAGACGAGTAGTCGCAGACGAGTAGTCGTAGACGACGTGAACACACGCCCCAAAGGGAGGGTTCGGAGACCATAACGTGACAGTTATGTAATATGAGATAAAGTTGATTATCATGAAGATAAACTCACCTAAACGTGTGAGTAGGAGAGAAAATGTAAAGAGCAGCATGATGATGGAGATGTGAAGTGAGTGAAAGACAATGCTGAATGGGATTCATGTTGTTTTATGCTGAGACACAGAGCTCCACCCTTACACCACCTCACACTGCTCCACCCTTACACCACCTCACACTGCTCCACCCATACAGTTATGAAGCTAGAAGAATGTGAACAGTGTTATGGGATTTCAGCTGGACACATTTCCATGATTAACACTAATGCTGGTATGTTACCAGAAGGAAGATGTATAGTGGCATCACTGTGTGTCACTGTCAGGTGTTGTGTGGGTACACGAAGACAGAGCTGTTTATTATGTGTTTATTGTGTTTTTATTTTGTGTTTATTGTGCATTTATTATGAGATACATTTATCAGTTTTTGTAAAGCCGCTCAGAGACTTTGTACCACTGGGTGTGAAGAGCACAATAGTAGAGAGCTGTGTCTGCCAGAGTGAGTCCACTAATAGTGAGCTGAGTGGATGTGTGAGAGGCAGCTGATGAAAAACGTGGATCTGGTGTGTTTCCACCACTACCAGCTGATCGTGCAGCTTTAAACAGTAAATACTGTGGTGCTCTGTTAGGATACTGTCTGTACCAGTAAAGAACAACATAATCACTACTTGAGTCATATGAGCATTTCAGTGTAACAGATTCCTCCTCTTTGTGAAAAACCTCAGTATCCTGATCTGGTCCAATTTGATCAGCACAAAACACTCCTGTAAGAAAATACAATAAACATACTGTAATAAGTTGATTTTATAACTGGTGGTTATTAAACAAAATGTTCAACCAAATTTACATCCAGTACCTGATACCATAATGTAAATCATGAGGAAGTGTGTCTCCATTGTGAATGTGATCAGACTGAATCATCAGTGTGTTTAAGATGTTGCTCAGATGTTGATCATTGTCATTGCACCAGCGTTTTGCATCACTGTCAGTGTGATTTACAAATACTGGGTGTGTCCAACATCACTTCAATCCAGGAAGTAAATACAATCCTCAAATAATCCTCACCAAAAATATGAAAAAGTTATGACATGTAGATCAAACGTAGGCTTCTTCCATTTTTAGTCACATTCTTTTGTACTTACAGTTACAAATTATATGCAAAAAGCATAAGGGTCACTGAATCCTTGCGTAGGAAGAGAAGGCAGCATATGACGTCATGCACAGAGCGAGGACTGGCAGGACCTGCGGGACCTGAGGGCTTATAAGGGGTGAGGTGAATGAAGGACAGGTGTGTTATTTATTACTGCAGACACTCCTGGTACTGGGGGATCAGCTTTTAGTTCAAGTTTACCTTCATCAACCAGGTAAAAAAAACTGAAGTCTGGATCTAGAATACTGACGATACCACAGCAGAGAATCAATTCCATAAGTACCATTGTACCGACAGGAGAGGACAACAGGATTTCTCTGTAGGACATTTACATTGGAGGAGACTGGGTTTCCTGTCACTGTGGGCACCAGGGCACAGTAGTACAGTGCAGAGTCTGATACTGTAGGAGAGGAGATCAGCAGATCCACACGATTTTGATGTTGATTAAGATTCTGATCAACATCAGCAGACATATGATGTAGGAGAGGTTCACTCCTTATTCCACTTGGATAGATTTCAGGTCTGGATTGTGGATACTGTCGGTACCAGTGGAGATTGTGTACAGTCCCACTGACCTGTTTGTAGCTGCAGAACAGGTTAACATTATCACCCTGAAGCACAGCATCATGGGATAAAAGTGGTTCTATTGGATCTGCCATGGAGTCACCTGTCATAAAGAAGAGAAGACAAAGTTAACAGAATCATGGCAGTTACATAAGTCTGACTCACACTTTGCACTCTTAAAACAGACACATTTTTTCCTAATTCCACCCTTTCAGTAATTCTTTCCACACAACTCAAATTCTGGAAACATACTGATCTCATTAAATAACAAACAAAATTTAGTCTAAACTCACCCACTGAAAGCCACAGACACAGGAGAGTAATCGTGAACATGGTGGAATAACACAGGAGAGTTTTCTCCACTCTACTATCCTTTTAGCTTCTTGACACTTTATGAAGCTCCTCCCCACAACACAGTGCCATTTGTGCTTTTGTCAGGAATAACACCTGATAACCTGTAACTGGATTCACCTGTTACTCCTTACCACGCCCTTTTTTTACATCACAAAGGCTGCAGAGGTTATATATATATATATATATATATATATATATATATATATATATATATATATATATAATATAGTGGGCCAGTGGGCCAGTCTGTCAGGAATTCCCGGGCCACTTTTTCTCCCCAGTCCGCCCCTGCTTGGTACGATCAGCTTCGGTGCTGATGAAGTGTATCAAACAAACTAGTTTAATTGAAAAATCTCACGATATATATATATATATATATATATATATATATATATATATATATATATATATATGTATATAACCTATATATATATATATATATAAAACCTAGTCATAGAACCTATATATAAAACCTAGTCATAGAAACTGAAAATTTGCAACAATGAACAGGTAATGAGTAGACATGCTGATATTGCTGTACTGTAAATTAACTATACATAGTATTACTGTGTTAGGATAAATAATCTGTAGAATTACATCACAAATTTAAACCATATTAACATCAGAGCGCAGATATATGTGCAATTATCTCTGCACCCGTGGCAATATTTCTGTTCTAGACTACAATTGGACAATAACCTGTGTACTTTTAATTTGTGTACAAATGTATTTTATATTACAGTCCTTAGATGTTTATATAGTGTCTTTACTGTCCATATATTTTTATATTGCTGCAACACTGACATTTTCCCATGTTGGACAATAAAAGGCTGTCTTATCTTTCTGCAAATTAACTATATATAGTATTACTGTATTGGGATACATAGTCTGGAGAATTAAATAATGAATGTAAACCATAATAATTTCATTTCATATTAACATCATTGTCTAAACATGTTTTCACTGTTTATTTTTGTTGTTTGTTTTTGCAGTGTCATAAATTCTTGTCAGTAGGATTTCTAGCCCAGCAGCACGTTGTAGAAATGTAAAGTCTGCCCTGCTCTGGTAGACTGCTGTCATTACAGTTTAATGATGAGGAATAATATTGTGTTGATGCATCAGTGTTGCAAACAAGCTAACTGTTGTCTTTATGTTAAAATTCTATAGTTTATCTCCCATAATATCATATAAATAAAGTGTATTCCTGGATGGACAATAAATGGACTTGGAGAATATAGTGACTCAAAATAGTTTTAAAAATAACGAATAACTGATAACTGATTGAATTGAATAATAATCAATTCAAAACTGGTATAAACTATGTTTTTGTGTTGCTTTGAATTGATTATTATTCAATTATAACTATTATCTGTGTAGTTTTTTACAGTGTATCTGTGTAGTAGGAGGTTTTTGTACAGTGTAGCTGGGGTTCCTGTCACTGTGGGCTGCAGGGCACAGTAGTACAAAGCAGAGTCTGATACTGCAGTAGAGGAGATCTTCAGATGTAGAAGGTTTTTCTTCTTTTCAATAGATGCAGATAGACGAGGAAGACTCGAAATTTTGCTTGTTTCATGTGGATAGATGAGAACAATAAACTCTGGTCTTGAACTGGGATACTGGCGATACCAGTGAAGAGAATCAGTTGTAGCACTGTAATTACACGTTATAATAACTACCTCCCCCTCAGAGACGTGCTTGTCTGGTGTAAGTGGTTGTATTATCTGTGCTGATGTATCTTCTGGGGAAGAAAAAGGATTAAAAAATTCCATAAAATTGCTGTTGAAAATTTGTTGCAATGTGCAGCATTAATGTTCACTAATTTAAATGAACATTAAAAATAAAGTTGAACAATTTCTTTCTTGTATATTTAATTATCAAATCATTACAAAAAACAAAACAAGAAGGAAAATATAAAGATAAACTCACCTAAAAGTGTGAGTAGGAGACAAAGTGTAAAGAGCAGCATGATGATGGAGATGTGAAGTGAGTGAAAGCCAAAGCTGAATGGGATTCATTTATACTGAGATACAGAGCTCCACCCTTACACCACCTCACACTGCTCCACCCTTACAGCACACATGAAATCTGAAAGCACTGAGGTCATTGACGAGGACACACAGCAGACCGAATGACTAAACACCTTGAGACACCACAGAGATTTATAGCTGGTATCCCAGCACAGGACCTTTTTATTGAGTTTCACGAAGGATTTGCAGATTTATATCAGTTACTTTATAACAACACTGTCTCTTTTTTCTTATTTCAACTAATAAAATTAAACTTTTTAATGTGGTTTATTTATATTTTATTTATTTAGATTATTTACGTCAACAGTGTTATACTTCTCAAATCAAATCAAATCAAATCAAATATATTTGTATAGCGCTTTGCACAACATATGTTGTCACAAAGCGCTTTACAGGATTTACAAGGTTAACAATACTATGGGTCCAAATCCCTAATGAGCAAGCCAAAGGCGACAGTGGCAAGGAAAGACTCCCTAGATGGTGGGGAATAGGAAGAAACCTTGGGAGGACCAAGACTCAAAAGGGAACCCATCCTCCATTGGGCGGCCCGTTAACACACAAATTACACAAAAACAAATTATATTACTATTTATAATAATTAATTAATAACGAATTATATTATAACTATTTTTATATATTATTATATATTATAATTATTATTATATTAGTTATTATAATAACTAATTATATTATTATATTACTTCTCCTGTTGTCTTTTGCTACCAGTGGCTTCACTGTAATAAATGTTTAAAGTAATAACTGACACAAAAATACATCTGTTCAAAAATATTTCTATCTTGTTAAACCAAGGGCGTAGGAGTGGGTTTAACATTGGGGGGGACACATTTGCTATCAAGTCAAAGCCCGCCCTATCCTCTAAAATATTACTATAAACTGAGTCCACTGTAGGTAAGGTAGTTAATCACTGTATGTATAGTAATGTAGAACATTTGTGGAATTACGGTAAATTGCAAATAAATAAATAAACAAAACACAACATTTTCTGTACTTATGTTTATTATTAGATAAATCCAAATTAAAGGACACTTTATAAACTAAACAAGATACTCAATAATACATGATACCGTTGTCCACAAACTAAATAAATAAATTATGCATGCAATGTTTGAATTATATTCAGATATAACCAAAAAAAAGATTGTATGCTCTCTCTCTCTACTGTAGGAGCTGAGCTTTAAGCATTTAGACCCATGGTCTATGCTAGAGAACCAAAATATTTTCTTCTCTTATCATTCACAGTAAGCACTCCGCAAGTCCAACTTAGTGAATATACGTGATTCTCTGAGGCGCTCTTGTGACGCAGAGATGAAAGGAAGGGGATACACAAACTTAGAGGTGACAGCGTTTAAAGAGTGGTAGTCTATACAGGCACGCAGCCCTCTGTCCTTCTTCTCTACAAAGAAGAACCCCGCGGCTATGGGCGACGTGGAGGGACGGATAAAACCCTTCTGGAGGGCCTCGTCTATATATTTCTCCATAGCTAAGTCTTCAGGACGGGACAAGGGTTAAGGTTTCGTTCTGTGTGGGAGTGGGGAGCCGGGCAACAGATCAATGGCACAATCTCCTGGTCTGTGTGGTGGCAGGTGACTGGCGCTTTCCTTACAGAAGACGTCTGCATAACTCTGATACTGGACGGGAACGGCGGCTTCGAGAGGGGAATCAGGGCTTTCTATGGATGAGGACCGGAGAGGTAAGTGCATGCAATGCTTGAAGCAGTGAGAAACCCATTTCGTAATCTCCCTAGCTCCCCAGGAGATAACTGGGTCATGTAGAGACAGCCAGGGAAAACCAAGAACAACAGGATCACGGGGTGACGGCAGGAGCAGGAACTGAACAGTCTTGATATGAAACAGTCCTATTTGGAGCGTGACTGGTACCGTACACTGAGTGATCAGTCCCTCACCTATAGGTTGGCCATTCAGAGCGTTGACTCGTAGAGGAGGACTGACTGACATGGTGGGAATGTGCAATCGGCGGGCCATGTCAACATCCAGGATATTACCCGCAGCCCCAGAGTCTAAGAGCGCTGACAGGTGGGTAGACATGCCCCCCCAGATGACTTGCACGGGCACATTCAGCTCGTTGTTACGGACCAGGCAGAAAAATGGGTTGCTTACATGTCTGCTTGTGGGACTCTCCTCCCCAGCGTGAGCTGGGTGAACTGGGCAATGAACACAGAAGTGACCGCTCTCACCGGTCACTCAAGACGCCGAGACCTTTTGTGTGAGGACAGTGGGGTTCTGCCTAGTTGCATGGGCTCCGCACCCTTGGGGTGCATCAGGTGACGGCAGGGCTTGTCGATACAATGCAACGGAGGGAGAATTTCTCCTAGACATCTGACGGCGTGCGAGCAACAACTTGTCAACATTCACAGCTGTTTGAATGAACTCTGACAGCGACTGCCCTTCACTGCGACAGGCGAGCTCCACTTGCAAATCCTGCCTTAATCCTTTATGGAACACGGTCATGAGGGCTGGTTCGCTCCACCCGCTACCGGCAGCCAAGGTACGGAACTCTCTAACGTAATCTGCTGCGCTACGTTGCTCCTGATGTACTTCGCACAACAGAGTGCCCACGTCTCTGCCTGCAGCTGGGTGGTCGAAAACTGACTTGAACAACGCAGAGAACTGCTCCTCAGACGGGTTTTTGCTGTTCCACGGGGCGGTTCCCCAGGCACCGGCCTCTCCAGTGAGATGTGTTAGCATGAAGTGTATTCTCTGCTTCTCGGTCAGGTACTGGGTTGGGTGATGTTCGAAGTACAAGGAGCATTGCATTAAAAAGTTCCGACAACTCTCCGGAGAGCCGTCACACCGCTCTGGAACTGCTACGGGAATACAGGGAGGAAAGACGGGCGGAGCGGCGGCTACAGCAGCCTGATGTTGAACTGACTGTATGGCCTGGTGTTGTGTCACCTGTTGTTGAGCCGTCCGTAACTGTGCAGCCTGGATTTTCATAGCCACGATGAGCTGTCAAACCTCTCCCTGGAGTACAGCGATGGTATGTCCTTGCTGAGCCAGGAGTGCAGGTACGTTCGCTGGATCCATTGTATTTGGCGAAGTATTATGTAACGTATTGATCAGACAGACAAGGATCCAAGTGGGGATAACAACCGCTTTTATTGAAACAGCAGTCACAGAGCATTTGAACAGGCTATATACTCCGTTCAGGGTGTTGTGCAGGAGTGCTGTAAACGTAGTCAGGACAGTCCAGGGTCACGCCGGTGAGACGCCAGGAGGTACAAAGGGACTAGGCGGGGGACAAGGTCTAAGAAGAGAACAGAGGTCGATACACAGAAAGGCAGAAACACAGAGAGACCGCTTGGTACGTGGCATGGCAACAATACTTCGCAACCCAGAAGAGTGAGGGGGAAGCTTAAATAGTTGCGAAGGGGAGGAGCAATGAGCGGCAGGTGAACCGCATCAGACGGCGATCATGTGCTGTTCCTGACATTAGCATAAACTCTATATCACAAAAATACAATTCTTTGTACCTGAGTATTAATAATAACTGAGTAATTTAGTTGAAATACTTTTAGGTATATATTTATCCCCATATTTCCTCTTTTGTGTTCAAATTACAAGCAAATCATATCACTCCGCAATTCACATATGTTCAGTTTAAATAATGTAAATGTGTGGTTAACTTAATGGTGCAAAAAGGAAATGGATACAGACAACTACCTTAACAAGATTTTCATACAGGTGAAACAAATAATCCAAAATGTAGGATATAAAAAGAGCAGCTAACAGTGAAGGCTGATTGACCATGGCATGCCCATTTGTAGAGAATACAGTAGATGAGGGAGCGTGTGTAGTGCACAGAGCATTCATGCTACCAGCTCGTAGGTCATTCCAGGACAGGACAGATCCACTGGGCTTTCCGGATGACTACTTATTTGAGTACTACAGGTTCAGAAGACACAGTATTATATATCTTTGTAAATTACTGGGGCCATATATTGAGAAGACCACTAGACGTAGTAAAGCTCTTACCAAACCCCAAACGGTCTGTATCACTTTGCGCTTCTTTGCCAGTGGCGCATTTTTGTACAGCTTTGGGGATGCAGAACATCTTAGTAAGGCAACAGTCTGCCGCAAAATTCGAAAGGTTTGCCTTGCACTTAAGCGCTTCCTTAATTCCCTGGTCACAGAGGCATCCTTCCCATAAAAGAAGCCTTTTTCAGAACAGCTGGTATCAAATCAAATCAAAGTTTATTTGTATAGCGCTTTTCACAACACATTTTGTCACAAAGCGCTTTACAGGATTTACAAGGTTAACAATACTATGGGTCCAGAACCCTAATGAGCAAGCCAAAGGCGACAGTGGCGAGGAAAAACTCCCGATGATGGTGGGGAATAGGAAGAAACCTCGGGAGAACCAAGACTCAAAAGGGAACCCATCCTCTATTGGGCGGCCTGTTAACAAACAAATTACACAAAATACAGACAAATACAAGTAAGTAAAAGGTAAAAATGAAAGTTCTGGGTGTTGATATTGTCAATGTAAATGTCTGTTGATGAACGCCAGGCTTTCATTCCGTGTTGGAGCAGTGATGCTGGTATTGTAGGCTCCGACTGCAATGTTACTCCCCAGGTGAACCTCGGAGAAAAGATACGTGATGTGGTAAATATGTAACAGATTAATCAAAGGCCAAACTAAACAGATGAGTCTTTAGTCGAGTTTTAAACATTGAGACTGTGTCTGAGTCCCAAATAGAGGCAGGACGATTATTCCACAATTGTGGAGCTTTAAAAGAAAAGGCTCTTCCACCTGCTGTGATCTTTTTGATCCTAGAAACAGTTAATAACCCTGCATCCTGCGAGCGAAGTGAACGTGCTGGGTTATATTGTTCAATAAGTGTCCTTTCACAAAGCATTCACTTGAAGAATGCTAGGGCAAAATTCATGTTCAAATAAATAAAGAGCAATAAGACTGCTTTATTTGTTTTTAATTTGTTTATGCCCCCCTCAAATTTTTTTGCACCAGCCGCCACTGTATACATGTTCTTGTAGTTTTGAACTGTATTGTGAATGCATGCATGCATGTATATATTCCTGTGTGTTCTGCTGTTCAGACATGCATACTCATTAATTGTGTGTTAGAGTCATAGAGACCTGTGTATTCCCATATTCATGTGCTGCATTATTTTAGACCTATCAATACACTTGTATTCCGGTGTAGATGTAAGCACAGGTGGTCACACTTGCTTGGCATTGCTGCCTGACACACCCCCGACGGTGCCATTGTGTAGGCTGCAGGGTCGTTAGCGGGGGGGCCACCCTTCACTGATGTTTCGCTCTGTTATCCCCCAGAACATCTCTGGGTGGTGGAGCAGCGACAGGGAAGTCTCCCTGCCACCCCCTGCAGTCTGCTGTTATTGTTGTTGTGTGTGGAATGAGTCGCAGAGGACTGTGCATGGCAGGGACGTCCAACTGACTGAGGTGTTGGGAGTCTTTCTCCTTTGGGATGAAGGTGGTGACTGCTTGACACCATGCCGAAGGGATGGACTCAGTTCTCCAAGCTGCAACCATGAGCCTCCATAACACTTTCAGGAGTCCAGGACAGTTCTTAAATACCTTGCATGGCACACCATTTGGCCCAGGTGCTGACGCCGATCTTGCACGTTCTACTACCTGTTTGACTTCTGCCCACCTGGAGGTGGAGGTGTCAAGCTCTGTGGAGGGCTCAGGTGGGCGGGGTACATAGCCTGGTGATCCAAGGGGCTTTGCTCTCAGGTTGTTGCTCAGCTGATCTGAGATGTGTTGCTCCAGCTCCAGCTTGGTGACTTGTAATTTTCTGGTCTTTTTCTCCTCCAGGAGGCTGAGGGCGATTTTGAAGGGGTCCCGGAAGAAGCATGCGCTTCTCCGCTTCTTTATCCTTTCAGCTCTCCTGAGGTGTGCAAGCCTTTGCTTGATCTTGTCCCTGAGATCTTTCAAGCCCTAATTTTCCTCAGGCTCAGCTTTCCTCCATGACTTCCTCAAGAGGCGTCGCTCCTTCACCAGCTGAAATATTTCCTTTTCCCACCTTCCCCATTGTTTGGGGCTTCTTCACACGCTTGACTCCAAATCGGTTTCTCCCCTCCTCATGGAAGAGATGGCCGAAGATGTTCAGTTTGTAAGTAAGTAAGCTTTATTTATAAAACGCTTTTCACAGACAATAGTCACAAAGCGCTGTACATATAGCACAACAGATAGAAGGTAATGCAATAATAAAATAAGATGATAAAAATAAAGTACACAAATAAAATAAGATAAAATAAGACAACATAATAACCTTTGATAAAACACCACACAACATATATATATATATATATATATATATAAGCATACATATACACATACTATGACAAGGTTGCAGCATTAAGAAGCATTTCGAGACAAAACACGACAAGACGTATAAAGACCTCGCTGAAAGAGCCGAAGCCGTTAAACGTGCCGATGGCAAACAGTCCAGCTCTCTTAAAGTGAGGTATTTTCCTGCACATGTCCGTATTTCACGTCCTGTCCTGGGCGTCTCTGGGGTTTTTTTTTTAAGTGAGGAAATGTCCTGGTTTTTAAATGACCTTCATTGGACCATAAAAATTTTAATTTACAGGCGCTGCGTGTAACGTAATCCCTGAGCCGCGTCAAGGCTGTAGCGCGCAACTCCGCACACCTCGCACGAACCTGTGCGAAAGGCGGAGGCGTTTATACTTGCCGTGTCACATTCTTTGCAGTGTTCTCCGAAACGTTATGTGGTAGTATAAAGAAACACCCCTCAAAAACAGGGGAAGGAACATTTACCTGACGAAAATTAAAGTTGCAGTCTCTCAAGAGATTTTGTACCACAGGGTGTGAAGAGCAAAATAGTAGAGAGCTGTGTCTGCCAGAGTGAGTCCACTAATAGTGAGCTGAGTGGATGTGTGAGAGGCAGCTGATGAAAAACGTGGATCAGATTTGTCCTCATTACTATATTGTCTGGAATCTCTACGCAGTAAATACTGTGGTGCTCTGTTAGGATACTCCCTGTACCAGTAAAGATAAACATGCTGACCTCCTGAGTCATATGAACATTCCAGTGTAACAGATTGTTCCTCTTTGTGAAAAACCTCACTATCCTGATTCTGGTTTGGACCAATTTGATTAGCACAAAAAACACCTGTGGGGAAAATTATAAATACTTTAGAAGCTGACATTCTTTACAAAAAAGTTCAACCAAATCCACAGCCAGTACCTGTTAGCATAATGTAAATCAGGAGAAAGTGTGTCTCCATTGTGAATGTGATCTAACTGAATCAGTAGTGAGTTTAAGCTGTTACTGCTATAATGTTGATCTGTGCTACTGTGAGTCTCTCTGCACTGAGTGCAGTTATGAGAAACTATAACAGGAACTTCCTGTCCTGGAGAACAGCTCTGCTGGGCTTTCTGACACATCTGCATTTTAATTGTAAGCAAAAATTCACTAATGTTAATGTAACATTGACTAAAGATAATATAACATATCATGGTACCACCACTGACCCCTCACTCAGGTGTGTGTGTGTGTGTGTGTGTCTGCTACTATAAACACACGTTAGGTGTCTGGAGCTTCAGTGTAACATGCATGAATGATTAAATAGTGGAGCTCAGCTTTGTACTATAGGAATTTCTCTCCCCAATGGTGAAAATGACTATTGAACTGCTCACTCTGCAGGAAGAAAGGCCCTTTGCATAGACCTGATAATGATTTGACCTCCTAGTCTAGTTTGAGGAATAGACACAAGAAGGTGATGCTATATCAGACACGCAGAAAGGAAAAGCGCGGGTCTGTGAACTTCAGTGACAACCAGACAAGATTCTAACTATTCTTTTAAAACTAAGCTAGTCACCTTTCACACAAAGGGGGCTGGAGGTTTTGGGGGAGTGGGGTTGTGACCCATTATAGATACAGACTATGCAAGTATCATAGTAGAAAATGGCTCATTTCACGTTAGTTGTAAGGGTTAAAAATTAAGTACTTAAAGTGTGTTTTCATGCATTGATAAATGCTCCAAAGAAAGCAGTACACTCCCTGCATTATTTAATGCAGCCAATGAGGTTTGTGTTCTGTTCTTTGTATATTATTTAAGTTGAAATTATTACATAGCCTCTACTGTGGCTAACATGCACATAAGTTAAACATAAGTGAAACCATTTAATTGTATTGCAAGTTTAAAATTATAACTGTAGTATAGGGTTAAAGTTGATTGAATTTGGATGTAAAATAAGGTATTTATTCGCAATTGTATATTTGTTTTATTTATATCTGTGATATTGTGATTATATTACAGTTCTCATGTTTAGGGAGTTCTAAAGATCAAGAATAAACCCTAATCAGTCCAGTAAGAACACTTGTGCAGTCATCTTCATTATGACCAAGGGAGGCACATTCAATTTCCCTTAGAACAACCCAGTGTCACATCACCTGCAGTTTCAGGATTCCAAGATGCACACTGCCCCCTTCTGGAGGGATTGCTGAATTACTGTGTATCAGGAAGAAACTTTTATCATCACAGCTCACAATTAATAGTAGTTAATAGTAAAAATTATTTCCACCACTGCTAACTAACCACTGAACTGATCATTCAAAACTCATGTAAACGCAGGGATGCTCCACAAGTGTGTGTGTTCACAGTCATAATCAAAACTACTGTTAATCTGTAATGCTGCACGCGCTGCAGATCGAGGAGGTGGGCAAAAATGCTGAGGAGAACGAGATTTAATGAAGGGAATACCAAAATCACAGTCGAAGAGAAACGCATAGGTCAGATTGTTTAGGGAGTCCGAACATGAAACACGCAGCGACATACTGAAGGAAACGGAGTAATTCGAAATAAAGACAAGGAACGATATACATCAACTAAAAAAACACGGGTAGAACGGAATACAAAGACCACGACCAAGATACATGAACAACGAAAGCGACAGGGCAGAGAACTAAACACTACTTACAACACGAAGACACGGAATGGCATGAGAACAGCAGAGAACAAGAAACAGCAATGAACGTGAGAGAACTGGAACACAATAAATGACAACGGACTAGGGAACCACAGGGACTATAAATACACAGAACTAATAGGGACTAATGAGACACAGGTGGGAAGACTGACGATAGGGGCGTGACAGACAGAAGGAAACCATAGGACCAGGGTGGGATAAACAGACAAGGAATACATAGGCACGAGGAACAGGGGGTCCGGAGTGAAAGCTAGAAGAGGGGGGCATAGCCCTACGTGACATATTCTTTCTCACCACAAATGTGGTAAACTGATCAAGGAATGAAAAATAGTTTCATCTGATATTTGCCACAACCAAGCAGCAGATAAACCAGCTTCTAGTAAATACATGCCATAGAACACTACTAATTAACTTTACACATTTTCATACAGTAGATTAAATAAGCACAAGACACAGGGCTGTATTCCAGTTTTTCTAGAATTTTATCAGTGTTTCAACAATATTTCATAGACTAATCCAAACCTTAGTACCTGCATTAGTTAATTCTACAAACGCTCATTTCTGTACCGTGTATCTTTTTAGTAGGAGGTTTTTGTACAGTATCTGTGTAGTAGGAGGTTTTTGTACAGTGTATCTGGGTTTCCTGTCACTGTGGGCTGCAGGGCACAGTAGTACAGAGCAGAGTCTGATACTGCAGCAGAGGAGATGTTCAGACACACTTTCTTCAGATCTTTATGATGTTCCATGGATATTCCAAGAACTGGAGGATCAGCTTCAGTAATTTGTCCATAATACTCCAGTATGAGGAACTGTGGAGGAGATCCTGGATACTGCCGATACCAGTGGAGACTATTATATGTTCCACTGTAGTTACAGGAAAGTTGAACACGTTTTCCTACCACAGCAAAAACTAATTCTGTATTTGGAGTGATGGGATCTTCGGCTCTGGTACCTACACAATGTTAGAGAAAACTGCATTAATAAATTAAGCAGAGGCATGTAATCATTTTAAATTGTGGTAATGAAAATCATCAAACATGTTACAGTGCTGTGATCAGTTCCTGTTTGTTCCAGTGATATTTGTAGCTTTGGTCTACAGTTAGTGTCACTGTTACCTGTAAGAGCTGTGAGCAGCAGTAGAGTGAACATGATCATGGTGCTACAGGGAGGAGAGTCACACTGAGTTCAGCTCCTCAGAATGGGCTCCTGGAGAACCATCAGCTCTGTTCTCCACACACACTCAGCTCCTCCTCCTAAATGGAGAACTGCTCCAGGGGTTCAACCAATCAGACAAGAGGAACCTGGAGAAACATCATGTTCCTGTAAAGAGTGTGTAGACATTAGTGTTCACATTAGTACCTACTACAGTATCAACAAAGTTCCATTATGTATAATGACAGCATGGAAGACTTGAAGGGCAGAAAAGACACTAAATCCTACATACTGCCCCTTAATATTTCTGCCCATTCTTTATATTTTCTGCCCATGCTGCCTATTCTCACTCTATTTAGATGATTTTATTTTTCCGTTAGTGAACTGTGTGCAGCTTCTCCAGTAATCTTCTGCTTGCAACTTCACTCACACCAATTTATAGCAATAAGTAACTCACACAAAATGTCTTTTCATCATCTTTTAATTTTGTTTAACCCACAACCACGACAACCTTTTTCTCCAGGTGTCACTACATTCAGTATCTCCACTGTGGTTTAGATGCTCCTCAACTTCAAAGTAAATATTACGTGTATCAGTTTTTGTAAAGCCTCTCAGAGACTTTGTACCACTGGGTGCGAAGAGCACAATAGTAGAGAGCTGTGTCTGCCAGAGTGAGTTCACTAATAGTGAGCTGAGTGGATGTTTGAGAGGTAGTTGATGAAAAATGTGGATCTGGTGTGTCCTGAACCCAAGCAGCCGATCGAGCACCTTTACGTAATAAATATTGTGGTGTTTTGTTAGGATACTGTCTGTACCAGTAAAGAACAAGATCTTGACTGGCTGAATCATATGAACATTCCAGTGTAACATATTGTCTTTCACTCTGAAAAACCTCAGTATCTTGATTCTGGTTTGGACCAATTTGATCAGTGCCAAAGACACCTGTAATAAAGATTTAATTAAACACATCTCTATATAAACATATAATAAAAAAACATATTTCTATGCAGAAAATATAATAAAAAGATGTTAGGAAAACCCAACTCATCCAGTACCTGATAGCATAATGTAAATCAGGAGGAAGTGTGTCTCCATTGTGAATGTGATCAAACTGAATCAGCAGTGGTTTTAAGCTGTTACTGGTCTAATGTTAATCTGTGCTACTGTGAGTCTACTGTGAGTGCAGTTATTCGAAACTACACCAGGAACTTCCTGTCCTTGAGAACAGCTTTGCTGGGTTTTCCATTTTCATTTAGGACATTGGGCAGACACTCTTTCCAGAGCAACTAATAAGGAGCTTTTTATCTGTTCACAGTATTCATCCTATATAGTAGCATAGATAGATCAGAAATCAAGATACACTTGAGCCTGATTACTACTAAACTACAGGAATCAATGCCATTACATAGTATTGCAAATAAATATAGACTTAATCAAAAAGGGATACCTAGAAGCACAGACAATCATAGACAAAATAAACATACAAGTCAAGTCAAGAGAACTTTATTGTCAAAAATCTATGTAACAAGGTTAACACAGAAGTTTGAAATTGCGTTTAGCCAGTTCCAATGTGCAGTTTAGCAAACATATATTGATAATCACTCACTAACTTACTCACACACACACACACACACAAGCAGTGCAAATTAACATACTGTTACAAAATATTAACATAGTAATACAGGTATAATAATGACTTTGCATAATTGTTAGGTATCATATGACTTTCGTCTAGCGGTTTTTCCAGTTTAGAGTACCTTGTGTTCAGGACTATCTATACTACCTTGGAGATTCCAAGCAACTACGTAGCACTTTTGTAAGTCGCTCTGGATAAGAGCGTCTGCTAAATGCCGTAAATGTAAATGTAAATGTAATACAGACACACACAACACACACAAACACACACAAGCAGTGCAAATTAACATACTGTTACAAAATATTAACATAGTAATACAGACACACACACACACACACACAAGCAGTGCAAATTAACATACTGTTACAAAATATTAACATAGTAATACAGACACACACACACACACACACACACACACACACACACACACACACACACACAAGCAGTGCAAATTAACATACTGTTACAAAATATTAACATGGTAATACAGACACACACACACACACAGTATGCAGTAAAAAGGCTAAAATACTAGACAATAAGTAGACATACTGTCACGTATGGCCTCGCCCCCAGTGTTGCCAACTTAGCGACTTTGTCGCTATATTTAGTGACTTTTCAGACCCTCTAGCGACTTTTTGTAGTAAAAAGCGACTAGCGACAAATCTAGTGACTTTTTGTGGTGTTATTGGAGACTTTTGGAAACTCTGAACAAACACGCCCTTTAGTTGCTGTCTTGTGGGCCGTGAGCCCCGGCGGGTGATGCCGTGAGCTAGAAGTCTGCGTGGGACTGCTTTTTTAATCCCGCTCCCGCCCGCTCCCGCTTGTTTTAGACCCGCTCCCGCCAAAAAATCGCTTGTTTTAATCCCGCTCCTGCCCGCACCTGCTTGTTTTAATCCCGCTCCCGCCCGCACCGGCCAAAAAATCGCTTGTTTTAATCCCGCTCCCGCCCACCACATACACATTTCTGTCGCCCCCGCCCGCAATCCTAATATGAATTGAATTAATTAGATTTAGTACTTGAAATTTTCTTATGTATTTATTAAAACAGCAATATAGCGATGGATCGCGCTGTCCCATTTCTTATCACAGTCCAAACACATCCCGTTAGGTGACGTACACCAACACTTTCTGACATGTATCACAACAAGCCGATTTCCATCTCCATTAATTACAATGGAATATGACTTCCATACATCAGACTTTCCTGTAGTTGGCTTAATTGTGGTGTATTCGCCTGTTTTAATAGAATTTTCCACAGCTGAAACTGGTTGACCGTCTACAGCAGGGGTCGGCAACCTATGGCACGCGTGCCACCATTGGCACACCGAGGCATAGTCACTGGCACGCGACACGCTGGACCAGCATCAGCAAAAAAATATATTTTATATATATAAATTATTATATTAATGGATTATACTTTCGCGAGTGACCGTAGCGCGCGACTCCGCACGCACACCTCGCGCGAACGGCGGAGGCGTTTAAACTTGGCGATCGATCGCGATATAATACTTTTTGTGTCGATTTACACCTCCCCCCCTCCTCGGTCAACAATTTAAACTCGCCGCCATAGTGGCACACTCATTGACTGGACATGTTAAAGTTGGCACTCCATGTCTCAAAGGTTGCCGACCCCTGGTCTACAGTCTCTGCCATTTCTGTATCAAAATGACAAAATGACGCACACTTCATGTTCACGTGATCAGTTGCTTAGCCAATATTTAGAATTAGTTTATTGCTTACTTACTGAATGATTAGTTGTTTTCGTCCTGTTCCTTATGCATGGAAATCATTGTGTTGTTATTATTATAATTTTCTAGACTATTAATTTGCGGAATTTTTCTACATGTATATGTGGTCCCGCTCCCGCATCGCCTGGACTAATTCAACTCCCGCTCCCGCCAATAACAATTAAATTCTGTCCCGCGCCGCAAGATATTCTGTCAGGCCTGCGGGACCCGCGGGATTACCGCGGGAGTGCAGACCTCTACCGTGAGCCCCGGCCCACAACACTCAGTGCAGTCTCACACTCAGAGCAGACCCTCACCGCTCCACGTCCACATTGCACATGAACTGCGCATGCCCAAAGCTGCCGCCGACGGGGGATGTAAATATAAATGCTTTAGTCTTCAGTGAGACACGAAAAGAAATCACTGCATTTAATTCACACAGTCTCAATCATTCTTCACCTCATTCACCACATAGCTGGTCACTCGACTCGACCACAGTGTGTACAGGTGTAATGTCTGACTCGGCCCTCCTCCGACTGCTGTTAGTTATTTTGTTTTGTTTAATCATCCGTGGTTACGCCCTGTTTTGTTTCCCCCGCCCAGTGTTAGTCTCATCAGCTGTTTCGTGTTTGTTTGTGTAATGAGTTGGGGTTTTATTCCCTGTGTTCTCATTCCTTCGTTGGAGGTCGTTTTTTGTGTAACCATCAGGCTCTTGTTTCACGCCACGTAACCCTGTTAGGTCGGAGTTCTCCGCGTCTGCTTAAGTATCTGTTTTTCCTAGTCATGTTAACTGAGTATCTACATGGTCAGCGTTTGGTCATTTATGTATGGATATCAGCGGTATCGTTTGTTTATGTCCCGGTCTCTAACTGATTTAATCTCCTCGGTGTATGTGTCGGAACAGTTAGTTGTTCCTTGGTTAGCGTGATTTGTATCTTTCTAGTTTAGTATGTGTCATCGTCGATTGTAGTGTCTAGTTCTCGTTTGTTGATTCTTTTCTACATTTGGTGTTTCTTTAGTCGAGTGTTCTCTGGGATTGGTTGCTCGTGTTCTTTAATGTTTTATCAACATTTTGTGTCTGGGTATTTGAATATTCAAAGCGTGTGTGTGATGTTTGTTTTATTGTCATTGTATTGACATGTTATGTAAAATAGCCTTCACGGCTTCCATTCTGCGTATGATTGCTGTATGTAAACGCTACGAGTTGTTACTTCAGTGCAAACGCTACGAGTTGTTACTTCAGTGCAAACGCTACGAGTTGTTACTTCAGTGCAAACGCTACGAGTTGTTACTTCAGTGCAAACGCTACGAGTTGTTGTATTCATTATCTCATCGTTGTGTGTTAAAGTAATGTGAGTCGTTATGCCTCGCCGGTCTCGCACCGTTCGCATTGGCGCAGTAAAACTGCGAGCTAGTTCCGTCAATAAATCAGCCTCTCTCCAGCAATTGTGTCCGTCTCCTGATTCACAATCGTTACAGAACGACCTCCCTATTTATCAGGACACAGCAGGAGAGTTGGACTTGAATCGTCCGGGTATGGGTCAGAACGACCCCCAATTAGGCGTCGATAAGCACGAAGATGTGCAACCGGTATTACATTCCACTAACGATGTGTGCACCTCGGATACTGGAGCAGACTTTGGAACCCGTTTGAATATGTTACAAAAGGAGTTGTTGTTGGATGGAATTGACAAACCAGTTGTGTTGCCTTCTTTGATGCCCTGTCCCTGTGTATTTGGTGGCAAGAAGGACAATGTGGGTCTTTTTGTTTTGCAATGTACATTGTACTTCCAGCACTTAACTTGTCCAAAACCTCCAGACAATGTTCTGGTATTGTTCATGAGGTCCTTGTTGAGAGGGGAGGCATTAGACTGGGCTGACCTTGTCCTGGCTCATAGATCTGAGGAGGCGTGGACCGTTGAGGGTTTTTTTCGTTATCTTAAGTTACGGTTTTTTGACGCTTCTGTACGGTCAGCTTTTAACCTGGAGAAAACTTCTATTACCTTGCCTTGCAACGTCTATGAGGGAAAAGGACCAAGTAAGGAACAGTGAACTTAAAAGTCAACGCTTTCAGACCCACAACGCCTATCCTATTGGTTATGTGGGGAATCTGAAGTGTTTGGGCAAAGGTGCCAAAGCTACCCTAGAGGCCCTACCAGTCACGAACATGTCTCAGGTTGCTGATGAACTGGTTGTAACACCTCTTGGCCCTACATCAACGCAAGTAGAATCCTCCGACCTGAACGTGGAGGCTGTTCTGCCTATCGTCCAGTCTGATTTAAAGTCTGTCTCATCTGCCCTGTCGCCTTCTATGTACATCACCGCCTCATCAGATGCAACATTCTCTGTTGGTTTGTCTGCCTCCATGCTTCCTGACGTCCCTCAGGCCTCTACGTTTTCCGGCGCCCTGGTGTCAGCTTTGGGCGTCTCCTCGTCGACTCCGTCGCTCCCCAGGGCCTGCTCGTCGACTCCGTCGCTCCCCAGGGCCTGCTCGTCGACTCCGTCGCTCCCCAGGGCCTGCTCGTCGACTCCGTCGCTCCCCAGGGCCTGCTCGTCGACTCCGTCGCTCTCCAGGGCCTGCTCGTTGCCTTCTGTTCTGCCTCTTGCGTTCCATCCACCAGTTCCTCAGGCTCTCGTACCCCGTCGAAGGAGTTCTCCCGCTTTTTCTGAGACTGAACTGGCACCCTGGCTGAGGACCCATGAAATGGTACAACTCTCACCCAAAGCTCCTTGCCAGGGGCTTGGAGGTCACAGACAGTTGCCTGAGGCCATTGGGCCTGTTCCTGCGACCGCTGGGTTTAATCCTGGGGTTGGTTGGTCGGATGTAGGAGATACCAAGCCAAGTCTGGGTTGTGAGGATGGTGAGGAGGTTCCAGAGCTGTCTAGGGGTGCTTCCAATGTGAACTCTGGTGCTGGCAGTAGCTCTGTGAATAGTCCTACGGTCTTTGACTTGTTGCGTGTCTTTGATCCTAAATCTATGCCTTTGTTTCTTGCTCCTGTACCTAATTATGTTTTGGTTCCTGTGTCTGTTGTGGTCCCTTTATCTGTGAATATGTTTGTGCCTTTGGAGATGTGTTCGTCTGTTGGTTCTGTTCCTGTTAGGTTGTCTTTGCCGTGTTCTCTCACCTACTTGGTTCCTGTGCATATGTCTGTGGTTTTGTGTATTTTGACCTCTGTTATCTCCTTGGGTTCGTGTAGTACTGGTTCTGTTTCTTCTGATCCTTTTCCTAGGTCCGTGCCTGTCCCTGATTTGACTGTTCAGAGTTCTGCGGCCTCTGTGTCTGCTGGCGAGGGTCCTGCCCGGTGCCCTGAAACCTGGTGTTTTCGGCCTTCTATTGTACCGACCCGATCGGTTGTTGAGTTGGTTAACCCGTCTGTCCCCTTTATTTCGCCCCCTGTATCCGGTTCTGCATGTTCTGCTTTGCCTGGGGGTTTTTTGATCCGGTGCCAGTTTCTGGTCCTGTAATACGGTGTGCCCCGTTGCACCTGTTGTCTGGTTCGTTGCCGGATGTTCCCATTCGGGGTTGAGCTTGATTGAAACCCTTGTGTCCATGCTTTAAGGTTGTAGGCCTACCCATTTGGGTTTTGGTTGACCTGGTAGGTGGTGTTTTGGTTTTTGGGTATGTAATGTGTATGTGTAATTTTATGTTTTGTGATATTTTGCGTGCCCCGGAGTGGCACGCTTTGGGAGGGGCTTATGTAATGTCTGACTCGGCCCTCCTCCTAGATCGTGCTGTTAGTTATTTTGTTTTGTTTAATCATCCGTGGTTACGCCCTGTTTTGTTTCCCCCGCCCAGTGTTAGTCTCATCAGCTGTTTCGTGTTTGTTTGTGTAATGAGTTGGGGTTTTATTCCCTGTGTTCTCATTCCTTCGTTGGAGGTCGTTTTTTGTGTAACCATCAGGCTCTTGTTTCACGCCACGTAACCCTGTTAGGTCGGAGTTCTCCGCGTCTGCTTAAGTATCTGTTTTTCCTAGTCATGTTAACTGAGTATCTACATGGTCAGCGTTTGGTCATTTATGTATGGATATCAGCGGTATCGTTTGTTTATGTCCCGGTCTCTAACTGATTTAATCTCCTCGGTGTATGTGTCGGAACAGTTAGTTGTTCCTTGGTTAGCGTGATTTGTATCTTTCTAGTTTAGTATGTGTCATCGTCGATTGTAGTGTCTAGTTCTCGTTTGTTGATTCTTTTCTACATTTGGTGTTTCTTTAGTCGAGTGTTCTCTGGGATTGGTTGCTCGTGTTCTTTAATGTTTTATCGACATTTTGTGTCTGGGTATTTGAATATTCAAAGCGTGTGTGTGATGTTTGTTTTATTGTCATTGTATTGACATGTTATGTAAAATAGCCTTCACGGCTTCCATTCTGCGTATGATTGCTGTATGTAAACGCTACGAGTTGTTACTTCAGTGCAAACGCTACGAGTTGTTACTTCAGTGCAAACGCTACGAGTTGTTACTTCAGTGCAAACGCTACGAGTTGTTGTATTCATTATCTCATCGTTGTGTGTTAAAGTAATGTGAGTCGTTATGCCTCGCCGGTCTCGCACCGTTCGCATTGGCGCAGTAAAACTGCGAGCTAGTTCCGTCAATAAATCAGCCTCTCTCCAGCAATTGTGTCCGTCTCCTGATTCACAATCGTTACAACAGGGTTGCCAACTTTTGACGTTTGCTTGGAGTGAGATTTTAACCTGGAGGAGGTGGCGAACTTAAGTTGTTGAGCGGGGGGGGGGGGGGGATGGGGGGAACGTAAAATGGACACAAATTAAGTATTATATCGCGAATGCCGGTGGTTGGCGCCAGAGTGAACTAGTAACTCATTGAATCATATATGTGGATCAGAGGTAAATATACTGGATTTTTTTTTCGGCGCGAGATATCGGAAGTGTGCCGTGAGAGCGTGTGAAAACGGTCAAATGCGTGTGTCTCACGCTCAATCTCAATGCGTGAGTTGCCAAACCCTGGTGTATCTCTGTGAAAGCTAAACATCTAGCTTAAACATTTAGCTAACTCTCCACAGTATGTGCGTCTCTGTGAAAGCTTAACATCTAGCTAACTTGCTCATCATGTCTCACTCTAAACTCTATTCTCAAAAATACAGGAAAGAGTGGGAATCAAATCCTGAATTTAAAGGCTGGCTGAAGCCGTGTATTGGAGATAATACACGGGCATACTGCCTGTATTGTAAGGTTGATTTCTATGCCAACTAGTTCCTGCTAACTGCTACTCATATACTAGCATTTAACAACACAGCAAAAAAAACTATTTATGTAATTTACATAAAAAAATTTTATACAAAGCATTAAAGTCATGTAGTTCTTTTGAGAAGTGACTGCCTATTTCAAAGACAACAGATGATGTTAATTTGTAGTTCTAACATATTTAGGGTGTTTTTACTCATTTTCTTCTCTCCCAACGTTATTCCTTTACAGCTTCAAAAACATGGATTATGCAAATTAGGTGATGATGTCATTTAGTGACTTCTAGCGACTTTTAGGACAACCAATAGCGACTTTCCTTACTGAGGAGTTGGCAACAGTGCTCGCCCCCTCCCTCAGCTGTCACTCCGGGTTCCCTTGTGTCTGTGTTCCGTGCCTGTTTATCCCGCCCTGCTCGTTTGTCTCCGTGATTCCTCGTTTGTTACCAGGCCCCGTGTCATTGCCCTCACCTGTTCCCTGTTTGATGTTCTGTGTATATATAGTCCCTGAGTGTCCCTTGTCCCTCGTCGGTTGTTTTGGATGTTTGGATGTTGGATGTTTCATTGTTTCTATTACCCGTGGTGTGTTTCCTGGTTTTTGATTCTGTGCTCGTTACTCTTGTTTCTGTTTTGTTATGCCTGTGTTCGCTTGCTTTTCGGACTGCCCTCCCATTATGAACCCGGACTGGCTTAGTGACGATGAGTATGATATTCCCATGAATAAATCTTGCTCTTCTCAGCAATTGTGTCCATCCTCTCGCTCCGCTGCATGAGCAGCATTACATAACAACCGACCATCCAAGGACACAGCGAGAGAGCGAGACTCTGGTGAGTTCGATTGCTGTAAGGAGATGTTGGCTGGTTTAATCCGGTTTGACTCTCCGGTATTTCAGTACGAACAAACCAGAGACAGGAATACCCCTGGCGCTGTGGGAACAAGGAGGTCTCGTTGCAGACCCCTCGAGGGAGGCGTAGCCATCACAGGGAGAGTAACCGAGGAGCTTTTGTGTCTGTGTGTTCTGCCAGGCCTGCCCAGGACCCCGAGGAAGAGGACCCCCCTCCGCAACTCCCAGATGCCACTCCCCAAAGGCTCCCCAAGTATTTTTTGGGGGGGAGTAGTGGCCACGTCGGCTTGGCGGTCCCGCCCCCGGTGACGTCAGTATGGCGGTTCCGCCCCCCGGTGACGTCAGTATGCCGGTCCCACCCCCCGGTCACATCAGTATGGCGGTCCCGCCCCCCGGTGACGTCAGTATGGTGGTCCCGCCCCCCGAGGACATCAGTATGGCGGTCCCACCCCCCGGTGACGTCAGTATGGCGGTCCTGTCCCCCGAGGACGTCAGCCCGGTGGTTCCACCCCCAGAGGACGTCATCCCGGTGGTTCCGCACCCCGAGGACGTCTCGTCCATGCCGGTTCCTGTCCCCGTGACCCAGAGGAGGTCGTCCACGCCGGTTCCTGTCCCCGCTGCCTGTCTGCCGGCTCCTGTTCCTGTCCCTGCTGCCCGCCAGCGGGCCCCGCCTGTTCCCGCTGCCCGCCAGCGGACCCTGCCTGTTACCCCAGAGACTGTGCTGCCCTCTATGGGTCATGGACTTAGTGTGCTCCCTGCTCCACCCTGTGCCCCTGTCTCGTCGCCCATGTTCCCCTTGCTCCCGTGTTCCATCCCTGGTTTTGTGTTGGTCCCAGTTCCTGTGTGTGTGCCTGTTCATGTCCTTGTGCCCGTCCCTGTGTCTGGTCGTTTCCTCCAGGTCCCTGTCCCCGTGTCTGTTCCCCAAGTCATCACCCACTTTGTGCCTGTCTCCATTGTCGATGGTGTCTTTGCCTCAGTGTTTACCTCTGCCCTGTCTCCTGGCCCCACTCCCGTGTCTGTTCCCAGTCCTGTCCCGTCCTGCTCCTGTCCCTCGCCCCAACCCTGTCCAGTCTCCTTGTGTCCCCTGTCCTGCCCAATCTCTGCCCAGCTCTTGGCCAGTCTCCCTGTCTCTGGTCCCTGCCATGCCCCAGGTCCCTCGTCCTGTCTTGTCTGGTCCTGTCCCTCCAGTCTGTCCTGTAGGGTCCTGCCCCGTGTCCGCTGTCTCTCATCCTGCCCCGTGATTCCCTGTCCTGTCCTAGTCTGGTTCCTGTCCCGTCTGCCCTTGCGTGCCCCGGAGTGGCACGCTTTGAGGGGGGGTAATTTCACGTATTTCACGAAATTTGTTTCTATTACCTGTGGTGTGTTTCCTGGTTTTTGATTCTGTGCTCCTTACTCTTGTTTCTGTTTTGTTATGCCTGTGTTCGCTTGCTTTTCGGACTGCCCTCCCATTATGAACCCGGACTGGCTTAGTGACAATGAGTATGATATTCCCATGAATAAATCTCGCTCTTCTCAGCAATTGTGTCCGTCCTCTCGCTCCGCTGAGTGAGCAGCGTTACACATACATACAAGCGTTACACATACATTCATACACATAGCAGCAGAAGGGACAGTCAGTGGTCAAGTAGTTGGATGTAATATGTAAGGTACAAGGGTAAAGTGCATGGTGCATGATGAAAGAAATGGAATGTTTATATGTAACTTTGGAATGTTTATGTAGTTCTCATCAGTGTGTTGATGAGTCTGATGGCTTGTGGAAAGAAGCTGTTTCCCAGTCTGGTAGTGCAAGACCGTACGCTACGGTAGCACTTCCCTGATGGGAGTATTGAAAACAGTTTGTGTGCTGGGTGAGTTGGATCTTTGGTGATGTTCATTGCTCACTTGAAGCAGTGTGAGGTGTACAGATCCTTGATGGCTGGTAAGGGTGATCTGATGATCTTTTCTGCAGTCCTCACCACCCTCTGTGGTGCCTTCTTGTCTGCAGATAGACAGCTGCCATGCCAGACAGAGAGGTTGCTGGTCAGGATGCTTTCAATGGCACCCCTGTAGAAGGTGGTGAGTGCAGATGTGGGCAGGTCGGCCCTTCTCATCCTCCGCAGGAAGTGGAGTCGTGTCTGCGCTTTCTTGACCAGGGCGGTGGTGTTTGTAGACCATGTGAGATCATCTGTGATGTGCACTCCCAGGAACATTGTGCTTTTCACAGATTCCACAGCACTGCCATTGATGATGAGTGGGATGTGTGTTTGTCGTTTTTTCCTGAAGTCCACAGTTATTTCTTTTGTTGACGTTGAGAAGCAGGTTGTTCTTCTCACACCAGTTAATGAGTAGCTGTACCTCCTCTCTGTATGCTGAGTCATCGTTGAGACCCACCACTGTTGTGTCATTGGCAAATTTGATGATGTGATTTGATTCAAATCTGCCACAGCAGTCATGGGTCATCAGCTGTGCCTATGAATTCAAAGTTCAAAGGACAAAGACAACAAGTTTTTCTATCTGTGGTGTTAGTGGTCATTTAAGTACTTAACAAACAGGTGAGTCTTCAATCTACGTTTGAAGATGGCAAGATACTCTGCAGTCTGAGCAGCTAATGGAAGATCAATCCACCATCTTGGATCCAGAATATAGTCCTGAGTTTTATCTTCCATGAGACTTTAAGTGTGTAACGATCTGCGCTGGGCAGAACAGGGAGGCAGACACAAACGCTGAGAAGAGCGAGATTTATTACAGGGCAATCCATAATCGTAGTCGAAGTCACGGGCAGGGGTCACAACGGGAGAGCCATCCAGATTAGACAGGTACAGGGGCATGATAAGGACAGACACGAAACAAAACCAGGCTGAAATAACACTGAACAGAGAATAAACCAACAGAGAGTATAACACCGGGAACAGGGCACATGAATCACAAAAGCGCGAGGGAAAGAAACAACCAAACATCCAAAAACGACCGACAAGGGACAAGGGACACTCAGGGATTATATACACAGAACACCAAACATGGATCAGGTGCAAACAATGACGACAGGGGCGTGGTAACAAACGAGGAATCAGAGACAACGAGCTGGGCGGGATAAACAGGCAGGGAATACAGAAAACATGAGGAACAGACATTGGAGTGACAGCGGGGAGAGGGGGGCGTAGCCCTACGTGACAAAGTGTAACGTCAGGTGTACCTGACACACCGCGCCAAAACCAAGAGAGTAGTAGACTCAAGTGCCGACAAACGCAAAGATTGAAATGTGTGTGTGCGTCCACAGTGATAATAACACTTTTATTACAAGTCACCCAGCTATGTGACCAGACCTTCATTTTACACTAGACAGACTACTGTCTTCTGAAAATATCAAACCTATTTAACATGAAATGAAATGTGCCATATTTTGTCAATTGTGATTTTTACACCCCAATCGAAATTTGTCCTCCGCTTTTAACCCATCTGTGCAGTCAGAACACACACACACACACACACTAGTGATTACTAGGGGGCTGTGGATCAAACGTACCCAGAGCGGTGGGCAGCCCTAGCCCGGCGCCCGGGGAGCAGTTGGGGTTAGGTGCCTTGCTCAAGGGCACCTCAGTCATGGCCTGTCTGGGAATCGAACCCACGACCCTCCGGTCACAAGACCAGTTCCCTAACCGCCAGGCCATGACTGCCCTGCCTTGTTTGTAGTTGGAGGTTTTTGTACAGTGTATCTGTGTAGTAGGAGGATTTTGTACAGTGTATCTGGGTTTCCTGTCACTGTGGGCTGCAGGGCACAGTAGTACAGAGCAGAGTCTGATACTGCAGCAGAGGAGATCAGCAGATCCACACGATTTTTATCTTCATTTACTACTGCAGACACTCCTGGTACTGGGGGATCAGCTTTTAGTTCATGTTTAGCTTCACTGACCAGATAAAGAAATTGTGGTTTGGATCTGGAATACTGACGATACCACAGCAAAGATTCTGTTAATGAAGATCCATTGTACCAACAGGACAGGTTAACAGGATTTCCTTGTAGGACATTTACAGTGGAGGAGACTGGTCCTATTCCCTCTCCAGAACTATAACCTGCTGAAGAGATTCAAAGACAAGAGGGGGAAAATTTCAGGATTAGTTTGGTTTAGTAAGTGTAAACTCTTCTTTATTGTATAAAATCTTATCCAGTTACTAAGTTCATCCAGTGCAGAATGATAATTTCTGTTGTTGTAATGTTCATTAAACACATGGATCTTACCTAAAATTATGAACAGAAGCCAATGTCCACTAACACATGCCATGACTGAACTGCAGACTCAGTTTCTGATACAGATTCTCCTTTCCTCATTAACCCAGAACAACCCAGAGATTTCTAAATGAACGCTGCCCCCTTCTGGAGGGTTTACTGAATTACTGTGTATCAGGAGAAAACATTTACCTTCACAACTACACTTACTGTACTACCAACTATTTATTTCAACATCAACTGAACTGAACTGCTAATTAAGAATGTATCATGTGATCATATAGAAGCTCGGCATGAGTGTAAAATGAATCTGTGTATAAATAGCATGCAGACAACAAACTGGTACAAACTATAGTTTGTACAGTAATGAACTACCCACGTCCCTCTACAGTAGATTAAACAATCTCTGATCACAGGACTGTTACAACTACTCTAGGTGATAGCCCTAACAGAGAATGAGTATGGAGAGACTGTGATATAATAATGGCCCATGGATGTAGCTCCAGGACAGGACCCAATGGGTACAATATAATTCAAACAAACCGGGAAATCAGATCACAGAAAACCAGCAACTGCACCCAACCACACCAGACACCAATATGGAGAAAGATTCTCCCCGTCTTGCTGCTTTGTGGGTCTTTTAAAGGCGGGACTGTGGGTCTTGGGCAGAAAACAGCCAATCCAGGAGAGAAAGAGAGAGTGACATGAGAGAGAGTGACATGTGTGGAGGAGAAACACATCTGGACCTGTAGCGTCAGACACGAACAACGCAACGACCAACATTGGTTGTAACAGGACACATGGCTGCTGCTCCAGTGTGATCTGTATCTGGATTTGGTCCTAGCTGTCTTACTGAGTTCACACTCCTTCTGTGTGGGGTACAGTCACCACTCCTGCAGTTCTCCTCTTTGGCTGTGTCTGGTTTCCTGAACTCAGAACAGAACCAGAGTTTGGACATGTTGGACATTCTGTTTAAGCTGAATCTCCACATGATCTTATAGAGATTCTGCAGGTTTTGGTTCATTTGCATGTGTGTGTGATGTGGTTTAATCATATCATCAGTCTACTAGTCAGTCCTACTTTGTCATTTGTTTAGAGATCTTGAACTCTTGGTTGTCTAAGAACATCCTGAAACGGTGAAGTAGCTTTTTTACTCATTCTACATGTTCTCATTGAATACAGAGAACCATGTAGAACACATATGTCAAAGTCAAGGCCCGCGGGCCAGATCCGGCCCGCGAATTGATTATCTATGGCCCCCTGGATGATATTTAATTACTATTAGAACCGGCCCGCAGGCCACAGCCACCCGCTGGTGTTTTGCACGCACAAACACTACATTCCCCACAATGCAACGGTAGCCCGCGAAGTCACTGCAGCGCGCACAAGCGGTCAGTGCGGCGAAAATAACGTAATCGCAGTGGCTCAGCTCGTGCGCGAGCGTCTCGCGCGCTGTCGATTCGCGAGGTCGTGCATCTCCCGAATTTTGTACTTTGCGCGCGCCGCGCCTCAGCGCAATGAGCAGTCATGTTTGCAGGGTTCATACATCTTTATAAGGTGGAATTAAAGCACTTGTACGTCACTTTCAAGGTTCATTTCAATATTTCCCAGCACGTTAAACTTAATTAAGTTAAATATTTATACATATATTCGAAATGATTCGAAATAATTCGCTTTTTATTCACATTATTTAATGGTTGTTTATTTTCAAAACGCCCAATATTAACGTCTTCACGTTCTCTCATGTTTCGTCCTGTAATTACAAGATACAAGAGAACTGTTCAGTCAGATAGTTATTTGTTGTGAAACGAAGTAGTTACAATTTCAAGCATTTTCAAGTACTTTAGCTTAAATTCCAGCACTTTTCAAACCTTTACTTTATTCATGTTTGCTTGTTGAAAAATATTTTCACTTGAAAATAAGAAAATATTGCTTTATTCATTTAAGCATTAAATAATATACACTGTGTTAGGTCTTGGTTCAATAGGCTATGTGCAATCATTTAAATATGTTTTAATAAACATTGAACCAGTCCGGCCCTTGGCTTGTAGCAAATTTGTTTTTTTGGCCCTCGGTGTATTTGACTTTGACATCCCTGATGTAGAATAACCATCATCATCATTGAATATTTCATTTATTTAGAGCATTTATGATATGTACGGCGTCGATAAATAGTATTTGTTTAGGTGCATCTCTGTAGTAGGAGGTTTTTGTACAGTGTATCTGTGTAGTAGGAGGTTTTTGTACAGTGTTTCTGGGTTTCCTGTTACTGTGGGCCTCAAAGCACAGTAGTACAGAGCAGAGTCTGATACTGCAGCAGAGGAGATCTTCAGATCCACACGACTTTGGACTTTATCAACTTTTGCAGACATACCAGGAATATCAGACTCTTGGCTAAGTTGAATTGGTAAGATAAAAACTATAAACTCTGGTGAAGATGTGGGATACTGGCGATACCAATGAAGATCATCGTTAGTACCACTCGTACTGTAATTGCAGGAGAGAGTAACATGATCCCCCTCTGACACGTTTTACTGTATCAAGTGGAACAATTTTCTGTGTTGAGATCTTCCCTAAAGGAGATTATGAAACGCAAATAAATGTGTTGATCTTTTCTAAAGTGAAACATGCAACAGATATTTACACTTATTTAAGAATTAAAATATTTTCAGTGAATTTCTTGGTTTGTTCTGTATTATGGGAAAAAAATCTACTGTCATGAAGATAAACTTTTAAAAACATAATGTCAAATGACATTTGTTATTTATTAAATAAAGCCTGTTTTCATGAAGATAAACTCACCTAAAAGTGTGAGAAGAAGAGAAAGTGTAAAGAGCAGCATGATGATGGAGATGTGAAGTGAGTGAAAGCCAAAGCTGAATGGAATTCATGTAGTTTTATACTGAGATGCAGTGATCCACCCTTACACCACCTCACACTGCTCCACTCTTACATCCAGAGGTGTCAATTCCAGGTTCAGAAAGTAAAAATCCTCACCAGGATTTTTGCTCAAGCTTGCTAGATTTTCTAATTAGTGCAATCCAGGTAAAATTAGTGGAATCAACGCAATCCAGGAATCCTGAGCAAAATCCTGGTGAGGACCTTTACTTTCTGAACTTGGAATTGACACCTCTGCTTACATCACCTCTTGCTGTTCCACCTTTACACCACCTCACACTGTTCCACACTTAGACCACTCTCTCTCAACTAAGCAGTAGCAATCTTACCCTCACTAAAGATTACAACAGCAAATATATATATGTGAGGTAATCATCAAACACTGCATTTGCACTTTTTACAATAAACACACTATTGGAAAGCTTAATGCCTGATTTATTAAAATACAGAATAGTGAACAAAAAAAATCAAAGACTCCAGACAGACTCGGGTGCAGGGTGAGGGTGCTATCTAGTTGCAGGCTCCATTGAATCCCCTATGGTTCTTTGGCTTAAAGAGAGAGAGGAGAAAAAGACAGGAGAAAATGATTATTATGAGTATTAATTAGTGTTGCACGGTATACCGATACTAGAGTAGTATCGCGATACTTCGTCACTAAAAACGGTACTATACCCCGTTTGCTTAGTATCGATGCTATAGGACTAAGTGCGTTTTTTTTTTTTAAGAGCAGTATTTCCAAAGAGTGCCACACGGGGGCAGTGTGCGCGTACAGCAGTGCAGCGCTTGCCTCCTCTCTGCAGAATAAGAAGAAACCGTGTACGATGGCTGATAATACAAGCAATATTGCGGACCGTCCTCAGCTTGTTGAAAAACTACACGCACGAAGCGAAATATGGAATTATTTGCATACATTTCAGACAGTCATGGCAACCCCGTGGACACATCAAAACCGGTCTGCAAACGGTGCTTTAAAGCTGTACCAACCAAAGGAGCCAATCGATTCTTTTTACATAAAATGCGCTTTCGTTTGACCCACCCAAGGTGCCGTAATGCACAGAACAGTTGGTAATGCTGAAATGGCAGCTAAAACAAACGCAGTGTGTTCGCAGCTCGTCTTAATAAACAAGGAAAGCAGCTGAAGTGCTGTGTGGAAATACTTTGGATTCAAAGCAGATACAGATGGAAGGACATGACCGAAGGACATGAACAAGTCAGTTTGCAGGCGGTGCTTTCGGAACATTTCAACGAAGGGCGCTAAAGCCTGGTTTATACTTGACACGCCGCGAGCAGCGCGAGGGTCCGCGCGGTGAAAATGATGTAATCGCGGTAGCCTTGCGCGCTGTCAATTCGCGAGGTCGTGCACCTCTAGAATTTTGTAACTTAGCGCGCGCCGCAGCGCAATGAACAGTCATGTTTGCAGGGTTCATACACCAACAAGGTGGAATTAAAGCACTTGTACGTCACTTTCAAGGTCCATTTCAATATTTCCCAGCACGTTAAACTTTAGTTAAATATTTACACATATACTCGAAATTATTCGCTTTTTTATCACATTATTTAATGGTTGTTTATTTTCAAAACGCCCAATTTTAACGTCTTCACGTTCTCTCATGTTTCGTCCTAGAATTACAAGAGGCTCGTATTTGTTAACTTAATACAAGAGAACGGTTCAGTCAGACAGCTATTTGTTTCAAGCATTTTCAAGCACGCGGACAAGGTGTGCGGACTCGCGCGCTACGGTCACTCGCGAAAGTTTAAACCTAGCTTAACACAACGAATCTGGCCAAACACCTCAAGGCACGCATATTTGTACAAAACATTCCAAGAGGTTGGTGATTATTCCCATTTCTAGTATTATAGCATACAAAATTATGTGTCCGATTATGGTATCCTAGCAAATGTCATATTCTTGGTTTAAGAGCCGTAAGTGCGACAGCATACAGGGAGAAAAAAAGAGTGATCGTACTACAATGGATCAATCATCTATGAATACTGAACTCTAATACTGAAGTTTTAGGTACTTAAAGAGTTAAAGTTGTTTAAAGTATACTTAAAATACACTTTTTGCACTAGCCTTTTTTAACTTCTAAATGTGAATTCCAGAGTGCACTACTATTATTTATGTTAATTTATATTAATGTGCAATTATTTATTTTTCTGTTTTAATGTGGTAGGGACTACACCTTTTATTTATTTGACATTTGTGAAACAAAATACAATATTAATTTGTTTGTTTATAAAAAATAAATAAAAAGCCTTTAAAACGGAAATGAGCACAGTATCTGACTTTGGTATCGAAAATCGTATCGAATTTCAATACTTTTTAAAGTATCGTATCGAAGTTGTAATTCTTAGTATCGTGACAACACTAGTATTAATGTGATATGAATTTGAACTTGTTGCACATCCTTGGTTGTTTTTTATACGTGTAATGAGTGTATACGTATCCAGTAAGTGTTCTCTAATACTGTGTATTCACCCACTATAGGCCCTTTTCACACTTCCGCAGTTTTTCTTCCGGAAGCTCTCGTTGCAGGGTAAAGTTACTTCCGTTACACATTAAACAATGGCAGAGTCCAATAACAAGAGCTTTTGCAGTGCACCAGGGTGCTCGATCTCGAAGCAAAAACAGTCGTATCTCAGTTTCTATGGTTTTCCGGCTGACGACGAGCAGAAAAGAAAATGGCTTTGTGCAATTAGGAGGGATGAAGGGGAAAACTTTGTGATACGGAGCATCTTTGTGTGTAGCCAGCATTTCACTGCTGCAGACTACATAGCAGGAAGCTCGCGGCTAAAAGTTGGTGCTGTTCCCTGTTACTGTTCCCAGTACTGTTACTGTCCCCGGTACTGTTACTGTTCCCAGTGCTGTTACTGTTCCCAGCCGGTTTCAGTGGAACAGTTGCTGTCCGCGTTTGAAAGATCAAGCTCTCGGCTGGGAGTACACGTACGTCCGCTAGCATCTAGCTCCGGTTCGCTAGCATCTAGCCCCGGTCCGATAGCATCTAGCCCCGGTCCGCTAGCTTTTAGCTCCGGTTCGCTAGCTTTTAGCTCCGGTTCGCTAGCTTTTAGCCCCGGTTCGCTAGCTTTTAGCCCCGGTTCGCTAGCTTCTAGCCGTCATCCGATAGCATCTAGCCCCGGTTCGCTAGCTTCTAGCCGTGATCCGATAGCTTCTAGCCGTGATCCGATAACTTCTAGTCCCAGTTCGCTAGCTTCTAGCCGTGATCCGATAGCTTCTAGCCCCGGTTCGCTAGCTTCTAGCCCCGGTTCGCTAGCTTCTAGTCGTGATCCGATAGCTTCTAGCCCCGGTTCGCTAGCATCTAGCCCCGATCCGATAGCTTCTAGCCCCAATCCGATAGCTTCTAGCCCCGGTCCGATAGCATCTAGCCCCGGTCCGATAGCATCTAGCCCCGGTCCGATAGCATCTAGCCCCGGTCCGATAGCATCTAGCCCCGGTCCGCTAGCTTTTAGCTCCGGTTCGCTAGCTTTTAGCTCCGGTTCGCTAGCTTTTAGCCCCGGTTCGCTAGCTTTTAGCCCCGGTTCGCTAGCTTTTAGCCCCGATTCGATAGCTTCTAGCCGTGATCCGATAGCTTCTAGCCGTGATCCGATAGCATCTAGCTAGAAAAGAGCAAGCTCTCGGCTGGCAGTACACCACAAACATCTACTAGTCGAGAGTTTGCTCTTTCAAATGCGGACAGCAACTATTCCACTGAAACGGCTCTGAAACTAGTTGTGATCCGCTAGCATCCAGCTCTGCTCGGTAGCATCCAGCTCTGACCATCACTTTGCTGTCGACTATATTGGACACTGAATAAACAATAACACGTAATAACTTGGTGTGTGTCATGAACTTTATTGATACTGATGTAAACCAAACAATCAATAGCTGACGTCCCTTGGCTTGCTAAAGCTGGGCGTACACTGTACGATATTTTAAATTGTGTACTCAGCTCCATCTCAAACTGTAGGACTAAATAGCAGGGAGAGTCGGCTCGTGGAGCTGCTTCAACAGTGCGATACTCTCACGAGGAGCGATTTGAATTTCAAACATGTTTGATATTCTTGCGACGCTGTGATTTCTGATCGGGAGTTGGTCGTGAGGTGTGAATCGCTCCTCGTTTACCTGTGTAAACTATACGATGCACGACACGTGATTGAGCCGAAACTCAGCCCGATCGCAAAGATAGTCACACGAGTGAAAAATCGGCTGAAAATGGGCCAAAAATCGCACAGCTTAACCTAGCTAGATATTGTTAACTAAAGTTGTCAGTATCATTTGTAATATTATAATATATATCATAATAATATAGACTGTTTTACCACTCCGTAGGATGACTAATGGAACCAGCTATACCTTAAATAATAGTTAGTTACCTAGCTAGTGCTAGCTGGTGTTAGCTTACCCTGGTATAAGTGAATAAATTATTCTACAAACAATTTGTAGCCTCTATTTAACTTGGAACCGTTCGTTGTTGAATGTTCTCCAACGATACTGGAAACGTATTTAAAATTCAGTCTCGGCAGCGACGACAGGGATGAAGTAAACACACGCTCCATGCTGAGGTGAATTGACAACAACTATCTTCTGCGAGTACCGGAACTTGGTTTACCCGGCGGTGACGTATTTCCGTTTTGTTGTGAAAAGGGCCTATGGGATATGTATATGGGTAGACAAAACTGAGTTGTCATGTGTGAGGAGTAAACTCACATCACTCTGCAGGCACATTTTGAGGCAGACCAGTTCATCAGAACCAAACAGGGCAAGACTAGGCTGAGAGCAGATGCTGTTCCCACCATTTTTGTGCATCGCCCCGCACTCAGAAAGAGGAAGCCCCCTGCACTACGATGCACCACTGGACCTGTAAAGACAGGGCCCATAGCTGCTGATCACAGCTATAGTGTTGACACAGGTATAATAAGTATGAACTCCTAATAATTATATTATTTCTTTAAGTGATAGAATATTTAAAACTTAATCACACTAAATAGTATACGTCTTTTATATCCAGCAGTTTCAAAAACTGAGGAAATACGTTAATAAAATAAAATAAAAATAAATAAAACGAAATAAAAAGGAAAATATAATAAATAAAAGGATAAATAAATAAAATAAAAGGAAATAAAACGTTAGCTGGTACTCCAAAATGGATATCTTCATTTTACCTCCTCGACCCAACACACTCTACAATCACATTCAAATGTTATATTTAACCAATACTTATAGCTGCCCAGCAAAAACATTGCGTTTAGGTGAAATGGCATTCAGAGGAATTTACAATAGGCTCAGTCGTTAATGTGAAATCTCACTAAACGTATTCGCGTTGTCTTAGCATAGATTTAGTTCCCTAAATCTGCTTATTAAGAGGTGGATAATTCACTAAAATGCTTTAATTCACATTTTAATGCACATGTTTGATTCTGATGTCCTTATAATACACAATCTGATTTTTTAAGCGTACTAACCTGTAAAAGTGTATCACAGATGGTCCACTGCTCCAGTTTGACTGCGCTGCTCGTATTTGCTGCTAACTTCCGGGAACTATTGACAGGCTCCACGATCCGCCATTGCTGTAAAAAACTGGTCCATTGGAGTGAACGGAGTTGACGCGACTCTCTCTCTATAGGGCTCTGTCTGCAGCGAGAAGAGAATTACATTACTGCAGGTATGTGGGATAATCGTGGGTCTGAGATAAGTTATTAAAAGCCATATTTTAATAAAATTTTGTATGTCTTAGATTCAACATTAATTTAACATAATATGTAAGGTGATCTATAAATCAGATCTGTGTGATGTTTTCTCATTTTGTATTATTATTATTTTTTTGTTGGCCTTAATGTATTTGTATTGGAAAGTCCAAATTATAATACGGCATTTGTTTTGTTTAGGCAGACTCCACATTTTATCCCACCCTAAATATCAATTTATCAACCCATTTGCAGGTAATTTATTACATTTGTATTTTAAGTTGTTTGCATTTTGTATGTTTTATGTGCACCTCGTGGTCCCACTAGCATGTGCGATCCAGAGCGTGACTAGCCTGGAACGTTATGGCTGCATTTCACGTGCAGTACCGGTGGTGGCCACTGAGTGTATTTTTTGTTCATGTATATATATTTTAAAAAATGGATGAAGAAATGCTTTGTGTGAGAAGCAGCGGGAAGAGAATTACATTGCTGCAGGCAGACTCCACATTTTATCCCACCCTAAATATCAATTTATCAACCCATGTGCAGAAATAAATGACTTCATCCAATTGAGCATCCTCATCATTTTCAACACAACAACGCAGAACAGTTACACTGTCACCTATAGAAGAGCTTCAGTGAGTCACGTGGACTGATCATCTACAAATTTATGATTACTCCTACAGGTTCATGAATAATATTTAACAATACATAAATATTTACAACACGTAAACATATGTAATATACAAACATGCAAATAAGGAATATATTTTAAATGGAACTGAAGTCTTACTTGTAAATACTGTTAACAGCATAAATGAGCAGAGAAACATGGTGTTGTAATTTGCTGTCTGTCATAGACGTAACTTAGACATCTCACACAGACATTCTCTCTGTACATCACACTCCAGCTCCTCCTCCCTTTCCTTCAGTAACCAATCAGAGAGCAGGAAACTCAGCACAAAGCCCAGATGATCTAAACCTCCTCATGGCTCTGTAGTCCATCTCTAGTTTAGAATTTTTGTTCAGCAGAGTTTAGATTCCGGGGGTCTTCATGGGGTGCTGGTGAATTCTTTGTGTCCTGATTTGAAGCTCAACAAATCATATTGCTGTAAACACCAACCTGTTTCTGTTTTGTTTGATTTGTATTGTTTCTGGTTTCTCTAGTGCTGAGATTTTCTTGTTTTACTGTTTTGTTTATGATCTTCTGCTCTGATGTTTCTGGATTTTATTCTGGATTTGTTTGCCTGTGTTTTTCTTTTTGCCATGCTAGTTCTTAATTTCTTGGAACACATATTTTGTCTCTGTGGTGATGACCATTTAATATTTGTAGCATTCTGTTGTCCACAAGCGTCTGTCTGTTCAAAACACATTGCAATATTCAATTCCTTGTAATAGATCCCCATACATCTTACATACAGCCCCTTTGTCTATATAAAAAAAATATATATATATTTATGTTAATATTATTATGATCGTAACGTTATTTAAAGGTGAAAAGTGTTTTGCTTCTCTTGTGCAGGAAACTCTACTGATGCCAATTTCTAAGTGACTCATACAGAAAAATGTCTGTTCAATGTTGTTAAACCCACAACCACCACAACCCTTTTCTCCAGGTGTTACTACATTCAGTATCAACAATGTGGTGTAGATGCTCCTCAGGTTCAAAGTAAATATTACATGTATCAGTTTTTGTAAAGGCTCTCAGAGACTTTGTACCACTGGGTGCGAAGAGCACAATAGTAGAGAGCTGTGTCTGCCAGAGCGAGTCCACTAATAGTGAGCTGAGTGGATGTGTGAGAGGTAGTTGATGAAAAACGTGGATCTGATGACTGAGTCTCACTACTATATGCTCCAGCACCTTTATACAGTAAATACTGTGGTGCTCTGTTAGTAAACTGTCTGTACCAGTAAAGAAGAACATTTTGACTTGTATCATATGAACATTCCAGTGTAACAGATTCTCTCTCATTGTGAAAAACCTCAGTATCCTGATTCCGGGTTGGACCAATTTGATCAGCACAAAACATACCTATAAGGAAAATGGTGAGAGAAACTCAGATAATTAAAATATTTTAGAACCTGGCATGCTTTAGAAAAATCAAGAAAGTTCACACCCAGTACCTGATATCATAATGTAAATCAGGAGGAAGTGTGTCTCCATTGTGAATGTTATCAAACTGAAACAAAAGTATTTAAGATGTTACTGCTCTAATGTTGATCTGTGCTACTGTGAATCTGTCTGCACTGAGTGCAGTTATGAAAAACTACAACAGGAAGGAACTTCCTGTCCTGGAGAACAGCTCTGCTGAGTTTTCTGAAGGATCTGCAGCAGCAAACACTGAGACAGTAATGAACCAGAAAGTCAGTTTTCTTAGCTGACATGATATATCAATGTCACATCACTCTAACTTGCACTACAGCAGGTTAGCTCAAATAGTCTATGAGCTCAATCATTAAACTGTCAAGTAGCACTGGCCACACTAAGTGCCACGGTTATGTGGCAGCTGCCACAAGGTGCCATTTCTGGGTGGCACAGTGGCACAGGAAATTTAGCAGAATGACGCACCTCCCAATGACCTCTGACTGTGCGTTCACACCGATAAAATCGCTCTCCGTCGCCGAGTCGCCAGCATCGCATCGCGTGGGGGCGTGTCCAACATCACGCCGGCATGCAGCACGTGACAGATATGCAAATCACGTTTTTAAAGCAGGACGCAGTATTTATTTTAATCTATTTATTACAGGACACACGATTATAAAGGAGTGCATGTATAAAACATAGTGTGTGTATAAAACACATATAGTATATAAACCTAAAATGTTTATGTATTTTTTTTTACTTTTTACCCCAGACCCGAAGATCAAACAGGAATTTAAAAAATCATAACCAATAATAGGGTATACGCTAATTTATTGCAGATGTTTTTTAACAAATGAACAGTATTCCCTCCAAAAACAAACATCGTAAAGTGCGGGACATCCAGAGACAGCCACTATTAATCTCTCCTCCATTTTGCAATCGGAACAAATAATCAGTAGGAACCAAAGTCAGAGGTGCGGTTTCGGAGGAGGGTGCAAACATACTTTCTGATTGGTAGTCGCCGCCGCGCGTCACTGCTCATTTGCATAAAGTTGAGCCAAGCTCAACTTGTTCGCGTCGCTCGAATCGTTCACTTCGCGTCGCGTCGCTGGGTGTCGCTCACTCTCATTGAAAATGAATGACTTCCGGTCGCCGTGTCGCTCTCGTCGCTTTCGGTGTGAACGCACAGTGAGATGTTTTGTGATTGGCCAGATGCAGTTTGATTAGCTTTAAGTTTGTTTGCTCATCAAAATGCAGTGCCCCAATCCCTTTTAAATTTAATTATTAAAGTCACCTCAGGTAAAATAGATGGGGCGCGGGGTTCGTCAACTATATCATAAAAAACATTCAGACATTCACAAGTGTCTTTTTAGTTAAATATATGTACCTGTTCAATCACTAGCTCTTATTTCGCTTACAGCATGGACTAACACGAAATTAATACCAGAATTGTGTATCATTGCTCTTTTATTACACACTATGACACGTATGCAAATCGTAGTAAAAATCAACCATTCCAATCCAAAGGACATTTAAAGAATAACCTTTATACTTTTAGTCACTTCCCACCCCGTTGCAGGCCTGTTTCGTTGCTCGGGATTGGTGAGGCCATAAAACAATAAAGAACACTGGCCACTTGAGCAAAAATAAAATTAAATAAAATGTTGTGCTACAGTACCTCTTTTAATGAGAGTCTCGAGTCATCTATGGCTCCCTTTCTGTCTGCTCGCTCATCCTCTCACTCGCTCCCTGCAGCCTTAGCTTCTCACGCTATGAAGTTGATGATTCTTCCTCTCACCAAGTCAAAGTTGAGCTGTCCGTTTCAGTCTCTCCGACTAAAAAGCTCTCCTGATGTACCGCGATAGTCTCTCACTGGGACTGATGATAACTGGGTACTTGCTCTTGTCTGGCTTCGCTAACCAAACTACCGCGGTAAATAATACAGGTTCTGTGTATTTGAAGCTCACCCAACTCTCCCTCCGTTAGAGAATTAAACTCAGAAACACTCGAAACGTTACTACACTGAATTAAAAGGGTCTAGCTGACACCTATGTCAGTAATAATAGTGTTGTACTCCAAACTTCTTAGAATAAAACAGAATGTTAGCTGTACTCATATCCTCTTTCTCTGTTCGTTTTCTCTTCTCCCGCTGCAGCTTCACCCTCTCCTTTCTTCCCGCCCCCTCTCTCTGGAACCAATAGGAAAACTCAAGGCGAGTCAAATTGCTAAAATATCCAATCACTGAAACTAGCATAAAACTGACAGATTCACCTAAAGTTGGAGTGTATTGAGCACATGTTTGTCCTGTCCATTTCAACCTAACTCTGTAGCTTTTAACCCTTTCAGTAACACATATATAATAAGGTTGGATTTTCCATATTCTAACACGGTTTTACATAACAATATACAGTGACCCAGAACAGTCTCTAGGGTTGCCAACTGTCACGCATTGAGCGTGAGACACACGCATTTGACCGTTTTCACACGCTCTCACGCCACACTTGCGATATCACACGCTGGAAAAAAAATCTAGTTTATTTACCTCTGATCAACATCTATGATTCAATGAGTTACTAGTTCGCTCTGGTGCCAACCACCGGCGATCTATAGATCGCGATATAATACGTAATTTGTGTCCATTTTACGTTCGCCACCCCCCCCCCCCGTCGACAACTTACGTGTCCTCCCCCCGTCAACAACTTACATTCGCCACCCCCACCCCCCCCTTAAAAATGTACACTCGCCACCTCCTACAGATTCAAATCTCACTCCAAGCGATCTTCAAAAGTTGGCAACCCTGAGTCTCCAAATGTAGAAATCAAACATATTACAAAGAACAAGGAAAAAAAAACATCAATACCACTTCAGTATCCCTCTTTTTTTTCAAAGGGCTACACTAAGTAGTATCCCGGATGCTTTCCTGACCCGAATTTCAACCTGTACCTGAATTTTGACCTGAACCTGAATTTTGACCTGAACTTGAATTTTAACTTGAATTTTTGCATACCAGAATGAATTTCACAGACTGTTTTATCAAGTAATATTGGTTTTAAGTTCAGGTTCTGGTGACACCTAAAAAGCTCCATATTATGAAAGCCATACACAGAGGAGTGTAATGGTGAACATGATGACATGATGACTGGACAGAGTCATGATGTTCTGAGATGATTCTCCACTCTTATATCCTCTCAGCTCATTAAGCTTCATGAAGCTCCTCCTACTGCATTGATTGACAGTGTCAACATCTTAAAATCCTGCTGCAGGGTCCAGGCCCTACATTTGAGTCTCATTTGGGAAACAAAATGACTGAACTGACTGTCTGCTAGCTGCTTTGAGACATCACATTGAGTCATCTTTAGTCAGACAGTGTGTCCCAGCGTAGGACCCTTATTATGAGTTTAATAAGGATTTGGAGACTTTGTCGGCTGTAATTTTCAAACATGTATAACTTAATATTGATGAAAATTTATATCTTCATAATGATAGAAGAGCCTCTCAGAACATAATGTGGTCCATTCAGTACTGCAGTCAAACTCCTGATACTGTACTGGGCCCCCGAGCCCCACATCTTCACAAGGGGAATATTAAGTGAAGGATTGTGAGTCTTAAGTCTAGATTTAAAGATTGGAACTGTGTCAGAATCTCAGATTGCAGCTGGAAGGCTAATTCATAATTGAGGGGCTTTAAAGAAGAAAGCTCTGCCTCCGGCTGTAGTCTTACGAATTTTTGGAACTAAGAGAAATCCACCATTTTGGGAGTGCAAAGGGCGAGATGGGTTGTAGTAAGCAATGAGTTCACTCAGATATTGTGGGGCAAGACCATTTAACACCTTATAGGTCAGGTATCACCAAATGGCGGACCGCGGTCCGGATCCGGACCCGAACGCCGTCCTGTCCGGACCCAATCACATTCCTGATTAACTGGATACGGACCCAAATGCCAAAAATTTTTTTACGGGAGACTATATTTCAAACCGGAGAATTTATTTTCAGACGAGTGTTACGTTCACCACCCATTTGAGTGTTACGTTGCCCCCCCCCCCCCGCTCAACAACTTTCGTTCGCCACCGCGGACCCGGACCTAAGGTCTGAGCTATCTGCCAAAAATGGACCGCGGAAAGATTTAATTGATTACCCCTGTTATAGGTCAACAGAAGTCAACAGAATTTTATCGGAAGTAAAACAAGCATAAACAAGCAGCTGCTGGCTCATCCGGATGGCATCTGTATTGTAGCCGGAGATTTCAATCAGGCCCAACTAAAGACTGTGCTCTGACCACCTCTGCCTGTCGCTCACCCCCCCCCCCCCCCCCCCCTGCTGAGACAGACAAAGGCACACCGGAAAACTATCCAGACTCTCTTATATAAAGAACTGCATTGACACTGTCACTATCTACAAAAAGGTCAGGGTGTTTCCTAACCAGAAACCCTGGATGAACAGCGAAGTCCAGTCCCTCTTAAAAAGCCAAACACTGCCTTTAAATCTGGCTACAGGGCTCGGTATAGCGCAGCCAGAGCTGACCTGAGAAGAGGCATCAGGGAGGCCAAGACGGCGAAAGAAAGATAGAGGACCACTTCACTGGAAATTACCATAGAATGATGTGGCAGGGCATAAATCACATCACTAACTACAGATGCAGGAAACCGGACAATGCTAGTACCGACGCTTCAGTGGCAGAGGAGCTGAACGGCTCCTTTGCCCGCTTCGGCACAGTCAGACCAGCAACAACAACTACACATTCATTCCAGGAACATGAAGTGAGACGAGTGCTGAAGGCGGTGAATCCCAGGAAGGACGGCTGGCCCCGACGGCGTACCTGGAAAGGTGCTAAAAGTGTGTGCCGACCAACTGGCGGGGGTCTTCACCTGCATATTCAACATGTCCCTATCACAGGCCATCATTCCACCTTGCCTCAAGTTCTCCGTCATCATACCAGTCTCGAAAAAGTCTATGGTGGAGAGCACAAATGACTACATGCCTGTTGCACTTACACCAGTAGTCATGAAGTGCTTTCAAAGACTGGTCTCTAAACACCTCAGAGTCTGTCTACCTCCCAACCTGGACCCCCATCAGTTCGGCTATAAGGCAAACTGCTCCACAGAGGATGCCATAAACATCATGCTCCACACCACGCTGAGTCACCTGGAGCATAGGGGGAGCTACATGAGAATGCTCTTCCTAGACTTCAGCTCAGCATTTAATCACATCATCTCGAAGATTCTGGTCCAGAAACTCACAGCCTCTCTGGGTCTGAAAACACAACAACAGTGTTGAAGAAAGCCCAGCAGCGACTCCACTTCCTGAGAGTTCTCAAGATGGAGGAGAAACTGTTGGTGCTCTTTTACAGATCCATCATTGAGAGCATCCTCGTGTATTGCATCATGGCATTTTACGGTGGGTGCTCAGTAGCAGACAAAAAAGCGCTGCAGAGGGTGATCAACACGTCCCAGGGGATCACTGGTTGCTCCCTGCCCAGCCTGGTGGACATTGCCACCTCTCGCTACCTCAGAAGGGCGGTCAGCATCACCAAGGACTCATCCCACTCCAGCAACCACCTGTTTAACCTGTTGCCCTCAGGCAGACGGTACAGGTTGCACAAAACTTGCACAAGTAGGCTCAGGGACAGCTTTTACCCTAGAACTATCACTGCACTAAACAACATGTAAAAAATGGCAATAATGTAAATTCCCAACCCATGTGCAATACAACCCATGTAAAATACTTCCCATGTGCAATATTATGTAACATACACTGTAAATAGCTTGTGTAATATTCAACATATCACAGAAGCAATCTACTGAACCAGTTGTAAATTTGGCACTACTCTTAACTTATTGTTTTATGTCATTGTGTGTATTGTGTGTATTTATTGTGTGTATTGTGTGTATTTATTGTCCCAAAAAGCACCTTGGAGTAGAATCAAATTTTATTGTAGTGCAAATTATAATGACAATAAAGGTGATTCTGATTCTGATGTAAATGGAAAAGGTAACCTTAGTGAAATTGCATATGTGTGTGCCAAATAAAAGATCTGAATCAATAGTGACACCTAAGCTTTTTGGGGTAGATTTAGGTGTTACTGAAAAACCATCTAGGGTAAGGGGAATATCAGCCCAATTGCTTCTAGCAGCTTTGGGCCCCAGAATCAGCACCTCAGTCTTATCGGCAGGGCCGGCCCTTCCATTAGGCGACATAGGCAAATGCTAGGGGCGCCGTCTGTCCAGGGGGGCGCTCGCGTGCATGCGTTTTTTTTTTTTTTTTTTTTACAAATGAACAATTAATAAATGTGAAAACAAGCAAAGTCCACATAATCATAATTTCATTGTTTAATAATATTAGTCAAATTAATAATTCTTATAATAACAACACACGACACCTATCACCCGCGCGCGCTCTGCGCACCTCGTTACTGTTTCTCTGTGGGGAAAAAGACACCACAGAGTGAGTGACATCTCCTCGAAAAGACGTCAAAAAGGCAAAAGTCCTCTGGTGCCCAGGGTAGTAAAAGGAGAAAAGTTGAGGAAGAAAGGTGGCAAAAAAACAGGTAATACAATGGTAATATGTGGTGAATTAACACTATACCATTGGCGTCAGGGACTTCAATGCCTTCTCTGAAGGTTAATTGATCTTTAAAAGGATGCTTTATCTATTATATGTAATATATGTTAATAACGCTTCATCAATCATTTGTATTTTCCCTATAAATTGGCTTTCAAATCCACTTTTCGTGCATGTGATGGGAAAAAAAACTTAGTGCTGAAATAAAAAATCAACCAATCAGAATAATTCACACTGTTGTTTCTAGGTAAAAGAGAGAAAGGCCCTCCCCCCAGGAACTTCTGTTTATCTGTCACCTACCCTTGTCTTTTACATTGAAAGCTTTTATTATAGATTGGCAGTTTTATCAACCAATCATATTATCGAATTAGAATCGTGGGGGCGTGCTCCAATTGTCTCTCATTTTTATTTGAAACAAATCCAAAATGTTGCCAATCTGTAGCTGTTGTGTTTTTCTTTTAAACCAGCTCGCTTGACTCACAACTAACACTCAATAGTCATTGTGGCTTTTCCCCTCTTGTAACGTTTCACGGGGAACAGGTGTGACGCAAGTGCAAGATTATATGAGATTTAATTAAATGACAGGTAACAGAAACATACGTGCAGACATGATTAGAACAGGACAGAACTACGGCACAAACTCAGACCAACAGGTAGAAACATGAAACCCAATAACCAGACACGTAGACCAAACGAAGACCATTACATAGAAATATAACACAGATCTACCAGGAACATAACAGATACCTTGAGACGGGATGGGATGGCTAAGCAAACACGGAGACATACACGCAGGCTTAGACAGACGAGACGAAAAGCACAAAGGAGACAGGGATAACAGCGAACGTGTACGGCAGGCAAAAACCGGGCGAGGGCAAGGAAGACAGAGGGAAGCACTACAAACAATGACCGACACGGGAGCAAAACACTAGGGGGTTTTTATACACTGGAAACAAGACGGTGAAACGAGACTCAGGTGTGTGTGACCATTGACGAGGGCGTGACAGACAGAGGGAGGAACAAATGGGAGCGGGGAGCTAGGCGGGACCAGGGAAGAGGGAGGGGCTGGACGTGACACCTCTGTATGATCTTAGTGAAAACCGCCACTGTCATCATACTGCCCAATCCTAGTAGGTGCTATTATTAGCTTAGCTCAGCAAGTTTTTTAAATAAATGCTCCTCTGTTCATTGCAGATGCACTTTTGAAATAATAATGTTACAGTAGGCAAATTGCCCTGATTTGCACTGGTGGTAGTTGTTGTTTTTAATTTATTTTTTAATTTATTATTAATATTTAAAAGTTGTTCTCTGCACTACGTTATGTAAAATAGTTTAAAAATATTTTTTGTGCAACATCTTTATATTTATTGCTTGTTATATGGTAATATTTAAGTCATTTGCTTTTTATTTGTTTCTTTAATAGTGACACTGTAACGGTGGGCGGTGGCAGACGGAAGAGACACGGATCCGCTGGTTGACTCACGGTTACGTTTATTTTACATAAAGATTGCGCAATAGCGCACGAGAAACATTCAGCTCACACACACGACGTGCAGAACATAGACAAGGACGAGCACAAGACACTGCGCGAACGCACATTAAATAGACAGACCACACCAACCCCACGTGATGACAAGACGAGCCACAGGTGAGACGGATAATGACAAGACGCACCCGCACCCACGGAGATACCCTGACGCAGACGAATAGACGCAGACAACGTTAACACACGCCCCAAAGGAAGGGTTCGGGGACCGTAGCGTGACAGACACAATCAACCCAATGATTGATGATGCAGGGGGCTCCAGCCAAAATCTCGCCTAGGGCACCACATTGGTCAGGGCCGGCTCTGCTTATCGGAATTTAGTTGAAGAAAATTACACACCATCCAGTTTTTAATGTCCTGGATGCAGTTCTCAATCTTGAGAGTAGTAGTGATATCATCCGGATTGGAAGATATATAAAACTGAGTATCATCTGCATAGCAATGGAATCTAATACCATGCCTACAAATTATAGTGCCCAGTGGTAGCATATATAATGAGAATAATATGGGGCCCAGTACAGGTCCTTGCAGGACACCATATTTTACCTTAGTACACTCTGAGTATTCAGTATTTACTAGTACAAATTGGTGACGATCTGTCAGGTAGGACCTGAGCCAGGAGAGTGCTTGACCTCTTATGCCAATGAGTGTCTCCAGCCTATTCAGTAGAATATTATGATCAATGGTGTCAAAAGCAGCACTGAGGTCTAGCAGTATGAGAAAAGAAACGTGTCCCTTTATCAGAGGATATTAAGAGGTCATTCAGTACTTTTGTCAGTGCCCTTTCATTGCTGTGATGGGGTCTAAATCCAGACTGAAATAACTCTGACATGTTCTGTCTGTAAGAAGGAAGAGAGTTGAAACTTTCTCTAAAATTTTGGATGTGAATGACAGATTAGAAATTGGCCTATAGTTGGACAGTTCCTGGGGATTAAGACCAGGATTAAGTTTACAGTTATGGGTAAATAAATAGTGAGCAGAAGGATTTCAAAGACTGAAGATGAAGAGGCACTAAAGTGTTTAAATTTAGAAAGAAGGAGCTCCCCCTGGTGGCAAAAGTATGGGAGGTAAATCCTGTCAATAATAAAACTGAAATGAAAAAACTAAAATGAAAATACTGTTTTGGCATTTCTTTTTCCATACATGTGTGAGAATATTATGACAAAATTAAAAATAAAATGAAATCACTTAATTTGAAATTTAATGTTTCACTAGAGCACGGGTCATATGTGACAAAAATAAAATTAAAATAAAAAAGGAGGATTGGCACTACCTGCTGGTGATTTTCTTTTTCATTTTCCACTTTTCTTTTTCATTTTCAACTTCACCAGCATGCAAATACATGTAAATTAACAGTAGGCGGAGCCAGAGAGGGCAGCACACAGCAACATGGCTGACATCTTACTAAAAACGGCAAATGAGATTATGAGGTTGGCAAATTGCCAGGACGAAGATTATATTTTGCTTAGATGTGAAGTAATCTTAGACAGGCTTGGCGATATCCAAGCTTTCACCAACATGCAGATTAATACTGTTGTATGTCGGAATTTATGTGAAGTGGTAGAACGCTTAAGGTCTGGATCGGGGACCATGGAAAACCGCCCAGTGCGAGGTCGGCCTATGTTGGATGTTGCCGAAGAGACGACGCTGAAGTTGGTTACTTATTCGCACTTTCAGATTTGTTTGGTTACTTATTCGCAGCTCCTTATTCGGTGGCTGAAGTTGGTTCCTTATTCAAAAAGGGTGTGTTCACGATGCGTGTTTGTTGCGCACTTTGTTTAAAAGAGATAAATTAAACAAACGAGCATAGGAGCGAGGTTATTGTTTCCCATACTGATTTTGTGAATGTAGAAAAATATATTTAAATATAATGAAAGCATTCCTTTTTGTAAAATGGTTTCTATTTCAAGTCGTTACAATTGTATGCAATTTGTACATGATTATTGAATTCGTCAGCATTTCTAACGTAAGGAAACATATTCTTAGATTTGAAAACTAAAAACACAGAAATGTTCTAGAACACAAATCAATCGGAAAAAGAAATACCAGCACACAACATGGCATATTTGTCACGGTACGGCGGCCCCCTACTGGTCGCCCCCGTCTACAGCAGCAGCTTGTCCTGTGGGTGTGGTGTTGTGTTCGTTCCTCAGGTGGGCGGAGCCCGCGATCCGTCTCACCTGAGGGTCGTTTGTTAGTCTATATATGTCTTGTCTTTGTACCAGTTGACCGCTGGTTATTATATCCTTAATTCGGATCAGTTCACGGGTTTTGGTTTGCGCACTTTACATATTAAACCATCCTATTTCCCTGAGACTTGGCGTGATCGCTTCCATTTATTTTCGCTCACCCTGCCCGTCACAGAATAACCAGCCACTTTCGGAAGCCGCCAGTCTCCTTTACTTTCTCCTTCGTTCGTGGTCATGTCTCGTGGTAAGTGTTTGTCTGCGTGGTGTTTTGTTTGAAGAGCTCCGCCATGCTTTTGTGTTGTGTGTGTGTAGCACGGCGAGGACCAGGGCAGTCTGCCCTGAGACAGCTCTTCATGTCCGTTGTTTGTGTGTCGGAAGAGTTTCACCGTGCGTTTGTTTTGTGTGTTGCACGGCGAGGACCAGGGCGTCTTCCCTGTATACTCTTCATGTTTTGTGTGGGTGAAGTGTACGCGTGAATGGGCGTGTGGACCAGTGTGCGTGCTCGTGGTGTTATATGTTTAGTGTTTCGTGTGTGACGCGGGTGCCGCTCGTCACTGTCGCCTCTCTCCCCTGTCGTCTTGTGTTTTGTGTGGGGGAGCGACTGCGAACCTGAGCAGCACGTCCCAATACTACCGAGCGCGCATGTAAGAGTCCCGTTCGTTCATTGTTTGTACACTGTTTTTTGTTTGTCTAGTCTTTGCGTGTGTGTTGTTCTCGCGTGCCTGTGATATGTTGTATGTAATTCCACACATGCTCCTCCCCCTTGAGTGTGTGTTGGGGGTGGACCAGTGATGATCCCATGCCACAGAGAGTGGCACGGAGGGCGTCGCTCCTGAGGGAGGCCCTGACCAGGAACGTGGGGGGTTCTCCTGAGCAGGTGGAAGTCCCCTGCTGAGACGGAGACCCCTCCCCCATTGTAGGGGGGATCAGGGTAGTGCGCGTATGTGTTTTGTGTTGGTGTTGGTGTGTGTGGGTGTGTGTGTGTGCATTTGTGTTTTATGTGCAGGTGTTTCTCCCTGGCGGTGGATCGTGGCGTTCCTGGGCCTTGTGGAGGTTTCCACCTGGCAGGAGCCCCCTTATGTTGTGGGGTGACCGGAGCCCGGTCTTAAAGAGCCCCTCCCTAGAGGGTTGGGGCCCCCGGATGTTTGGGGACCATGGGGCTCCGGTCTGAAGAGCTCCTGCACAAGACGGAGACCCTTCCACGGGGTCCTGGAGGTGACGTAGCCACGCCCCAGGAAGGTAACCTGCACACACATACACCCCGGACAGACAAGGAGCCGTGGCCCGTCGTCCTCGCACCTGTGGTGCTATGCGGCTTAATGCCGGTTAGGGCGTGAGGGCCCTGTGACCGACCGGGGCGTGGTTTTGTCTTGTTGACGGCCCAGTCGGTCCAGGGTCCCGCCCAGGTAGGCGAGCTAACCTGTGTTTGTGTTTTGTGTTTCAGCTCTGGGACTACAGGGGGTGTGTCCCTTGTCCCTGCCTGCCTGCCCCTTTGTTTTGTGTGCTGCTGCTGTAGGCCGCACAGCCGGCGGAGGGGAGTGCGGCTTGGAGGGGGGATCTGTCACGGTACGTCGGCCCCCTACTGGTCGCCCCCGTCTACAGCAGCAGCTTGTCCTGTGGGTGTGGTGTTGTGTTCGTTCCTCAGGTGGGCGGAGCCCGCAATCCGTCTCACCTGAGGGTCATTTGTTAGTCTATATATGTCTTGTCTTTGTACCAGTTGACCGCTGGTTATCATATCCTTAATTCGGATCAGTTCACGGGTTTTGGTTTGCGCACTTTACATATTAAACCATCCTATTTCCCTGAGACTTGGCGTGATCGCTTCCATTTATTTTCGCTCACCCTGCCCGTCACAATATTGATCAGTGGGCTTATAGGTGAATGGATTTAAAGGGTTTCAGATGCTTATTGAAGGCCTTTATTGATGGTGGACCAGAGAAATAACAAATGAATCATAAAGAACAGGTTGCTCCCTAAAAGAGAAACCTGATTTTAGCCTGACTCTACATAAATTTATACCTCAAATCTAACTGGAAACATGGCATATTGAGTAGTTAAGCTCACAGGTGAAATGGTTCAGAGGGGCAAATTCAGAGGCCTGCTGCATGCCTATAAGATGTCGGGCCAGACAAATAACACATGCATCATACATAACACGCCACTATCTGTAAGAGAAACCTGATTTTGGCCTGGCTCAACATCATTTTAGCCCTCAAATCTAACTGGAAACATGACACATGCAGTTGAGCGCACAGGTGAAATGGTTCAGAGGGGCAATTTCAGAGGCTAATTGTAATTAATAATTAATATTTGTAACTAATTGTAGCATGACCTATTTCTATCAACACCAACTGATCATTGAATTGTTAATTAAGAATCACCAAGATATGTGTTGAAATGAATCTGTGAATAGCAGAGCTTTCTTCATTTAAAACATTCTTAATGGCAAATCTGTCTGACCACAGATATGTTGAACTGAGTGTGGAATGAAAAATAGCTTCATGGTTTTCTTGTGGCTGTCACGGAACAGCTCCGGACCCTTCCCTGTGGGCGTGTGTCTACGTCGTCTGCGTCTTGCCGTCTGCGTCTGTGGCTCCTCGTGGGTGTGGTTGTGTCTGCGTGTGTTCATTCGTCCCACCTGTGGCCCGTCTCGTAATCACTCGGGGCTCATGTAGTTTGTCTATTTAATGTGCGTTCGCGCAGTGTCGTGTGTTTGTCGTTGTCTTTAGTGTGCATGTCGTGTATGTGTTACTGTCGTCCCGTATTGAATAAAGCAGTGACGTTGGCTGTAAAGCAGGATCTGTGTCTCGTCCTTGCTCCTACCCGCCGCCGTTACAGAACGACAAGCCTACTCGAGACACCATGCCCGGCCACGAGTCCAAGACCAAAAAGGGCAAGAAGAAGACCAGCAAGCGGCGCCACCGCTCATCGCCCTTGTCTTCACGGGGAAGCTCGCCCGTCCGGATCGGCATCCTTGCGTGGTGTGAGACCGGTCCGCCACCAGAGGGCGGCAATGGAGTGGAAGTAAACCAGCCCACGCCGGACAGCCCCACTCCTACTCAGGCGCAGCTGGAGGGGGACGCTGTATGTGCGTCCCTGCTGCGTCACGCTCGGGAGCACCTGAACCCCGAGGCGGCGTAGGGGCTCCGCCAGGAGGCGGTGCGAATATGGAGGGTGTATCACTCCCCGTCCTGCAGGGAGCCCTCACCCCAGCGGGGAAACACCGTGGAGCTCTGCGGGTTGATAAGGGACCCCGAGAGCGAGCTGGGAGAGGAGGACTCCCCAGACGAGGAGGCGGAGCCGGACTACGGTGGAGGGGATCACTATCCGTCATTGGATGACGCCTCCACCGTGGACTACGGTGGGGAGGACTACCCCCCATCGGTGGACGACACCTCCACCGTGGACTACGGTGGGGAGGACTACCCCCCATCGGTGGAAGACGCCTCCACTGTGTACTACGGTGGGGAGGGCTACCCCCCGTCGTTAGACGCCGCCTCCACCGTGAGCTACGGTGGAGAGGACTACCCACCGTCCGAGGTCTCCCGGAGCGGAGACAACGAGGAGAGCCCTCCTCCCTCGGAACTGTCAGTCGAGATCACGAAGGGGAAGTGGACCCCCTCTTCCGATCGCTCCAGTGACAGCGACATGGACTGCACCCGGGGTGGCAGCCCGGAGCGACCCATGGACTGGAGCCAAGGAGAAGAGGGGGAGGACATGGAGACCGAGGTCGACCGTCCGCACAGCCCTTTCGGCGCGACCGCCAGTAGCTCTGCGTCCGAAGCGTCCTTCAGCCGCGCAGCACACGGCACGTCAGCCGGCCGCGCAGCACACGGCACGTCAGCCGGCCGCGCAGCACAAGGCACGTCAGCCGGCCGCGCAGCTCACGGCACGTCAGCCGGCCGCGCAGCTCACGGCACGTCAGCCAGCCGCGCAGCTCACGTCACGTCAGCCGGCCGCGCAGCTCCCAGCGGAGGGGCTGCAGCCACAGCTGGAGGTGGAACGGTGCCCGCAGCTCCCGATCTCTCGCTCCTCTGGGCTCTCGTCTTGGCGTGTAGCTGGGCGCCTGTTTCATGTTTGTGTGTGCCTGTGTTCGTAAGTCTTCCCGTATGTGTGCCCAATCCGTTATTCTCTTTCGTGCCTCTGTGTGTTAGTGTGCCAGTCTGTGTGTTTGTGAACGTCCCGTTGAGTGTGTCTAACGTGTTTTCCCCCGTCTTCCCAGGGAGGGTGTTTTAGGGGGTTCGTGGCGGTCCTGCCGTCGGGGGTGACGGCTCTCGGAGGCTCGTAAACCAGCGGCTCCGGACCTGCCCGTCAGTGTAGGTTCGGGGCATTCCAGCTGCGCCGGACGCTCCGGGAGTAGCGAGCCCCTGGTGGCGGGTTCTGTCACGGAACAGCTCCGGATCCCTCCCTGTGGGCATGTGTCTACGTCGTCTGCGTCTTGCCGTCTGCGTCTGTGGCTCCTCGTGGGTGTGGTTGTGTCTGCGTGTGTTCATTCGTCCCACCTGTGGCCCGTCTCGTAATCACTCGGGGCTCATGTAGTTTGTCTATTTAATGTGCGTTCGCGCAGTGTCGTGTGCTTGTCGTTGTCTTTAGTGTGCACGTCGTGTGTGTGTTACTGTCGTCTCGTATTGAATAAAGCAGTGACGTTGGCTGTAAAGCAGGATCTGTGTCTCGTCCTTGCTCCTACCCGCCGCCGTTACAGTGGCCTTGTTTTTCATCTATTTTTACATGAAGAAAAGATTCAGAATGTCATCCTCATTTGTTTTATTTACAAAGTGCCTTTAAGATACTCAGTGTCCCTTTTGTAACAAAGTATCTAACAAAAGCTAAACATTTTGCCATGCCTATATAGTAGGAGGTTTTTGTACAGTGTGTTTGTGTTTCCTGTCACTGTGGGCGCCAAGGCACAGTAGTACAGAGCAGAGTCTGATACTGCAGCAGAGGAGATCTTCAGATGCACACGACTTTGGTCTTTGTGAACTTCTGCAGACATACCAGGAATATCAGACTGCTGGCTAGTTTGGCTTGGATAGATGAAAACTATAAACTCTGGTGTAGATGTGGGATACTGGCGATACCACTGAAGAGCATCATTAGTACCACTCATACTATAATTGCAGGAGAAAGTAACAGGATCTCCCTCTGACACATGCTTTACTGTATCAAGTGGAGCAATTTTCTGTGTTGAAATCTTCCCTAAAAAAAGGAGATTATGAAAATGAAATAAATGTGTTCATGTTTTCTAAAGTCTAAATGGGAAAAATCAGTCATGATGATAAACTTTTAAAAGCATAATGTCAAGTTATTTCTTGGTTTGTTATATATTAAAGAAAGCATGTTTACATGAAGGTAAACTCACCTAAAAGTGTGAGCAGGAGAGAAAGTGTAAAGAGCAGCATGATGGAGATGTGAAGTGAGTGAAATGAGATTCATGTAGTTTTATACTGAGATCCAGAGCTCCACCCTTACACCATCTCACACTGCTCCACCCTTACACCACCTCACACTGCTGATTGCTGTAGTGTAGTGTATCAATAACATTCACATTCATTTCATTTTCACTTCTGCAGAAAGACTGCCCTCCTCTGGTTGGCTCTTGTCATTACAGTGTTAACAGTGGAAATTCTGTGTTGATTCATCAAAATGTTCATGAGATCAGCTGACTATTTTCATTGTTGTATTAAAGTATATACTGCATATCTAATTATATCATATAAACAATTATGTCCTTTGAAGAAAGAAAGATATTGGCAAATAAAATACTGAATTTTATATATGATGCATATAGTCTTGTCGATATGATTCTCTGCTGTTGAATATACAGTCATATAAAAAGGTTTGGGAACTCCTATTAATCTTAATAATTTTTAGTTGTCAAAATGTGGGTTTTTGCCACAGCTATTTCAATTTGCTATATCTAATAACTGATGGACACAGTAATATTTCAGGATTGAAATGAGGTTTATTGTACTAACAGAAAATGCAATATGCATTAAAACAAAATTTGACAGGTGCAAAAGTATGACATTAATATTTAGTAGATCCTCATTTTGCAAAAATAACAGCCTCTAGTCGCTTCCTGTAGGTGTTATGGAGTTCCTGGATCCTATATGAAGGTATTTTTGACCATTCCTCTTTACAAAACAATTCCAGTTCAGTTAAGTTTGATGGTCGCTGAGCATGGACAGCTCACATCAAATCATCCCACAGATGTTCAATGATATTCAGGTCTGGGGACTGGGATGGCCATTTCTAAATAAATTAGCTTTGTTGGATGTAAGAATGGATGGGTGGATGAGATGGGAGGATGAGATAGTGAGACAGGATGAGACAGTCATTTTAAGGTCATTTAACCCAGTGCAATACACAGTACCACTACCAAATCAGTTCTATATCTGTTGATAGTGGTCTACACCTTTAATAATAACAGTGATTTGATCATCAGAAACAAATGTGATTTGTAAACATAAAAATTTAGCACAGTAACAATAATTAAATTCGGCAAAAGTATTTACAAAGTGTAAATCTAATACTGTGGACAAGGAGTGTAGGTGTAGTGTGGGTGTTTCTAATAAAGTGAGTGTTGACTGTGTTTCAGAGTCAAACAATTTTTTGTCTCTGTGTGGTAGGGCTGGACTGTTTGCGAGCCCTTAATTTGTTAGTGGAATTGTCCGACTGTAATTTAGTTCTATTTAATATATCCCACAATTTTAATTATAGCCATCATGTGATACCAGGTGGTGAGGTTAAATGACCCAGGTGCGCGCGTGTGTAACGTCCGTTTCTGGTCTCCAGGAAGTGTTTCATTTGATACGGTGCCACGTGTGTCACAGCGGAAAGGTCAAGGTGCTCAGATGTGGTAAATCTATCGATAAGCTATCTATTCAAACAGAAACCGGCCTCCAGCCGGACTATTCGTGAGTGGCTGCGGTAGACACCCTGAGCATAATTGAGCATAATTTCTGTCGAAAAGAAGTCCACTTCTGTCCTGATGATTGGTAGTATAGCTCTCTAACAATTGTGACTGGCTTATACGCGGTGAGCGTAGCATTCAGAATATGCAGATTTATTTGGCTATCTGGAAGTTTTGGGACCAGGTTTTCTGTTTTGCACGTTTTATTAAGTGGGTCAATTTTACTGTTCATTTAATGATGCCTTCCAAAATGGGTGTTTGTTTCTAAAGAAGATAATTATATTTTCTTCTCTTGTGTAGAGCTACTTGCATGCCACTGTCTTTTCCCACCACTGTTTGTTTTTACACGGTAACACTTAGAGAAGGAGGAAATATTTGTACCCGCCTGAGTAGCATTAGTTATTTTTTATATTTTTCTTAATTGTTCTTTCGTAGGGTGTTTACTAATACTCGGTTTTTATCCACGGGCGTGAGGCATCAGGTTATAATACCCTATTGTCTTAGTCATTGGTGTTTTCTATTGCCCAACTATGCGTGTTATAAGTTTTATGAAGCATGCAACTTATGCTAGCTTTAGTTTTTCTTTGGTGTGAGTGTATCACAGTGGTTTTACAGTGTTTTATTTTTATTTTGGCTTTAAGCTTTTTGCCGTGATATTTTGTGTGTGCACAGCTAGTACAGTTTGAAGTTCATATAGCTACATAATTGGCAAAGCAATTTGTTGTGTTTCTGCTTCTTCTTCTTCTTTCGGCAATTCCCGTTTAGGGGTCGCCACAGCGGATCAAACTCCTCCATCTTGCCCTGTCCTGCATCCACTGCCCTGTCCTGCCCTGTCTCTACCACTGCATCCATAAACCTCCTCATAGGTCTACCTCTCCTTCTCTGGCCTGGAAGTTCCATCCTCAAGACCCTTCTACCAATATACCTCTCCTCCCTTCTCTCTATATGTCCAAACCATCTCAATCTAGCTTCTCTAATTTTATCTCCAAAACATGCTAATCTCAACATCTTCATCTCAGACACCTCCATCTCCCTCACCTGTCTCTTTGTCAGTGCCACTATCTCCAGTCCATACAACATAGCAGGTCTCACTACTGTCCTATAGATCTTTCTTTTCATTCTAGCCGACACCCTTCTATCACAGATCACCCCAGACACTTTATGCCATCCACACCACCCTGCCTGCACTCTCTTCTTTACCTCTCTTTCACTTCCTCCATTACTCTGTACCCTCAACCCTAAGTAGGTAAACTCGTCAACCTTCTCCAAATCAACTCCTTGTAACTGGACCTGTCCACTGTCTGCCCTCTCATTCACACACATTTACTCTGTTTTACTCCTGCTCACTTTCATTCCCCTGCTCTCCAAAGCATATCTCCATCTTTCCAAGCTTACCTCCACCTGCTCCCTACTCTCACTACAGATCACAATGTTATCAGCAAACATCATAGTCCAAGGGGACTCCTGCCTAACCTCGTCCGTCAGTCTGTCCATGACAATTGCGAACAGGAAGGGACTCAGGGCTGATCCCTGATGTAGTCCTACCTAAACTTTAAACCCATCTGTCATTCCTACCGCACATCTCACTGCTGTTACACTGTTCGCATACATATCCTTCACCACCCTCAAATACTTTTCTGCTACTCCTGACGTCCTCATACCATACCACAGCTCCTGTCTCGGTACTCTATCATAAGATTTCTCTAAGTCAAAAAACACACAATGTAACTCTTTCTGTCCTTCCCTATACTTCTCCATTAACACTCTCAAAGCAAACATAGCATCTGTGGTGCACTTATCTGGCATGAAACCATACTGCTGCTCACAGATCTCTACCTCTCCTCTAAGCCTAGCTTCCACTACTCTTTCCCAGATTTTCAGGCTGTGACTGATCAACTTTCCATTATGCTCCGTCTCCACTCCTCAGGCATCTTCTGACCTTCTAAGATTCTGTTAAATAACCCAGTCAAAAACTCCACTGCTGTCTCTCCCAAACATTTCCATGCCTCCACTGGAATATCATCTGGTCCAACTGCCTTACCACATTTCATTCTTCCGAATTGCAGCCCTAACTTCCCTAACAGTGGTTACTGACTAGAAATCGGTGGATTTATTTAATTGCCCAAGCACCGGTGTATAAATACTGGTTTTATGTACATCTTTAGTATTATGCCTTATATCTTATCATATTATTTTTAATATTTGTTACCGAATAAAATTATTGAAGTGTGGAACAGCTTGTTCCACTCATTTATTTGGGTATCTGTGGCGTGGGAACCTCTACCCGGTCACATCTGTTATTTGCACTGTTTATTTTTATTTCTTTATTTTTTTGTTATTCTCTTTAAGTGAACAGTGTGATGCTTCACCAATGTCTTTCAAGCAAAAAGTGTATTATCTAGTTTAACCCGCAACCACCACAACCCTTTTCTCCAGGTGTTACTACATTCAGTATCAACACTGTGGTTTAGATGATCCTCAGGTTCAAAGTAAATATTACGTGTATCAATTTTTGTAAAGCCTCTCAGAGACTTTGTACCACTGGGTGTGAAGAGCACAATAGTAGAGAGCTGTGTCTGACAGAGTGAGTCCACTAATAGTGAGCTCAGTGGATGTGTGAGAGGTAGCTGATGAAAAACGTGGATCAGATGTGTCCTCACTACTATACTCTCGAGCACCTTTACGCAGTAAATACTGTGGTTGTCTGTTAGGATACTGTCTGTACCAGTGAAGATAAACAAATTGGCTACTTGAGTCATATGAGCATCTCAGTGTAACAGCTTCCTCCTCTTTGTGAAAAACCTCAGTATCCTGATCTGGTCCAATTTGATCAGCACAAAACACTCCTGTAAGAAAATACAATAAACATAAAAAAGTTGAATTTAGAATCTGTGGTTCTCAAGCAAAATGTTCAACCAAATTCACATCCAGTACCTGATAGCATAATGTAAATCAGGAGGAAGCGTGTCTCCATTGTGAATGCGATCAAACTGAGTCAGTGGTGGGTTTAATACTCTCTGATGTTGATCATTTAAAATGCCATTGTATCAACATTTTTCCATCACTGTTGGTGTGACTTACAAATATTGGGCGTGTCCAACATTACTTCAAACCAGGAAGTAAACACAATCCTCAAATAATCTGCACCATAAATATGAGAAGGTATGATATGTAGATCAAATGTCGGCTTCTTCTTGTTTCACTCACATCCTTATGTACATGGTACTTACAGTTACTCAGTTGAAGTCTCCGCTTACGTCAGCACATTCAGAACATTAACCTATTGGTGCATCATTACTGCATTAGTGCATTACTACATGTGGACCTGTGTGTTTTCTTACTGTCCAATGTAAATGTGTTTCCTAAAGATGGGGCAGCTTTTAGTTCATATGTCATGATCTATTGCTTCAGTGATGTCATCTTCACATTTTCATTTTGGTAAATGATCGAAAACCACTAGGGGCGCATATGGGAGTGCTGACCCTAGGCGTCTGGCTTGTTTGTTTGGTGTATTTCTCTATTTTTTAAGGTCAATTTGTAATATTAATAAGGTTCATATCTGGTCATGATGTTGGGGACTGTAGCGGTCAAGTGCGGAGCTGTGTTATTCGTTCTGATGCTCCTTTGGGACATTGTACACACGCTTGGAGTGAAGTCGAGGAACTCACGGAACAATGGTCTACCCACGACTCCAGTTTACACCAGGGAACACCTGCTGAGTCTCCGACGGATGAGTGGAACTGCGCCAAAACTTCTCGTTAGGTGTCCTGAAATTGAGCGGCTAAATTTTCAACATTCTGAAGGACCCAGACGCAAGAGGAAAAAACGAGGATCTAGGGGGGGGGATTCGGAATCGGCTTAAAAGGAGAGGTAATCGCTTTCCTCTTCCAACAATCACTTTATCCAACGTGCGTTCACTTCAAAATAAAATGACAGAACTCTCGACACTTGTGAAATATGATTGGGATTTCAGCAAAGCGAATCTTATCTGTTTTACGGAGACCTGGCTTACGGACGAAATAAGTGATAGGTATTGATTTGGATGGATACTCACTTGTTCGGTATGACAGAGATGCCAGACGAACGGCAAAACATATTGGCGGTGGATTGTGTATGTTTATTAGTACAAACTGGGCAATTAATGTCACAGTACGTGAAACTGACTGTTGTGCTCATTACGAGATTCTGACTGTTTCTTTCAGACCATATTACCTTCCTCGTGAATTTAGTAAAATAACAGTCGTTCTGGTATACGTACCTGGCCCAGATTATGCTCTAGCAGCTGAGCGCATTGCTGAAAGTTATAATAAAGCGCAGCATAATTCTGCTGATGATCCAGTCTTTTTGCTGGGAGATTTTAACAGATGTATTATTACGACCCACCTGCCAAACCTGGAGCAATACGTGTCCTGTCCTACAAGAATGAATAAGATTTTAGATCAGTGCTTTGGAAATGTGGAGGGTGCCTATGTGTCTAGGTGCAGCCCACCATTAGGCATGTCTGATCACAACGTCATTCATCTAATGCCGAAGTATCGACAGAAGTTGAAAATGGAAAAGGTAGTTGTTAAGAACATCCAGGCCTGGACAATGGACTCAGTTGAGGAGCTGAAGGGCTGTTTTGAGGCTACCGACTGGGATCTATTCCTGAGTGATCAGGTTTCGGATAATAATCCAGAGGTGATAAATGACACGGTTACCAGTTATGTAAACTTCTGTGTTGACTCTGTCATAAAAACAAAAAGTGTTAGAGTATACCCAAATAATAAGCCATGGATTAGTAAAGCTCTTAAGCATCATTTAAACGAGAAGAAAATAGCTTTTTTGAAGGGAGATAAGCAAAAAGTGAGAGGGATGGAGAAGGAATTTAGGAACATGATCAAAAAAGCAAAAAGGGACTATAAAGATAAAGTGGAAGAGAAATTGAGGAATGGCAATGCGAAAGATGCCTGGAGAGGATTAGATATAATGATGGGAAGAAAACGTAGTTTAGCCCCACAGTGTGAAGACCCTATTCAGCTTTCAAATGACCTAATTATGTTCTACTCTAGATTTGATAAGCATGATTTTAGTAAAGATGGTGATTCTGTTTGTGAGGGACTGACCTTTGCCTCTGTGACATTTAAGGATGAGGACGTTGTTTCGATCTTTCAAAAAGTCAACCCTCATAAAACTAGTGGGCCAGATGGACTCAAGGGAAGGGTCTTGAAGGAATGTGCCATCCAACTGGGACCTGTTTTTTCTCAATTGTTCCAGATGTTTTTTAATACTAGTTTTGTCCCTCAGGCGTGGAAAATGGCAACAATTATTCCAGTACCAAAAACCAGTCGTATAAAATCATTAAATGATTATAGACCCATTGCACTTACATCAGTATTAGGTAAATGCATGGAGCGTCTAGTTTGCAAGGAGCTAATATCACAAATAGCTAAGCTCATGGACCCCATGCAATTTGCCTATCAAGCTGGTAGAGGAGTGGAAGATGCTACCCTGGTTCTCTTAGATAAGGTACTTGGTCATTTAGACAAGCCTAACACATATGTTCGGGTGCTTTTTATGGATTTCTCCTCGGCTTTTAATACAGTCCAGCCCCATCTTCTCTTACAACGTTTATGTGACCTGAAGGTTAGCAGTAGCATTGTATTGTGGATTAGAAAGTTTCTGAGGAGGAGGCCCCAGCGTGTGTGTGTGGGTAGCAGCTTTTCTAACTGCCTTGTCTTGAACACTGGTGTCCCACAGGGGTGTGTTTTATCGCCCCTTCTTTTCTCAATATACACAAACGAGATTAAATACAATAGCAAAAATATCTCCCTTATAAAATATGCTGACGATATGGCCCTGGTTGCTTGCTTGGAGGACCCTATAAGCTCCTCCTACACTCTGTCCATCAGCCAATTAGCCACCTGGTTTGACACCAGCTTTCTTGATCTCAATGTTAATAAGACAAAGGAGCTGTGCTTTGGAGGAAGGATGGCAGGCACAGGGTCTGTCTTCAAACCAGTTATTATGAGAGGGGAAGAAGTGGAACAAGTAGAGCACTTTAAATACCTTGGGACTTACATTGACAACAGACTCAGCTTTCAGGTTAATGTGGATAACCTCTATAAAAAGGCGAGGCAGAGACTCTCTCTTCTTAGGAAGTTGAGATGTTTCAATACCAGTAAACACACTCTGATCATGGTTTATAGGTCACTTGTTGAAAGTGTTCTGAGTTTTAACATTTTGTCTTGGTATGGAAACGTATCAGTGAAGTACAGGAATAAGCTGGTCCAGGTGGTTAAACAGGCCAGTTAAATCATTGGAGACAAACTGTTGTCCTTAGAAAACTTATACAGTCGATCTTTATTAAACAGGGCAACTGGGGTCTACAATGATCATACCCATCCCCTTAACCTATCATTTCAGTTACTGCCTTCAGGTAGGAGACTTAAGGTTCCATTAGCTAAGAAGAATGGGTACAAAAAATCATTTGTTCCTTCTGCTGTGACTATTTTGAACAATGGAATTACACATAAAGCTCGTACATAGTGGGAATTGTATTTACGTAAATATTTTTGTGTGTACTTGTGTAACTGTATGTATATGTCTGCCAGACTGCCAAAGATAATTTTCCATTTTATGTCATTTTAATGGACAATAAAGTTTTATCAATCAATCAATCAATCAATCAATATTAATAAAAACTGTCACTGATGAATCACTGATGATCATTTGATAAGTTTTTAACTAATTCTTATAGAACTATTTATGAATGATATATTTATCAAACATTTAGCAATTTTGCTAAATTATCTATAGGCAACGATCATATGAAATGAGTCTTTACATTATTTTTACAGATACTGTAAAAATATGTAAAGATATTGCATGTTTTGACTGATTTGCATGGGATTCATGCAAACCATTATCTTTTATTATTAGTTTCAGGAAACTGCAGCAATTATGATATTATATTATATTATTATTATTATTATATTATTATATGACTATGACTATATGATTATATCATATGACTATAACTGCTGTAGTTTCAGGTGAATATTAATTTTCTAATTGCATAGTTCAGTTTCAGTATCCCTCTCTAGTAAATTTTTGTCATTACACTGTGTAAATCATGGAATAATCTTCTTTGTTTCTGTATCAAAATGTTCCTCAGGTCAGCTGACAGTTTTCATTATTTTATTAATGACTTTATTTATTTATTAAGTATTGATAATGCACTAATTTGATTCAAACTATTTTGTCCTTTAAAGAATGTAGTCGAGTGTTACGTAGGGCTACACCCCCTCTCCTAGCTGTCACTCCGGTTTCCCTGTTCCTCCTGCCTGTGTTGTTCCCTGCTCCTTGATCCCGCCCTGCTTGTCTGGCTCCATGGTTTCTCCTCGTCTCCCACGCCCTTGTCATCAGTGTTATCACCTCGTCCTAGTCTAGTTCAATGTATTTATAGTCCCAGTGTCTCCCATGTCGGTATCGGTTGTTTTGTTTCTATGCCTCGTTTGTTCCACGTGCCTTTTGCTATCCCTGTTGCGTTGTCTAGTTGTGAGTATTGTTTCCCTTTGCGTGTATATCTGCCTGTTCCATGTTTCCCCATCGTGTTAAGTTCCCTGTCCAAATATGCCTGTTTATAGCTCTTGTTCTGATTGCCTTCCCGATATGACCCATGCCTGTTATAATGACCATGTCTTTGGAATTTCCCTTGATAAATCTCGCTCTCCTCAGCGTTTTTGTCCGCCTCCATGATCTGTGTCACGCAGTTCGTGACAGAGGTGCACATAGGCATGGAAGGAGACGTGATGCTGTTTTTGTACAGTGTATCTGTCTTCAGATCTTTGTAATGTTTGATTGATGTTCCAAGAACTGGAGGTACAGCTTCAGTAATTTGTCCATATGTGACGCTCGGTAACGGAGGAACGACGAACGTCAACTGTGAAACGTTTAACGTTTATTGACAACAAATAAACACGTGGAGCTCCGTGCGGAGTGTAAACAGCAATCACACAACTCACACAGGCACGAAACTTTAGACAAAGACGAGCACAAGACACTGCGGAACGCACCTTAAATAGGTGATTAACACAGACCCTCATGATCTCGAGACAAGGCACAGGTGCGACTACGAACACGCTCACGAACAACCCACACCCACGGAAGTACATACATGGAAAAAACTACACGCAGACAACGTAACGGCACGCCCACAGGGAAGGGTCCGGAGCTGTGACCGTGACACCATAATACTCCAGTATGAGGAACATATGGATGAGATCCTGGATACTGCCGATACCAGTGGAGACTATTATATGTCTGAGACTATTATATAATTCTGAATTTGGAGTGATGGGATCTTCAGCTCTGGTACCTACACAATGTTAGAAAAAACATGTAATCAGAATCAGAAAGTACTTTATTGTCATACATTGTACAAGTAGAAGGTACGGAATTAGTTTCCCCTGGGGCCCAGTGTTAAAGCACCGGGAGCCCAGAGCAGCCTCAGCAACTACTAGTGTGACGCCAGCTCCACAGGGTGGGGGAGAAATATAGAGAGTTAACACCACTAGGGGACAAATAAATATGACCACAGATTATTCTCACAAAAGGACAACAGTCTGTGTGCATGCAAAAAATCCCCATAGCACATACAAGCATTGATAACACAGGCAGTCAAGCAGTGAGAGGCGTGATTCATTCAGATAGGGAGGGGGGAGCCAGAAGCTTTGCACACAGTTTTTGTGTCAAAGTTCGCGTTGGAAGGCGAGAGCCATCTCTGACAGTCTCTGTGTAGGGATAGGAGCAGGTAACCAAGACGACGACCTTTACAGAAGCATAGTTTTGTTTTCTGAAAATATCACTTATTTATGCTTATCTCTGCAGTAGGAGGTTTTTGCACAGTGTATCTGTAGGAGGTTTTTGTACAGTGTATCTGGGTTTCCAGTGACTGTGGGCACCATGGCACAGTAGTACAGAGCAGAATCTGATACTGCAGCAGAGGAGATCAGCAAATCCACACGCTTTATATGCTTATGAACTTGAGCAGACAGAAGAGGATCAGAATCAGCTGTTTGATTTTGTCCATATTCCGTCACTAAAACAAGGAACTGAGACTGTGATCTGGGATATTGGCGATACCACTGCAGATTGTTCATAGACACAGTGTAGCTGTAGCTACAGGAGAGGGTCACTGTTTGCTCCTCTTTAAAACTGACTGCAGCAGATAAAGAGGTTATGCTGCCCTGGGTGCTGTCACCTGTAGAAGAGCTTCAGTGAGTCATGTGGACTGATGATCTACAAATTCATGATTATTCCAACAGGTTCATGAATAATATTTAACAATACATAAATATTTACAACATGTAAACATATGTAATATATAAACATGCAAATAAGGAATATATGGCAAATGGAACTGAAGTCTTACCTGTTAATACTGTTAACAGCATAAATGGCTCAGCACAAAACACAGATTATCTAAACCTTCCTCGTGGCTCTGTAGAACATCTAGTGTGTTTCCACCATGTTTGATCATTTGAAATTCAAAGTTTAGAATTTTTGTCCAGCAGAGTTTAGATTCCTGGGGTCTTCATGGGGTGCTGGTGAATTCTTTGTTTCCTGTATTTAATGATTTGAAGCTCATCAAATCATATTGGTATAACCACCGACCTCTTTCTGTTTTGTTTGATTTGTATTGTTTCTGGTTTCTCTAGTGCTGAGAGTTTCTTGTCTTACTGTTTTGTTTGTTTATGATCTCCTGCTCTGATGTTTCTGGATTTGTTGGCCTGTGTTTTTCTTATTGCCACACTGGTAACTTTACACATTGCCCCTTTGTCTATATAAAATAATAAACATTTATGTTTCTATTATTACGATTGTAACTTTCTTTAAATGTGAACAGTGTTTTGCTTCTCCTGCTGTCTTGTGCAGGAAACTCTACTGATGCCAATTTCTAAGTGACTCATACAGAAAAATGTCTGTTCAAAGGACTTTAATGTTGTTTACCCCACAACCACCACAACCCTTTTCTCCAGGTGTTACTACATTCAGTATCTCCACTGTGGTTTAGATGATCCTCAGGTTCAAAGTAAATATTACAAGTATCAGTTTTTGTAAAGCCTCTCAGAGACTTTGTACCACTGGGTGCGAAGAGCACAATAGTAGAGAGCTGTGTCTGCCAGAGTGAGTCTACTAATAGTGAGCTGAGTGGATGTGTGAGAGGTAGCTGATGAAAAACGTTGATCTGATGTTTGTCCACCACCCTGAGATCGAGCACCTCTAAACAGTAAATACTGTGGTGCACTGTTAGGATACTGTCTGTACCAGTAAAGAATAACATGATCACTACTTGAGTCATATGAGCATCTCAGTGTAACAGATTCCTCCTCATTGCCTAAAACCTCAGTATCCTGATCTGGTCCAATTTGATCAGCACAAAACACACCTGTAAGAAAATACAATAAACATAATAAAGTTGAATTTAGAATCTGTGGTTCTCAAGCAAAATGTTCAACCAAATTTACATCCAGTACCTGATAGCATAATGTAAATCAGGAGGAAGTGTGTCTCCATTGTGGATGTGATCATACTGAACCATCAGGGTGTTTAAGATGTTGCTCTGATGATGCACCATTGTGTTTTATCACTGTTGGTGTGATTTCCAAATCCTGGGCGTGTCCAACATCACTTCAAACCAGGAAGTAAACAAAATCCTCAAAAAATCCTCACCAAAAATATGAAAGGCTTGATATGTAGATCAAACATCAGCAGATGAATTGATCTGCACCTGCATTTCACCTTCAGAATTCAATTCTGATTTAATGGACAAGACTTTTGCTTCTTAGTAGTTCAAAGATACAGGGGTCAGGATAACATAAATCAGGGATAACAACACACTAGATATTTCTAATGAATTCACAGATATTGTCACGGTACAGCCCCTGACCCCTCCCCTTTGGGCGTGTGTTTATGTCGTCTACATCTAGTCATCTGCGTCTGTGGATCTTCGTGGTTGTGGATGCGTCTGAATGTGTTCATTCGTCTCACCTGTGGCTCGTCTCGTGATCACTCGGGGCTTATGATGTTTGTCTATTTAATGTCATTAGCGCAGTGTCCCGTGCTCGTCTTTGTCAGAGTCTTATACGTCTGAATGTGTAAGTGTTCTACGTGCGCTGTCTGCGCATCATTACAAATAAAAGTAACGTGTGCTTATTCGTTCTGTGCCGCCTCGTTTTGTTGATGCGCACTCAGCATCACAGATATAATAAAAGACTGTAGTTTATTTTAAAAGGACCTCAAGATCTCATTGGTGCATCATCAGTGCATCTTGTACATGCAACACACATAAATAATTCTCATATCTTTTACTTCATGTACAGTGTACTAGTCATTGTACACAGTGTGCTCTTGCTTGTTACATATAAGTAAGATTTGTCTTCATCTTCTGATAAATGATGGACTACTGAAAGAACTGTTCATGTTTATGAAGTTCGATGTGACGTGTCTGCCAAAAGAATTAAAACATTTTGTACGTAATTGTTCATTTTAAATTGCCTTCCACAACATTATTTCACATATTATCACAGAAACCCAGAAATCTGAAACTCAAAATATTGTCAAAATAAAAAAAATACGTCTCAATTCCAAAAATCCAAGAGTCCATCAAGGTCTTCACCTCAAATCAAAAAGTGAGTTGTGTGTACAGTTATAGAAACATAGGAGGCCCCATGCTGGTGTCAGCATGTATTTGTTGAGATTGGAGAAATATAGCTGAAAATAATCAAACATCCAATGACTTCTTAATAATGAACAAACATTCTTCATTAATTAATTAAAACATTCATTCAATGGTGTTTGTATGAAGTCAGAAAGTACAATAAATCCTGAGTGAAGACACCAGGAGGACAGGACACATCAACACAGGACACATCAGGACACATCAGGAGAGGACTGGTGTAAATGTTTCCAAAGTAAAGTGTTTACTGCAGCAATATCTCTGCAACCAGCTTCTACAAAACCATCTCTCTGGTACTTCTGGTAAATTGAACTTCAATGCAAGATGATTCGATTAGGACTGTAAAAGTTAAATATGTCATGAAACTGAATCTAAAAATTGTATGAATTTAACAAATTGATTGATCATAGTTTCCTGTCACTGTGGGCTGCAGTATACAGTAGTACAGAGCAGAGTCTGATACTGCAGCAGAGGAGATCAGCAGATCCACATGATTTTTATCTTCATTTACTACTGCAGACACTCCTGGTACTGGAGGTTCAGCTTTTAGTTCAAGTTTAGCTTCACCAACCAGATAAAGAAACTGTGGTCTGGATCTGGAATTCTGATGATACCACAGCAGAGATGCTGTTAATGAAGATCCATTGTACCAACAGGAGAGGGTAACAGGATTTCCTTGTAGGACATTTACAGTGGAGGAGACTGGTCCTATTCCCTCTCTAGAACTATAACCTGCTGAACAGATGCAAAGACAAGAGGGGGAACATTTCAGGTTTGGTTTAGTAAGTGTAAACTCTTCTTTATTGTATAAAATCTTACCCAGTTACTAAGTTCATCCAGTGCAGAATGTTTTATTTCTGTTCTTGTAATGTTCAGTGACCATGTGCTTCTTACCTAAAATGACAACCAGAAGCCAGTGTCCACTAACACATGCCATGAATGAACTCCAGACTCTGTTTCTGATACAGATTCTCCTTTTCTTAATCTTCCCTTAGAACAACCCAGAGTTACATCACCTGCAGTTTCAGGATTTCTAAATGAATGCTGCCTCCTTCTGGAGGGTTTACTGAGTGACTTTGTATCAAAAGGAAACATTAATCATTACACAGTGAATGATACACTAATTATAATCATGTAGTATTCTCTCTGTATCTGTAAGGAATGCCACCTGATCTCCACCTAACCAGCCTCACCTGACACTCATCACCACGCCCCCCTGTATCTCTACTTAAACGCCCACATTCCACTTCCTAGTCGCGAAGTATTGCCGACTCATGCCGCGTACCAAGCCTTTCTATTACCTGTCTGCTTTCCTGTGTTCCGACCCTCGCTTACGTCCCCGACCTTGTCTCCTGCCTAGTCCCTCTGTACCTCCTGACTTCTGCTCCCCCGGTATGACCCTGGACCGTCCTGACCACGCCAAGACAACGCAGTTGTTACTAGTGCTCGTGATACACCTGCCTGTGCTTGTACCAACGTTTCATTTCAATAAAAGCGGTGTTCTTCCGCATTTGGATCCCTCTCTGCCTGTTCAATACGTGACAGAAATACTTCGCCTAACCATGGATCCAGCAGAAGATACACTAAGGACACTCACCGAGACGGTCCAACAACTCGTGGGGATAGTTCGAGATCAAGGACTCCAAGTGGCAGCACTCCAGGAAGCCGTTCGTCTCGTCACAACGACAACCTCCACACCCGTGAGCGTCCCCGTAGCCGTACCCGAACGTTACGACGGGTCTCCCGACCGATGCCGTAACTTCCTCATGCAGTGTTCAATATACTTCACGTACCACCACGCTCGATTCCAAGCAGAGTTGCCAAGAGTCCACTTCATTCTCTCGTTTCTCACTGGTACAGCAGGTGCTTGGGGCACCGCTTTGTGGGACACCAAAGACCCAGCCCTCCAGTCAGAGAACCAGTTCACAGCGCTGCTCCGAGCAGTCTTCGATCACCCTGCTGACGGTCGCGACATCGGAGACCAACTCTACGACATCCAGCAAGGACAACGGAGCACAGCAGATTATGCTAGGGAGTTCCGCACACTGGCAGCAAGGAGCGGTTGGAGCGACTCAGCCTTGAGGACCGTGTTTCGTCGGGGACTGAGGACCGACGTGCAGGTCGAACTCGCCTGTCGGGGAGAAGCATTCTCTTTAGCTGAGTTCGTTCAGGCAGCGATACGAGTAGACAAATTGTTGGGGCCCTACCGCTCCGAAATAGATGACACTCCCATGCCCATGTCCTGTACACCATCTCCCCGCGTATGTGAACAGAACCCCCATGAATCTGATGAGTCCATGCGGCTAGGCAGGTCCCCACTCACTTACCAACCCTTACTGGTTACCCAGAGAAAAAACCAGGTTAACCTACCAGTACTAGTATCTTGGGGGGGCATAGACACGAATCTGTCGGCTTTAGTGGATTCAGGAGCGGCTGGCGATTTCATAGACCGGGACCTAGCCTATCATCTCCACCTTCCCACCGTACCTATGGATCCCCCCCTGAAAATCAACTCGCTAAACGGACAGCCTTTGGGTGAGGGTGTAATTTCACTTCGTACCTGCCCCGTAGAGCTACGAGTGGGCCTGTTCCACAGCGAGATGCGGGAGTTTTTCTTAATTTCCACGCCCCGGGATCCTCTCATACTAGGCTTTCCCTGGCTATCGGCTCACGACCCGGAGGAAGAGACGAGAGCTAGTACGGTGGAAAACCCGTTGTCTCGAAGATTGTATACACTTACCACTCCGGTCCTCCTCAGTAGAAAGTCCTGATACACCCCTGTCTGAGGTCATCCCCATACAGTATCGTGGATTCGCTGACGTGTTCGACAAGGACAGTGCCTGTCGTCTGCCTCCCCATCGGCCATGTGATTGCGCAATCGACCTCCTCCCAGGAGCCCCCTTACCTCGTAGGACGAAACCTTACCCTCTCTCACGTCCCGAGGATCAGGCGATGGAGTCCTACGTCACCGAAGCCCTACAGAAGGGATTTATCCGACCATCCACTTCTCCTGTCGCAGCTGGCTTCTTCTTCATCGAAAAGAAAGGAGGGGGATTACGTCCTTGTATTGATTACCGTGCCCTTAACGCAGTCACATCAAAGTACGCTTACCCTCTTCCCTTTATCACCGCCTCACAAGAACGCCTGATGGGAGCGAACCTCTTTACGAAGTTGGATCTACGGAGTGCGTACAACTTGATTCGAATCCGAGAGGGCGATGAGTGGAAAACCGCCTTTATCACCGCCAGGGGGCACTATGAGTACCTCGTAATGCCATATGGACTGACGAATAGTCCCTCCGTGTTCCAGGCATTTATGGATGACATCTTCCGTGATATGATTGATGATTTCGTGTTTGTCTATATTGACGATATCCTAATTTATTCCCCGTCTGTCTCTGAACATGTCCGACACGTCTCAGCGGTGTTGCAACGCCTGCGGGAACACCACCTGTATGTAAAGGCTGAGAAATGTGAGTTTCATCGTTCCACAGTGACTTTCCTCGGATGTACGCTCTCTCCTGGTCAGGTCTCCATGGATACAGATAAAGTCAAGGCAGTCACGGACTGGCCAACCCCCCGTTCTACTAAAGACCTGCTGCGATTCCTGGGTTTCGCCAACTTCTGTCGCCGTTTCATCCGCGGCTTTGGTGAGTTGGCAGCTCCTCTTACCAATCTCCTTAAAGGGGGAAAGTCACGGGAGTTTATCTGGACTGCCGAGGAAGACCGAGCGTTTTCGCTCCTTAAACGGGCTTTCACGTCGGCTCCTGTACTGCATCTCCCTGACCCCCTGCTCCAGTTCATCGTGGAGGTCGACGCCTCGGAGGTGGGAGTGGGCGCTGTTCTCTCGCAGCGTCAGGGAAACCCGCCGAAGTTATATCCCTGTGCCTATTACTCAAAGAAACTGTCAGCCGCCGAGATGAATTACGACGTCGGTGACCGAGAGCTCCTAGCCATCAAACTCGCCCTCGAACAGTGGCGTCATTGGTTGGAGGGAGCGACACACCCCTTCCTAGTCTATACAGACCACAAGAATTTAGAATATCTGAAATCTGCCAAGCGACTGAACCCGCGGCAAGCCAGATGGGCGTTATTCTTCTCTCGGTTTCGCTTCACTGTAACTTACCGACCCGGATCAAAGAACGTCAAAGCGGATGCCCTTTCCCGACTGTATGAAAAGGACACTGTTGTTAAGGAACCCGAGTATATTCTGCAGGATTCCTGTTTCCTTGCTGTCATCAGGTGGGAGATTCAGGAGGAGTTGGATGAAGCCCTGCGTACCGATCCAGGTCCCGTGGAATGCCCCGAGGGTAAACAGTACGTCCCCGTACCCCTTAGAGGGCGTGTCCTCCAACTCGCTCACGACACGGCAGGCACGGGTCACCCAGGTATTACACGTACACGACACCTCATCTCACAACGTTATTGGTGGCCGTCCTGGGAAGATGACATCAGGGATTACGTGTTAGCGTGCTCGGTCTGCGCCCAATCCCGCACTCCCCGTACTCTCCCAGCAGGAAAACTCCTTCCTCTACCTGTTCCTCTCCGGCCCTGGACTCACCTCGCTGTGGATTTTGTCACAGATCTACCCACTTCTGGAGGTAACACAGTTGTTATGGTTATCGTAGACCGATTCTCTAAAATGTGCCGCTTGATTCCTCGCCCCAAACTACCTACAGCTATGGAATCCGCGCTGGATCTGTTTAATTATGTATTTCGCATATACGGCTTACCTGAAGATATCGTCTGAGACCGAGGAGCACAATTCACGTCTCGGGTCTGGAGGCAGTTCTGCAAGCTTCTAGGCATAACTGTTAGTCTGACTTCGGGTTACCACCCCCAATCTAACGGAGAGGTCGAACGATACAACCAAGAATTAGGGAGGTTTCTCCGTCAGTATTGTGCCTCCCAACATGACTGGCACAAATACCTCCCGTGGGCAGAATATGCCCGTAACTCCATCATACACTCCGCAACTAAACTCACACCCTTCCAATGTGTCTATGGTTATCAACCTGCATTCTTCCCGTGGGACAAGACACCCGCTGACGTCCCGGCCCTGGATGAGTGGCTCAAGCGCAGTGCCCGCACCTGGGAGATGGCACATGTCCATTTACGCCGCGCCCTGCACACACGCCGGCTCAACGCGGATCGCCGTCGTCTTCCAGCCCTAATCTATCATCCGGGACAGAGGGTATGGCTATCGACACAAAACCTGCATTTGAAACAGCGTAGTAAAAAGCTTAGCCCACGGTACATTGGGCCATTCAAAATACTCAGCAGAGTCAACGCTGTCTCGTATAAGCTCCTTATGCCTGCTCATTATCGTGTCAATCCTGTCTTCCATGTCTCTCTCCTTAAGCCAGTTCACTACAGTCCGTTCACCACTCCCCCTGTGTCCACTAGCCCTCCGGATCCCCTGGAAATCGACGGTCGACCGGCATACATTGTCCGGGAGCTTCTGGAGTCTCGGCGCCGAAGGAACGGACTCCAGTACCTCGTGGACTGGGAAGGATATGGTCCCGAGGAGCGGGCCTGGATTCCGGCGAGGGATGTCCTCTGCCCTACCATGATCGCGGATTTCCACGCAACACACCCCAACTTTCCCGCTCCCAGACGCCGCGGTAGACCCCCGGCTCGTCGTAGAGCGTCGGGTGCCGCTCCTTTGAGGGGGGGTACTGTAAGGAATGCCACCTGATCTCCACCTAACCAGCCTCACCTGACACTCATCACCACGCCCCCCTGTATCTCTACTTAAACGCCCACATTCCACTTCCTAGTCGCGAAGTATTGCCGACTCATGCCGCATACCAAGCCTTTCTATTACCTGTCTGCTTTCCTGTGTTCCGACCCTCGCTTACGTCCCCGACCTTGTCTCCTGCCTAGTCCCTCTGTACCTCCTGACTTCTGCTCCCCCGGTATGACCCTGGACCGTCCTGACCACGCCAAGACAACGCAGTTGTTACTAGTGCTCGTGATACACCTGCCTGTGCTTGTACCAACGTTTCATTTCAATAAAAGCGGTGTTCTTCCGCATTTGGATCCCTCTCTGCCTGTTCAATACGTGACAGTATCACCACAAATTGAACACTAAACTGGTAATTAAGCTTTTGTGCAAAAACGTTTCTGTGAATAGTGGGGTTATTTCTTTGCTCAAATATTATTTAAGTCAAAGTCACTTTATTTCATTTGAGTTCACAGAAAATGACAGCAGATATGCAAATATGATGCAAATGTGATGCAAATGCAAACAACCAGGTACATATTGTATACGTAGATTCATGTAACCATCATCTTTGTCATTATCGACATCATCATTGTACATTGTCAAAGAAGATTGCAGTATAGTCTGATACTGCAGCAAAGGATATCAGATCCAATGCCTTCAGATCAGACAGTTGGCTGCACATGGGCTAATCACATACTTACGTCCACTACACGTGGGCCAATCACATTCTCACGTCCACTACACAAGGGCCAATCACATACTCCCCTTTCTGGAGGGTATACTGAATTACTATGCATCAGGAGAAAATGTTTTTTTGTATTTAACACAACACAATGCATTCACTGTATCAACTACTTACACAATAACAAACTCAACACTGATTTGATCAATAAAACATTTTATATGATCAAAAAAATGCTATAATGTCAGTATCACTTGTCACATTGTATTCATTTGTTTAAATACTGTTAAATGTGAGAATGTGCATCTGTAAAGCTACTAGGGAAGATTTAATATGAGTTGTAAGTGTAAATTTTTGTTTGGAGAAATATATGGATTGTTGTTCATGAGGAGTAAATGAAATGTATAATGAAATATAACCTATAGCTCATATAACTTATAGCTCAAATCATTTATCTTATCTTTTTAGATTTTTTGGGGCAGTCATGGTTCTGTGGTAGGGAACTGGTCTTGTGACCGGAGGGTCGTGGGTTTGATTCCCAGGCCTGAGGCCATGACTGATGTGCCCTTGAGCAAGGCACCTAACCCCAACTGCTCCCAGGACGCCGGGCTAGGGCTGCCTATTGCTCTGGGCATGTGTGCACCACAGCCCTCTAGTAATCACTAATATGTGTTTGTGTGTGTGTTCTAATTGCACAGATGGGTAAATGCAGAGGACAAATTTCAATTGCGAAAAATAAAATAAAAATCACAACTGATAAATATGGCACATTTTTTTAAGCTTAACTGTGTAAGGTGCAAGGTGAAGTTTTCTAGTACAGTGGGTGTAAAATGGTTATTTATGTTAAATCCTTTAATATTAAAATTACAATGCCAATATTTCAGCAATATTTCATCCATTTATCCAAATCTCAGTACCTGCATTAATGAGAACCTGCACTATTTTTCCTACTAAATCTCTGTAGGTGTAAAGAGGTTTTTGTACAGTGTTCTGTGTAGCAGGAGGTTTTTGTACAGTGTATCTGGATTTCCTGTCACTGTGGGCTCCATGGCACAGTAGTACAGAGCAGAGTCTGATACTGCAGCAGAGGAGATCTTCAGATGTAAAAGGTTGTTGTTTTTTTCAATAGATGCAGATAGATGAGGAAGACTCGAATTTTTACTTGTTTCATGTGGATAGATGAAAACAATAAACTCTGGTCTGGAACTGTGATACTGGCGATACCAGTGAAGAGGATTTGTTGTAGCACTGTAATTACACATTATAATAACTTCCTCCCCCTCTGAGACGTGCTTGTCTGGTGTAAGTGGTTGTATTGTCTGTGCTGACATCTCTCCTGGGAAAGAAAAATGACAAAAAAAATTCCAAAAAATTTTAAATGAACATTAAAAATAAGGTTTGACTATTGTTTTCTTATATATTTATTATCAAATCATAAACTCACCTAAAAGTGTGAGCAGGAGAGAAAGTGTAAAGAGCAGCATGATGATGGAGATGTGAAGTGAGTGAAAGCCAAAGCTGAATGGGATTTATGTAGTTTCATTCTGAGATACAGAGCTGCATTCTGTCTCTCCACCTTGTAGATGATTAGCCACACCCCCTCACCCACATCACAACCCAGCAAGTTAACATTAACGTATGCTATATTCAACAAAGCCATTAGCCAATATTAGTGAAGTTATCATTCTTGGATGTAATATACACACTTGGGCAAAGAGCACCCAACTTCAGTTCTTCAGTTTTATTTATCATAGCCTACGTAACAATTGTAAGGTCCTCATGTACTTCAAGAAACAACAAAAATCACAAACAAACTTATTTCAATATGTAGGCATCTCTTCCTAAAAGGAAACCAATATTCAGAAACCAAGTGGAAAAAATTGTAACGGGAGGAAGGGAGTCGAGGATACAAGGCGAGGTGCATTCAAAAAAGGCTACTTTTATTAGGCTGGACGCAGGACACGCTCATGGCGTGCTGGAACAGCAGTGAACACGACTTGATGCAGGACACGCTCACGGCGTGCTTCACTAACAACAACCAACAAAGTTTAAACACTCCCCAAATATCACATTAAAGACGAGCACCAAACCATACAAACACACACACTATATACACGTAGCCTAACAAGCATCGCCTGAAACACATTAGACTAACGAGAAAAGTGAACACACACACACCCAGCCACACCCACGGACGTACATATAAAGACGTGGACTGCATTAACACACGCCCAAAGGGAGGGGTTGGGGGCTGTAGCATGACAAAAATAGGTACACTATATAATTCAGTAACAGGTAGAAACACCTTTAGTAAAAAAATCAAAGTTATTAGTATTGTGTTAGGAAGTAACTGAGAGGAGTTGTTACTGCCCTCTGGAGGTTAGAGGAGGCGGAGGAGGAGGATGTTCACTTGTAGGGGAGTTCCGGGGAAACGGGAGTAAAGTTCAGAGTCAACCTACTTGGAGTGTAGTCTGCTTCTGTTCCACTTACCATCGGTCTGCATCAGGTAACATAATAATTAGCAGGATCTTAAAGTGAATATTATTTGTAAGAGTTTCAGTGTGAGAGTTTCAGTACACACGCAGACTATAAGATTCACTTAAAGAGGCAGTAGTGAGATCCTGAGGTCCTGAACTCTACAGGACAAGCTCAGAAATACCAGAGAAATATCTTGGGTGTCACGTATGGCCGCGGCCCCTCCCTTAGCTGTCACTCCGGATTCCCTCGTGTCTGTGTTCCGTACCTGTTTACCCCGCCCCGCTCGTTTGTCTCTGTGATTACCTCGTTTGTTCCCACGCCCCTTGTTATTACCGTCACCTGCCCCTCGTTTAATGTCAGTGTATATAAACCCCTGAGTCTCCCTTGTCCTTCGTCCGGTATTTTGATTTGTGATGTGTGTGTCTGTTTCATTGCTGTTTCTCTGTACCTGACCGTATTCGTGTTTCCCCTGTTACCCGTGCTCCCTGTCTTTGTAATGCCTGTCTTTGCATGTTTCACGGACTGCCCTCCTGCTATCGACCCTGCCTGGTTTTCGGATGATGATTACGGTATTCCCCTGAATCAATCTCGCTCTTCTCAGCACTTGTGTCCGTCCTCTCGCTCCGTGGCGCGAGCCACGTTACATTGGGATTGTCCCGGAACAGCTCCGGACCCCTCCTTTTGGGCGTGTGTTAATGTCACCTGCGTCTGGTTATGTACGTATGTCAGACCTCATGGAGTGTAAGGGAGAGGAAGGCAGTCCGCCTCCATCTGAGTACTCGGAGGTCAAATGCTACACTGAAGAGGAAGAGGTGAGAGAAGAGAGGTCAGACAGAGGGCATTTATCCTTCTCACTTCAAGGGGAGAAGGATAAATCTCTCTGGAAGCCTTCAGGCGGCGCTCCCCCTGAAGGCTTCCAGAGAGACTGGCCCACCGAGAGGACTGCAAGGTCATCCACCAGCAGCGCCGCCCCCGGTGGAGGGTTTGTGGCAAGGGTGGAAAAAGGACCGTCCACTGCAGCGCCTGCAGCCCAGGGAGGGTTTTCTCCCCTGCCAGCCTACAGGCGCGCGAAGCCTGGTTCCATTTTCTTCAAAATCCCCTTTTCCCTCTTGTGCCTCTCGTATTTCATGTTCCTGTGTGTGTGTTCGTAAATGTGCCTGTGTTTAACGTGTTTTCCCCTGTCTTTCCAGGGAGGGTGTTCTAGAGGAGTTCGCGGCAGGCCCCGCCATTGGGGGAGGACGACTCCTGGAGGTTTGTGGCGGCTCCGGATCTGCCCGTAGGTGTAGGTTCGGGGCCTTCCAGCTAGGCTGGACGCTCCAGGAGTAGTGAACCCCTGGTGGGGGGCTCTGTCACGGAACAGCTCCGGACCCCTCCTTTTGGGAGTGTGTTAATGTCTTCTGCATCTGGGACTCTAGTTTGGGACTCGTACTCGAGTCGCACTTAAGTTGCATATACAGTGACTTCAGACTCGACTTGGCGATGGCCGCAAACCATCACGATAATAGCAGCGCCGGTGAAGATGCTTGATTCTGTTCCACCATTCATAATAAGTTTTGGGTACAAAAACTTCGAACAAGTAGCAAATAGAAGAGCAACAAACTGCAGCGTGTGTAGCATAAAAATACATGTACACTGGTCCCACTACATCTAAATTTATTTGCCACCTGAAAACCCACCCGGAAAGATTAGTCACTGCCTGAAAGGTTATTAGCATCTGCTAAAAACAAGCTTAGCATCACAATTAGTGTATTATTTATAACAACCTAATGTTTAGCCAGTTAGCTTGGTATTGACTGGATATTTTTAAAAGAAGAGGCATTTCATATAATGTTTTGGCCTCTGCATTCAGATAAAAATATGCTGTAATGTGCAGTATTTTAAACTATTCATGTCTGACTAATTTGTTTATCAAAGCTAATTTGGTACACATTACAAAACTAATAAATTCCAGAAGCCTAATTACTAATCTAAATAGATATCCATGTTCATCTACAGGTTTTCTGAATTCTGTGAAGCAAGTGTTGCTCAAAAATTTGGAACTTGACTTGAACTTGAGACCAAAGACTTGAGACTTGACTTGGACTTGAGATCAGAAATTGAGACTTGACTTGGACTTGCAAAAAATGACTTGTGAGCATCTCTGGTGTGCGTGTTCATCGGTCTCACCTGTGGCTCATGTTATGTGTGTTACTGCTGGGATGCATGCATGCTCTGTTTTAGGACTCAAGTGGATCCAGGTTCCAGACCGGGATTTCTGCAAATCCCTCTTCAACTTGGGATGCTGCTCCGCCCCAGATATAGGGGATATAAGGACAGCAGACAGGAGGGAAGGCAGATACTACAGGCCAGCAGCTGTAGTGGCAGCTTGGGGGCACGTTTGATGCATTGTGCAGACTTTTGTGTTGCATTGGCCTGACTTGTTGGCATGGCTGTTTTAGTAAGGTTGTATTCATTGTGATCCTACATGTTATGTGGTGTTCTGTGTTGTCCTTCCTTTTCCTCCCTCCCCTCTGGTTAGTAGGAAGTGACTGCCATGTTGTTTTGGGTTGGTTTTGTCTTTGTTTGTTGGTAGGGAGATTGATTTGTGTGTTTTTTGTTTGGGATTAGATGTAGCTGTATTTCCTTTTTAGTGTGGGGGTTTGTTTATTATGTTGGCATACAGTGAGTCCAAGAAGTATTTGATCCCTTGCTGATTTTCTTCGTTGGCCCACTAATAAAGACATGATCATTCTATACTTTTAATGGTAGATGTATTCTTACATGGAGAGACAGAATATTAAAAAGAAAATCCAGAAAATAAATCTAAGGAATATATATTAATTGATTTGTATTTCACGGAGTGAAATAAGTATTTGATCCCTTAGTATTCATTAGCAGTTCTGGCTTTTACAGACCAGTTAGACACTCCCAATCAACTTGTTACCTGACCGGAAGCCACCTGTTCTCACTAATCACTTGTGTGAAAAACACCTGTCCACAGAATCAGACAGATCACACAGATTTCAAGTCTCCAACATGGGTAAAACCAAAGAGCTGTCACAGGACCTCAGAGTCAGAATTGTTGACCTTCACAAAGCTGGAATGGGCTACAAAAAGATTAGTAAGGTGTTGGATGTAAAAGTAACAACTATTGGTGCAATTATCAGAAAGTTTAAAGAGTATAACATGACAATCAACAGACCTCGGCCTGGTGCTCCAAAGAAGATTTCGCCTCGTGGGGTGGCAATGATGCTGAGAACGGTCAGAAATTGTCCTGCAACCACTCGGCAGGAGTTAGCAAATTACCTGAAGGCAGCTGGGACCACAGTTTGCAATGAAACAATTGGCAACACTTTGCGCAACAATGGATTCACATCCTGCAGTGCCCAAAAGGTACCCCTGCTGAAGAGAGCACATGTGGAGGCGCGCCTCAAGTATGCCAATGATCATTTGAAAGATGAACCAAGTTATTGGGAGAAGGTTTTGTGGTCAGACGAGACCAAAATTGAACTTTTTGGCCTCAACTCCACCCGCCATGTGTGGAGGAAGAAAAATGCTGCCTATGACCCCAAGAACACTGTGCCCACCGTCAAGCATGGAGGTGGAAGCATAATGTTTTGGGGGTGTTTCTCTGCCAAGGGAACAGGGCTACTACACCGCAGATGGATGGAGCCATGTACCGCACAATCCTGAGGGACAACCTCCTCCCCTCTGCCAGGGATCTGAAAATGGGCCGTGGTTGGGTCTTCCAACATGATAACGACCCTAAACATACAGCAAAGGCAACAAAGGATTGGCTCAAGAAACATCACATTAAGGTCATGGAGTGGCCCAGCCAGTCGTCAGACCTCAATCCGATCGAAAATCTATGGAGGGAGCTGAAGGTCAGAGTTGCCAAGCGACAGCCCACCAACCTTCATGATTTAGAGAGGATCTGCAAAGAAGAGTGGGCCAAAATTCCCCCTGGTGTGTGTGCTAAACTTGTGGTTAACTACAACAAACGTCTCACCGCTGTGCTTGCAAACAAAGGCTTTGCCACTAAGTATTGAGTGTGTTTGGCAAGAGGGATCAAATACTTATTTTCCTCATTGAAATACAAATTAATTAAAATATATTCTTTAAAATTATATTCTGGATTTTTGTCTTGATATTCTGTCTCTCCATGTAGGAATACATCTACCATTAAAAGTATAGAATGATCATGTCTTTATTAGTGGGCCAACAAAGAAAATCAGCAAGGGATCAAATACTTCTTGGACTCACTGTATGTCACTTCTGAAACAAGACCAGAGTTGTTTGGTGTATGTATAAGTATTTCTTTTTATATGATTATAATGACTTAAAGCCTATAAATATATAAAAAAATATCTAATACAATCACGCTAAAGTAGAACCCATGTGTGTTGTCTTTATTCAGTATTTAAAGTTATTATTACTTTTGTCAGCTTGGACACTGTTGTGGCCTATAGCCTAGAATGGGTCATAACAGATATGGGGGCTCGTCTTCCTTTGTTCGGTTTTGTTTCTTTTTCGTGATCACTGGTGGATTGTGTAGTGCGTCTATTAATGTGCGTTCGCGCAATGTCCCGTGCTTGTCTTTGTCAGAGTCATAGCCTATACATTTGTACGTTACATGTTCTATGTGTGCTGTCTGCACCTCATTGAAAATAAAAGACCAGTGTTGTGTCTACGTTCTGTGTCGCCTCGTTTCTTGACGTGCACTCAATGTCACAGGGATTTAATATCACTGAGATTTGTTGGTTGTCACATTTCTAGGACATATTCCCCGGGCGCCGGGCTAGGGCTGCCCACCGCTCTGGGCACGTGTGATTCACAGCCCCCTAGTAATCACTAGTGTATGTGTGTTCTGACTGCACAGATGGGTTAAAAGCGGAGGACAAATTTCGATTGGGGTGTAAAAATCACAATTGACACATATATGAGAAATATTCATTTCACATATGGATGGCATTTTTATGATAATAAGGAAGCTCTAATTCATTATGGTGAACTATTTTCATTTTCTCTTGACTTGAATGGTGTATATCTATTAATGTCATACAAAATAAATTGTTACCAAATTAAAGCTCCGTAGAAGTGAGAAACAGGATAAATGGATTTTGTATAGATGTAGACGTCCTGTAACTTCCACACTACAGGTGGAAGAGCACGCTGTAGAAATTCAGCATGTGTGTATTACTTAAAATTCTCAGATAAGAAAACATCAATTACACCACAAGCCTTTAATCTCCCCACAGAGTTTTTGTAAAGAATTGCTGGGTTTCCTGTCACTGTGGGCCTCAGAGCACAGTAGTAGAGTGCAGAGTCTGATACTGCAGCAGGGGAGATCTTTAGATGTAAATGGCTTTCACTGTAATCAATAACAGCAGATAGACGAGGAATACTTGAACTTTTAATTGTTTCATGTGTATAGATGAGAACAATAAACTCTGGTCTAGAACTGGGATACTGGCGATACCAGTAAAGACCATTATTTGTACTGTATTTGCATGTTATAATAACTTCATCCCCCTCTGAGATGTGCATCTCTGATGTAAGTGTCTCAATTGTCTGTGCTGAGATCTCTCCTGAAGAAGAAAATTGTAAAGAAATTTCAGTAAAGTATTTTTTTGAATTCTTGCAAGTTGTTCCATCATTTTTGACAAATTATTTTTCATTTAGCAATAAATGATTAAGTTAAACTCACCTGAAAGTGTCACTAGGACAAACAATACAAATAGGAACATGATGAAGATGTGAAGTGAGTGAAAGCCAAAGCTGAATGGGATTCATGTAGTTTTATACTGATACAGAGCTCCACCCTTACACCACCTCACACTGCTCCACCCTTACACCACCTTACACTTCTCCACCCTTTCACCACCTTACACTGCTGATTGCAGATTTACAAGCATCTTGTTATTGGATAAATATATTTGATTTCATATCCTCCTAACTGCAGAGTTCAGTTTCGGTGCCAATGCAAATCTTCTTAAAGTCTAACCTCCTGTGCCAGATTATTATTGTCATTACAATTTGATAATAGTGGAATAATGCTCAACCTGTTGCATGTGGTCATGAGTTCAGCTGACTATTTTCAATATTCTGTTGTAATAGATACTGGATATCTACTTATATCATATAAACTATTTGTCACGTTAATAATCATAAATGCCTTATGATCTATCTTATGAATATATTATTCCTATTTAATCTTATTTCTGTAGTAGGAGATTTTTATACAGTGTATCTATGTAGTAGGAGGTTTTTGTACAGTGTATCTGGGTTTCCTGTCACTGTGGGCTGCAGAGCACAGTAGTAGAGAGCAGAGTCTGATACTGCAGTAGAGGAGATCTGCAGATTCATACGTCTTTGGTCTTTTTCCTTTATAACTTCTGCATACATTCTAGGAAGATTAGGGTCACGGTTCAATTGATTTTCAAATGCAGAAAGAAGAAACTCTGGTCTAGACGTGGGAAATTGGCGATACCACTGAAGATAATCACCAGTGCTGTAATTGCAGGAGAGAGTAACAGTTTCCCCCTCTGACACATGCTTTACTGCATCAAGTGGAAGAATTTTCTGTGTTGATATATTCCCTATGAAAAATAAATTACAAAATGAAATCAATGAAAGTCAAATGATTAAATTAAATTATTAGATTAAATATAATGTCAAATTATTTGGTTTATTTTGTGTTGTTAAAAGCCTGTTTTCATAAAGATAAACTCACCTAAAAGTGTGAGTAGGAGAGAAAGTGTAAAGAGCAGCATGATGATGGAGATGTGAAGTGAGTGAAAGCCAAAGCTGAATGGCATTCATGTAGTTTTATACTGAGATACAGAGCTCCACCCTCACACCACCCCACACTGCTCCACCCTTACACCACCTCACACTGCTCCACCCTTACACCACCCCACAATGCTCCACCTTTACACCACCAACACTGAGCCACCTTTACACCACCTCACACTTCTAACTGCTTTAGTTTGGGAATGTAATGCATTCATTTCTGATTCACCTTCTAACTGTACAGTTCTTTTCAGTTATAATGCAACGTCTGCCCTCCTGTGGCCGATTGTTGTCATTACAGTGTGTTGATATTGGAACGATGTTTTGCATTGATGCAATTGTGATGATTAGATCAGCTGACTTTTTTCATTATTCTGTTTTAGTAGATAGTGCACATTTAATATCATAGAAATGATTTTTAATAATTAAGAATCATAAGTGCAGATGGGGGATAGAGTGACAGAATAGTTGATGTTCATAATCAGGCCAGTATGATTCTCAAGTTTTTGTACAGTGTATGTCTGTAGTTGGAGGTTTTTGTACAGTGTATCTGGGTTTCCTGTCACTGTGGGCCTCACAGCACAGTAGTAGAGAGCAGAGTCTGATACTGCAGCAGAGGAGATCAGGAGATCCACACATTTAAGATTCTGATCAACATCAGCAGACGTACGATGTGGGAGAGGTTCACTTTTAATTCCACTTGGAAAGATGTAGAGGAGGAATTCTGGTCTGGATTGTGGATACTGTCGGTACCAGTAGAGGTTGTCTACAGTCCCACTGAACTGTTTGTAGCTGCAGGACAGGTTAATATTATCACCCTGAAGCACAGCATAATGGGATAAAAGTGGTTCTATTGGATCTGCCATAGAGTCACCTGCCATAGAGAAGAGAAGATAAAGTTAACAGAGATCATGGCAGAGTTGCATAAGTCTGACTCTCACTTTACACTTTTAAAACACACAAATATTTTTTTCCAAATTCCACCCTTTCAGTAACTCTTTTAACATCACTAAAATTCAGCAAGCATACCGATCTCTTTAAACAACTTAAACAAAAATCTGTCTAAACTCACCCACTGAAAGCCACAGACACAGGAGAGCAATCGTGAACATGGTGGAATATTCTGAGAGTTTTCTCCACTCTACTATCATTTTAGCTTCCTGACACTTTATGAAGCTCCTCCCCACAACACAGTTCCATTTGTTCTTCTGTGCTGATGAACTGTATCAAAGAAACTAGTCTGATTAAAAAAATCTCACAATATATGTAACATGGTCATTGAAACTGAACATTGGCAACAATGAACAGGTAACCAGGCAACACGGTGGCTGGGTGGTTAGCACGTTTGCCTCTCAGCACTGGGGTCTTGGGTTCTGATCCCTATCTGAGTGGAGTTTCCATGTTCTCCCTGTGTTTGCGTGGGTTTCCTCTGGGATCTCTGGTTTCCTCCCACAATCCAAAAACATGATGGTTAGGTAAATTGGCAGTCCCTGACAAATTCTCCCTGAGTCTGTGTCTCTATGTTCAATAAAAAGTAGTGTCTGGGTTTGCTTGTATGCCCAGTGGTGGATGGTGGTCTGTCCTCTCTCCCCTTCCTGCACCCCATTCAGTCCCCCAGCACTGTTGCCAACTCCTCAGAAAGGAAAGTCGCTATTGGTTGTCCTAGAAGTCGCTAAATGACGTCATCACCTCACCTAATTTGCATAATACATGTTTTTGAAGCTGTAAAGGAATAACGTTGGGAGAGATAAAAAATGAGTAAAAACACCCTAAATATGTTAGAACTACAAATGAACAACATCTGTTGTCTTTGAAATAGGCAGTCACTTCTCAAAAGAACTACTTGACTTTAATGCTTTGTATAAACAAGTTTTACGTAAATTACATAAATAGTTTTTTTGCTGTGTTGTTCAATGTTAGTATATGAGTAGCAGTTAGCAGGAACTAGTTGGCATAGAAATCAACCTTACAATACAGGAAGTATGCCGGTGTATCATCTCCAATACACGGCTTCAGCCAGCCTTTAAATTCAGAATTTGATTCCACTCTTTCCTGCATTTTTGAGAATAGAGTTTAGAGTGAGACATGATGAGCAAGTTAGCTAGATGTTAAGCTTTCACAAAGATGCACATACTGTAGAGAGTTAGCTAAATGTTTAAGCTAGATGTTTAGCTTTCACAGAGATGCACTGTGGACACTGTGGACAAGTCGAGTGACCGGCTACGTGAATGAAGTGAAGAATGACTGAGACTGTGTGAGTTAAATGCAGTGATTTCTTTTCGTGTCTCACTGAAGACTAAAACATTTATATTTACATCCCCCATCGGCGGCAGCTTTGGGCATGCGCAGTTCATTTGCAGTGTGGACGTGGAGCGGTGAGGGTCTGCTCTGAGTGTGAGACTGTACTGAGTGTTGTGGGGCTCATGGCAGCACCCGCCGGGGCTCACGGCCCAGAGGACAGCAGCTGAAGAGCGTGTTTGTTCAGAGTCTCCAAAAGTCTCCAATAACACCACAAAAAGTCGCTAGATTTGTCGCTAGTCACTTTTTACTACAAAAAGTCGCTAGAGGGTCTGAAAAGTCACTAAATATAGCGACAAAGTCGCTAAGTTGGCAACACTGTCCCCCAGGGGGCTGTGGCTTCCGGTAGAGCAGGGGTACTCAACTGGCGCAGTCCTGTCCAGACCCAATCTTATTCCTGATTAACTGGATACGGAGCAAAAGAAAAAAACCGGGCTATTTTTCAGGGCTATTGAAAAAACACTCCGTCACGAGTGTTACGTTCGCCACCCCCGCCGCACCGGACCACAGGTCACAGGTATCTGCCAAAATTGGACCGCGGACAAATTTAGTTGAGTACCCCTGCGGTAGAGAGTACGCTGTGCACAATTGGCTGCCGCTTTTCGCCGGTGTGTGTGTGTGATTGGTTGTCTGTGACTTGTACCTGTGTTAAATTGTAAAGCGTCTTGGGAGTTTGGAAAGGCGCTATATATGTAGCCAGTGGGACTTGGGGCTGTGGTTAATGGGTTGCGAGTCGGCATTGGCTGAGCTTCCCGAGTTTTTTGTGGACAGGCCGATATATGGGCAGCTAAGGGGTCCTGCTAGCAGTAGTAGCTAAGCTAGCCAAACCTACGGCGTGTGTGGGATCAGCGTGAGTCACGGGGACGAAGCCAGAACCTGAGACTGAGAGACTGGTTGGAGCTGTGTGTGTGTGAGTGCTGGCTCGTGTGTGTTGCAGCACAGAGAGTAACACAGAGCTCAGAAGTAACTAAAGGTATGTTGCTGTGTAATTCCCCCCTCTTTGTGTGTTCTTTTTATATTAAATATTTGACTCCTTGTGCTTAGGCTAGCTGAGAACTGCACTATGGTCATAAGAAGTTGACTGGGAGAATGATAGAATTGCTGCCTATGAATGGGGTATGTATCTTTTAACATCAGTCTGATAATGTGCATATTTTAATAGACTGATGGATTTAAATCATTGATATGGTGCTTGTGTTGTGTATTTTCTTGTTAGAACCATTTAATGCTATGACTGGTGAAGACTTAGTAGATTGTTTAAAGCTAACATGCTATGTCCTCTTGCCCCCTTCCGTTAAACAGATTCCAGTGTGTTTTTAAGGGGGCTAGCTGCTGTTTTCTGTTTTCTTTTCTTTTCTTTTGTTTTCTTTTTGCCGTTTAAATTCTTTTAGGTAGCTGTTTTTACTAGGTCACTAGGAGTTTTATGATTAATTGTGAAATATAAGTGCTGTCTTCTCCTACCAAACACCTAAGAGTTATTTTAACTATTTTAACTGCTGCTCTGACTCTTAAAAGTATCTAACAATTGTTTAATTGTTATTTATATTGATCTTTTGCTTAGGGAGATCTGGTTACGGCTAAATATATTATAGGTTTATTTGAATCTGGGTAATGAGACCGCTATCTATTCAGTAATTGTAGTGGTGTGCAGTGATCACTTATTTGATTTGTAGTGAAACTTTCTTATTACTAGTATGGGGTTTTCTTTATTTTTTTTAAGTATAGTCACTACTGAGTTGTTTAGCTGTCCCATCCCTAACCTGGATTTTATTTTCCATTATGATTAGTTGTTTATTTATATTTAGTTGGTAATTAAAGATTTCTGTTTTATTATTTTCTTATTTGAAATTTACAATTATTATCTCTTTTGCTTGCCTGTCAACCTGGCGTGACCAAAATTTGTAATAAAGGAAATTTATACTTTTCTCAAAGCAACCTGTGTGTATCGATATTTCAGAGCTCCCCTTGCTCTAGGAATAAACTAAGGGGTGGCGTAGTCAGATTTTGTTAAATAGCCAAAAAGAGGGGTATGGGCCACATTTTTGGCGTAGCCGGCAGGATCTATTTGGTCACTGTTAGGTTGGCTGACAAGATTTATTTTGTTTTTTTGGTTTGTTTGGTGGAGCAGAGCAGCATTAGTTTAGCCTTTTAGAGAAAACAGCAGCTAGTTACCAGTGTGAGGGACCAAACCGACGACGAACTACAGAGATTGAGAGAGCAGGTGGAGCATCTGCGGACAGAGAACGAGAGACTCTCTGTAGTACGACCTGCAGGTACAGAGGCTGGTGATGCTCAACCAGTACGACGGGAGCAGGCATTCTACATTCCAAGGGAAAGGAAGTGCCCCAAATTCTCTGGCTCCATGAGTTCAGGTGGTCTTTCCATTGAAGAGTGGGTAGAAGAAGCTCAGAGTTGTATTAGATCAAAATATATGTCTGACTTTGATAAAGCAATGTTTCTGTATGATCACTTGGAGGGAGAAGCTCGTAATGAGATTAAATATAGACCTTCAGCAATTAAAGAAAGCTACCTCGAAATAATTACTGTTTTACAAGAAATATATGGGTGTAGCAAGTCTTATGTTTACTGGCAGCAGCGCTTCTTTGATAGGAGGCAAAGGGAGGGAGAGTCTGTATTTGAGTTTTCACATGCTTTGATGGAGTTAATGGGAAGGGTCAAACAGTGTAACAGTGGTTCCATTGCCAATGCTGATATGGTGTTAAGAGATCAATTTTGTGAAAATGTAATGGATCCTGCTTTGTGCAGAGAACTCAAGAGGTTGGTGCGGGCGGACGGGCAGCTTTCACTTTTGGATGTGCGGGAGAAGGCTATGAGGTGGGTGGAGGAGGATCGGCCTAGGAGTCGTGGTAGGAGTCAACGTGTGGCGATACGGGATAATGAAGTTGAGTTCATTTCACAGTGTGATTCAGTAACTTCACATTCTTCTGAATTAGCTGAGTTAAAAGATCTAGTTTTAAAACAGCAAGCACAATTAGATATGCTAACTAGACGCTTAGCACCTCCGGATAGTAATTTCCACACCGCTCCACCTAGAGAGGGGCGGTTTAAACGCACCTCTGATGGCCAGCCGATTTGTGTTAGGTGCGATAGACCTGGCCATATAGCGCGTTATTGCCAAGCTAACCCTCCTCCTCCTCCTAGTAGCAGACCTGCCCAGTTTGTGCCTTCGGGTCGTGTTAATAGCCAGTCGGAAAACTAGAACTTCCCAGCGTGCAGAGCCACATTCTGGGAAATAAAATATCTGGCTCATGTCTTTCTCCCAGTTCAGGTTTTAATCATTTGGTTGGTAATTGCCCGGTTTTATCTGTATCTATGGGGGGAATAAAAGTGCCTTGTTTGATTGATACTGGTTCTATGGTAACAACTATTACAGAGAGTTTCTTTCTTAAACATTTCTCACATATGCAACAAAAGGAGTGTAAGTGGTTGGGCTTGAAAGCAGCAAATGGGCTCGATATACCATACACAGGCTACCTTGAGTTGGGTATAGGGGTTTTGGGGCAACACATACCAGAAAGGGGGGTGTTGATTGTTAAGGACCCAGAACACATGGTTTTGCGTGATCGTAAGGCTTCTATACCGGGTATCTTGGGTATGAATGTGCTTGAAGCCTGTTATCAGATTCTTTTTGAGCAACATGGTGCGGAATTGTTCCGGTCCCCTCCCGTGCGGTTGGCGGACCCGGCATTTAGGCGTGCTCTGAAACAGGTTGAGAAGGTCGAAGCCTTTTTTAATTCTGCTTCTCCATTTAGGGTAAAAGTCCAAGGTAGACAACCCATTCGTGTATGTGCTGGTACTCTCTCCATGGTTCCTGTTACCTGTCCCCGGTTAGATTCTGTTGAATTTCTTCTTGAGCCTCTTGATCGCCCTGATGGACACCTTCCTGAGGGTCTACTTCTGTCCCCTGCCTGGGTTTCAGCCAAGGACGGCTTGTTATATGTCCCAATTGTTAGTGTTAGCAGTTCAGATGTCTGGCTTCCACCACGTCATGTGATTGGCACAGTACAACCTGGAACCGTAACTTCCATAACGACCTCATCTTCTGTTTCGATCAGCCCATCTTGGTATGAGTGCTCTGCTTTCGTGTCTGTTCAAGAAGCTATTTCCAGGCCCAAGTCTTCCCATGACTTTCTTTCTGACATTGAAGGATTGAGTGAAGAACAAATGGCAGCGGCGAGTTCACTTTTTGACAGATACTCTGATATATGCCCAAACCGAAGGAGATTTGGGGTGTACTACTTTAATGACTCATGAGATTCCACTGGGGGATGAAGTTCCAGTTCGCCAACCTTATCGACGTATCCCTCCCTCTCAATATGAAGCAGTCAATCTCCATATCCAGCAACTTTTAGAGAGTAAAGTGATTAGAAACAGCACCAGTCCATACTCATCCCCCATTGTCCTGGTTACCAAAAAGGATGGGAGCCTTCGTTTATGTGTAGATTATCGACAGCTAAATGCTAAGACCCGTCGTGATGCTTACCCTCTTCCCAGGATCGAGGAGTCCTTGGATGCTCTAGCCGGTGCAAAATGGTTCTCGACCCTGGATTTAGCCAGTGGCTATAACCAAGTTCCCGTGTTGGAAAAAGACAAGTGTAAAACTGCCTTTTGCAATCCATTTGGCTTGTTTGAATTCAATCGTATGCCTCTTGGACTTTGTAACGCCCCAGCTACCTTTCAGCGGCTCATGGAGCGTATGTTTGGCGATTGTCGCTACCAGTCTGTCTTATTATACCTTGACGATGTGATTGTGTTTTCATCTAGTGTCGAACAGCATCTGGAACGGCTAGCGGAAGTGTTCTCTCGCCTCCAGAAACAAGGGCTCAAAGTCAAATTGTCAAAGTGTCACTTTTTCCAGCGGCAAGTGAGCTATCTTGGACATGTTGTGTCAAGAGAAGGCGTGGCCACAGACCCAGCTAAGATCGAAGTAGTGAGAGAGTGGAGAAGGCCCTCACATCTTGCAGAACTACGCTCCTTTCTTGGTTTTGCCAGCTATTATCAGTGCTTTGTAGAAGGGTTCTCCAAGTTAGCTGCTCCTCTACACCAGCTGGTTGGAAAACTTGCAGGCGCGCGCCGAAAGGGGAAGACTCCACCTGTCCCATTGGCAGCTTCTTGGGATGAAGTGTGTGAATCTGCTTTTCAGTCACTGAAAGAGCGACTTACATCAGCCCCAGTTTTAGCTTATGCAGATTTCAGCAAGCCTTTTATCATAGAGGTAGATGCCAGCCATGGCGGGTTGGGAGCAGTTCTTTCCCAAGAACACGAGGGCAAGGTACGTCCAATTGCTTTCGCTAGCAGAGGACTGAGGCCCGCAGAGCGGAACATGGAGAACTACAGTTCAATGAAGTTGGAACTTCTTGCCGTTAAGTGGGCAGTAACTGAGAAATATTGTGAGTATTTGCTGGGAAACGAGTTCACCATTTTAACAGATAACAATCCTTTGAGTCATCTTCAGACTGCAAAGCTTGGAGCCATCGAGCAACGCTGGGCAGCGCAACTGGCCGCTTTCAATTTTAAAATTAAGTATCGTCCTGGGAAAAGTAATCAGAATGCTGATGCCTTGTCCAGGCAGTATGTGGAGCATTTCGCCATTGGAACAGAGGTCCCACCACTGAGATTTGAGGTCTTGGAGAGTGAACCAGCAAGGGTAGAGGCGCGTCAGTGTAGAGAGATGGTGGCCTTCGCTGGACGTTCCCCATTAGACTTGCGCTTGTTGCAAGAGGCAGATCCAGTCATCGGGCCAGTGTGCAAATTCCGTAAGGAAGGGCGGTATCCTAGAGCAGAGGAGCGAGAAGCCCTGTCCAGTCCAACTAAGGCTCTTTTTCGGCAGTGGAATTGTTTGCTGGAGAAAGAAGGGGTCTTGTATCGAGCTGTCCACCTATCTGGGGGCGAACCAGAAACATGTCAACTGCTCCTTCCAACACACTTGCAAGAAGAAGTCCTGGTTAGTGTTCATAATGATCATGGGCACCAAGGATTGGAGAGAACACTCAAACTGCTTCAGAACCGCTGTTTTTGGCCTGGTATGTCCAAAGATGTGGAGAGATGGTGTCAGCAGTGCCAAAGGTGTGTACTAGGGAAAGCCGTTCAACCAAAGATTCGAGCATTCCAAGGCACGCTACAAGCAACTCGGCCTCATGAGATCCTAGCCATCGATTTTACCCTGTTGGAACTGGCAAGTGATGGAAGGGAAAATGTGTTGATTCTTACTGATGTCTTTACCAAGTATACTCAAGCCATTCCTACGAGAGATCAACGAGCAAGTACAGTGGCCAAGATGTTAGTTCAACACTGGTTTCACCGCTTTGGCGTACCTTCCCGAATCCACTCAGACCAAGGTAGAAACTTTGAAAGTACCTTGATTCAGCAGCTGTGCAAGATGTATGGGGCCCAGAAGAGTAGGACCACTGCATATAGGCCTCAAGGGAATGGCCAATGTGAATGATTTAACCAGACACTGCACGACCTACTAGGAACATTGCCACAAACAGAAAAAAGACATTGGCCTGAGTATCTGTCTCAGTTAGTCTTTGCTTATAATACCACCCCTCACCAAACCACAGGAAAGACCCCATATTATCTCATGTTCGGGTATGAGCCAAAGCTTCCTATTGATTTTCTGCTAGGGACTGCGGATGATGCACAACAAGAGGACACCTTAGATGACTGGATTCGGAAACATCAGCAAAGTTTGAGGCTGGCTCGGGAGCAAGTGAGTGAAAGAGCAAAGAAACAGGCTCAACAGCGGAACCAGAGACATAATGATCGAGTAAATGACACTGGCTTTGAAGACGGGCAGCTGGTGTACAAAAGGAACCATGTGCCTGGCCGAAACAAAATACAAGATTATTGGAACTCTCAAGTGTACAGGGTGGTCCGGAGCCTGGCCAAAGGAGTTGTCTACTCTGTAGTCCCTGCCTTTGAGGAGGGCCCAGTCCAGCATGTGCATCGGAAAGAGTTGAGAGCAGTCCCTGAAGGGCAACGACAAGTGCCAGTGGAGGCCCCATCTACACCAAGTTCTGTGACCTCAGGAAGTGAGACAGAGGAACTGTCAGAATCCCTGATCCTATGCGTGGAAGGGAGCCAGGAGGATGTTGATGCACCAGAGGGTGAAGTTCTACATGAAGTAGAAGTCCCAGTTGATCACATGCCCACTCGACGCTCAAGTAGGTCTACAGCAGGCCAACATGCAAATCCCTTTAGACTCCCCCGTACAGTGTGCTTAGGAACCATGCGAGAGGAGGCCTAGTAAGTGTATGTTCAGAGTGACAATTGTCGGGACGCCGATTCTTTTGGAGGGGGTGTAATGTAGCCAGTGGGACTTGGGGCTGTGGTTAATGGGTTGCGAGTCTGCATTGGCTGAGCTTCCCGGGTTTTTTGTAGACAGGCCGATATATGGGCAGCTAAGGGGTCCTGCTAGCAGTAGTAGCTAAGCTAGCCAAACCTACGGCATGTGTGGGATCAGCGTGAGTCACGGGGACGAAGCCAGAGACTGAGAGACTGGTTGGAGCTGTGTGTGTGTGAGTGCTGGCTCGTGTGTGTTGCAGCACAGAGAGTAACACAGAGCTCAGAAGTAACTAAAGGTATGTTGCTGTGTAATTCCCCCCTCTTTGTGTGTTCTTTTTATATTAAATATTTGACTAGTAATTTAGCCTTGTGCTTAGGCTAGCTGAGAACTGCACTATGGTCATAAGAAGTTGACTGGGAGAACGATAGAATTGCTGCCTATGAATGGGGTATGTATCTTTTAACATCAGTCTGATAATGTGCATATTTTAATAGACTGATGGATTTAAATCATTGATATGGTGCTTGTGTTGTGTATTTTCTTGTTAGAACCATTTAATGCTATGACTGGTGAAGACTTAGTAGATTGTTTAAAGCTAACATGCTATGTCCTCTTGCCCCCTTCCGTTAAACAGATTCCAGTGTGTTTTTAAGGGGGCTAGCTGCTGTTTTCTGTTTTCTTTTCTTTTCTTTTGTTTTCTTTTTGCCGTTTAAATTCTTTTAGGTAGCTGTTTTTACTAGGTCACTAGGAGTTTTATGATTAATTGTGAAATATAAGTGCTGTCTTCTCCTACCAAACACCTAAGAGTTATTTTAACTATTTTAACTGCTGCTCTGACTCTTAAAAGTATCTAACAATTGTTTAATTGTTATTTATATTGATCTTTTGCTTAGGGAGATCTGGTTACGGCTAAATATATTTTATTTTCCATTATGATTAGTTGTTTATTTATATTTAGTTGGTAATTAAAGATTTCTGTTTTATTATTTTCTTATTTGAAATTTACAATTATTATCTCTTTTGCTTGCCTGTCAACCTGGCGTGACCAAAATTTGTAATAAAGGAAATTTATACTTTTCTCAAAGCAACCTGTGTGTATCGATATTTCAGAGCTCCCCTTGCTCTAGGAATAAACTAAGGGGTGGCATAGTCGGATTTTGTTAAATAGCCAAAAAGAGGGGTACGGGCCACATATAAATCGAACATTCATTCATAATGTGTAGACATGCTGATATTGCTGTACTGTAAACCTGATGTCATTGACGCACTCGCGCCATTTTGTGCTTTCAGTTTGTGATACTGGGTATGGCAGCAGGCTTTATGAGTGTGCGTTATGAGAGAGGCAGCAAGAAATGTGGTCGCAGCAATCCTCAGTACGGAGGAGATGATAAACACCCTGACCAGTGCAAGAGCTATGGTGGCGTACTGCTTACAAGCAAAATAAATAGAACATTTCTCCATAGTACTGCTGGCTAGCATGCTATCAGCGGTGATTAGCTTGTTTCGGAGCTGCGGTTTGCAGGGTTGCCACACACGCCATACATCCGATTTCTCACGCTGAAAAAATATGGTTTATTTATCTCTGATCTAGATCTATGATTCAATGAGTTACTAGTTTGCTCTGGCGCCAACCACTGGTGATCGATCAATTTAATTATATCTCCTTCCCATTAGTTGCCGTTTCCCCCGTCTTTACTTCCTGGTTTTTTCATAGTGCGTTGTGTATGTGTCTTCCTCACCATTTTTGCTCTCTCTGGTTCAGTTTAGTGTTTTATGGTTTTCTCCCCGGCTCATATTAGTTCTGTTTCCTTGTGGTTCTGTCAGCCGTTTAGTCTATTGTATGTTTTCCCTTGTCTACTTACCGTATTACTTGTTAGCTCTCCTATATTTAGTGTTTTGTTTCCTTTTCCTTAATAAATCATTTAAATATCTGCATTTGCGTCACACCCGCCCCTTGAATCGTTACAATCATCCTGCTCTGTTGGTAGAAGAGTCGCAGGGTTAAGTACAATACTGTGCCTTGAGCCAATTGCAATGATTGCAGGCTACATCTCAGTGCTTCGTTATAGATGGTGGGGGACTCACAGTAGCCTTGACACAGGTGGGTGAAAGTGTAAATCTGACCTTTGAACTCAAAGGCAAACCAGAATTGAGAGTCTGGGTGCACCGGTACGGAAAACAATGCATTGGCCAGATCAACAACTGAAAACCATGTGCTATCAAACGGAATTTGTGCAAGCAGTGTATATGGATTAGGCACCAGTGGTACTCTTGGTATTACTGCTTGATTAACTGCTAGGAGGTCCTGAACAAATCTCCATTCTTCTGGCTCGCCAGGACCTCTCATTTTCTTTACTGGAAAAATTGGAGTATGTACGGGTGAGGTTTTACAGGGAATTATCACCCCCGATTTCAACAATGCCTCAAAGACTGGTTCTATGCCCCTGAGTGCTTCAGGCTTCAGCGGGTATTGTGGCTTGTGAGGCCTAAAATCAGATTTTGGAATTATTTTTACTGATTCACAACCTTTAATGAGGCCCACATCACATTTGCCTTCTGCCCACAACATCTCTGGTACCTGCCTAGCTCCACACACACACAGTCTATTTTTGGACAGTCGAATGTTGGCGACTTGCCCACAATGAGCTCCAATCCCTGCTTTGCTCTCACTTCCTGATTCAACTATTTGCAGTAAATGCCACATGACTTGCTGTATTCGACATCATCCTTTGCACACACCCAGTCGCAAAAGCAGTGTCTAAGGCAGCTAAATAGTCTGTGGCGGTAGCAGAAGGGTTGCTGGCTTTTAGGAACCTAACAATATCAGCAGCTGGCCCTCTCAAACTTTCTACTAAGCGTTGCTTCTTTACAGCTTCATTACATTGCCATTCACTAACCATTTGTGTAGCTTGCTCCATCCAAACCTCGTAGTCTTCCTCACCTGGGGGAACAGGTCTGGCTCCTGAGAACAACCTTAATTTTCTGTAGCTAACCCCATCAGCAGATACCTGACCACACTTGTCAACTAGTTTGCCTATAGCATTCACTAGCTCTGCACTAAGGTCAGCTTTAGGGGGCTGATTGACTCTGGCGCAAGCCAATACATCTTCTATGGATTTTCCTTCTTGCTCTAACAGTGTACGCAACTTAGTGTCGTTGGTGCACATTGATGACAATTTTCATCCTCGAGGGCTGCCGATGCAGCAATGAGTACTCACGTATCCCCAGTGTCTCGGTTATCTCTATAATCAATGGCTCAGCGCGACGCAAACAGATGGGCTGAACGGTTAACAATCTGTCTGGCAGCTCCTTCTACAGTTAACAACAGTCCAGCTTGAACTGTCCCACGATGAGTAGCTTCTCAATGTAGTCACGAGGCCGCTGTAGAGCTTCAGCACAGGGACTCCACACGGTGCAGCTGATGTAATAATCTAGCTTACGGAGCTAAACCTTTCCCGCTACCTTCGAGCGAACGCAGTCTCCGGGTTTAAACTCCACAGATATGACCACAACACAGTTTGACGTCTGAGTAAATCTGCAAAGATCTACAATAGCCCTTTAAACAACTAATGGGAGTTTAAACTTTGAAAACTCAAAAGTTAAACTGGATTATTTTGAAAAGCAGAACAACACCACCCATCTCTCCTAGACTCGCACTCTCTCTCTCACACGAAGCGTAAAAACCCCTCATGGGATTCCCTCCCACTACTATTACCTGATAAGCCACTGACATGTCAATCACCAGTAGCATCACCTAAATGGTCAATTTTCCCGGGAATTCACAGGAAATGCTTTTGATAAACTGGCGCGGCAACACAGGACTATGGTACATGTAGTTTCTAACATCATATCTGCATTTGTCATAGAAAACCATACAATAAAACAAAATAATAATGTTTAGAGGTACTACATACAGATTATGTATCCCAACACAGTAATACTATGTATAGTTAGTATAGTGTCGGCAATACTTCGCGACTATGAAGTGGAATGAGGACATATAAGTATGGTAGAAAAGGGGCATGGTAATGAGTAACAGGTGAGGCTGTTCCAGCGGAGATCAGGTGGCATTCCTTACAAATTATTTGACTTTGTTCTTCATTTGTTGTTTCTGCCTCTCATGTGATTTGAGTTCAGGTGGTATAACAGGTCAAACAGGTAAATTATGTCAACAGCAAATGTAAAGTCACTTTCTGTCTGGAACCCTGAGGGGGAATTCAGCCAATACACATACAACACTAGAAATGATAAAATATTGAATTTTGTTAGAATATTTCTGTGTTAGTCAATATGCTGTATAATAAGTCTAGCTTACATCGTTCTCCAGTTTTTCTCCCAGGCTGATGTAATTGAATTACGAGGATCAGAATTACGTGAAGTTGTATCCGGGGCTGGAGTTTCATGGGGTTGTATTAAACGTAGACTGACAGCCACATGTTCCTCAGATGAAACCCCATCCGGCCCACGGACGAGAACCAGGACCCCTGTGGCTTTATAATGATTTCGGATCCCTTTTCCTCCATTTTACGTGTTATAAACCCAGAGGTTGGAATGCAAGAAAATTCAAGGAACCAGACAGTATTTTATAAACAACAGAAACAGGCAACAAGTAAAGGATATAAACAATTTATTTAGATTTTTCAATTTCAAACATCTTCTTAAATGATTCAAATTTAATCAAACCGAGATCCATTAAGCAGAAGACTCCAATGATTTCGAAGATGGATGATGATGATGATACGTCGATAGATATTGTAATGATTCTCCAATAATTCTCGTTGTACAATATATAATTTTGTAGAATTGGCTTGAATCATTCTGAATGATCATCTCCATATACTTGCTATGGGTTGTAATGAAATTATCCTGAGAAAATTCATCCATAAATTGATCTTAACGCAAGATAAAGCTTGAGAACAGCTTCAACTATATACAACAGGGCGTTGAGTTGACGATTTGTTGGCCACAGTGCCCTTACCAAATTTCCCGCGTTGTTCAGGCATGCTTGAAATAAATCAAGACGTTCTTCTGCGTTGGCTTCAATATTATCTGTAGCCTGCTCATCTGGCATTATTACAATTGCCGACGTTGGATCAGTATTAGACTTCATAATGCAGAAAAAAGTTAAACAAAATGGATGAGCGGTTGTATCCCCGTCAAAATGAAATAAATTCACTGTAGCACGGGTTCCTATCACAACAGCCCAGCCAATCAGATGTTGTCTCAAATGAAGAACAATGTGGGAGCCAATCTGATGCTGTCACGTCAGATAGAACGACATAGTAGTTGCATCCAATCAGACTCTGACATGACAGGCAAGATAATCTGGCAACAATTCTGATCTTGTTGTTCCTCCTCTATTCTGGCAGCAGTTAAAAACACTCCACTGTGTACATTTGACCTGCAGAACTAACCCAAATTAACCTCTACCATCACCAGTACTTAAATTAAAGTTTATACTTTGCTGGAGAGTTTTATTGTTTTCTTCTTATTCACAGTTAAAACTGTTAAATGCTTGCCCCCTTGTTGATCCTGTTTTGAACTTACCCGTGTTCCCTTTGTTGCCCTGTCCCCTTCCTGGCTTCCTGTTGGTCCCTGTCCCTGTGTGCGTTTCTGTCCGTGTCTACGTGCCTGTCCCCGTGTCCATCCTTGGTGGTGTCCTCAGAGTCCTTGTGCCCATCTCTGTTCCCCAAGTTGTCACCCAAGTTGTCAACCACTTTGTTTCCGTCCCTGTCTCCGTCATCCTTCGCCTGTTTGCCTCTGCGTCCCAGTCTTCCCGACTGTCCGGTCCTGTACCCTTGACCCCATCTTGTCCGGCCCCCTCGGTTCCACCTTCTGTGCCAGCTCCCTGTCCTGTCCCATTTAGTCCTGTCCCCACGTCGCCACTCGTTCCTTGTCCCGGTTCTCCCTTACGTCTGGTGTCTGGTCCATTGTGTCCGTTCTGCCCTGTGCCTGTTGTCCCTGCCCCGCCCCCGCCCGCTCGTCTCCCTCTGTGTCGTGGTGTCTCTGTCCCCGGCATCTGTCCGGCCATCCCTGTTTGGCGTGCCCCGGAGTTGCACGCCTTGAGGGGGAGTTATGTCACGTCCAGCCCCTCCCTCCTCCCTGGTCCCGCCTAGCTTCTCCGTTCCCATTGTTTCTCCCTCTGACTGTCACACCCTTGTTGTTAGTGCACACACCTGAGTCTCGTTTCACCGTCTTGTTTTCTGTGTATATAATCCCCATGGTGTTTCACTCCCGTGTCGGTCATTGTGTGCTTGTAGTGTGAGTTCCTCCCTGTTTTCCTGCTCGTGATTTGGAAATCCCTGCTATCATGTTTCTTGTTCTTGTTATCTGCCCCCCTTCTAGTTTTAGTTATTATACGTTGTTCTCCTCGTTGCCCTGCCTCCCAGCTCTGCGTAGTCTTTCCTGGTTTAAACTTGTTTTGTTTGTTAGTTTCTCTGTCCCTGTACATATCCCTAGTTTCGTTTGTGTAGTCTGGTTTAGTCATTTGTCTGATTCCTTGCCCTGTTAATTATATCTCCTTCCCATTAGTCGCCGTTTCCCCCGTCTTTACTTCCTGGTTTTTTCATAGTGCGTTGTGTATGTGTCTTCCTCGCCATTTTTGCTCTCTCTGGTTCAGTTTAGTGTTTTATGGTTTTCTCCCCGGCTCATATTAGTTCTGTTTCCTTGTGGTTCTGTCAGCCGTTTAGTCTATTGTATGTTTTCCCTTGTCTACTTACCGTATTACTTGTTAGCTCTCCTATATTTAGTGTTTTGTTTCCTTTTCCTTAATAAATCATTTAAATATCTGCATTTGCGTCACACCCGCCCCTTGAATCGTTACAATCATCCTGCTCTGTTGGTAGAAGAGTCGCAGGGTTAAGTACAATACTGTGCCTTGAGCCAATTGCAATGATTGCAGGCTACATCTCAGTGCTTCATTATAGATGGTGGGGGACTCACAGTAGCCTTGACACAGGTGGGTGAAAGTGTAAATCTGACCTTTGAACTCAAAGGCAAACCAGAATTGAGAGTCTGGGTGCACCGGTACGGAAAACAATGCATTGGCCAGATCAACAACTGAAAACCATGTGCTATCAAACGGAATTTGTGCAAGCAGTGTATATGGATTAGGCACCAGTGGTACTCTTGGTATTACTGCTTGATTAACTGCTAGGAGGTCCTGAACAAATCTCCATTCTTCTGGCTCGCCAGGACCTCTCATTTTCTTTACTGGAAAAATTGGAGTATGTACGGGTGAGGTTTTACAGGGAATTATCACCCCCGATTTTAACAATGCCTCAAAGACTGGTTCTATGCCCCTGAGTGCTTCAGGCTTCAGCGGGTATTGTGGCTTGTGAGGCCTAAAATCAGATTTTGGAATTATTTTTACTGATTCACAACCTTTAATGAGGCCCACATCACATTTGCCTTCTGCCCACAACATCTCTGGTACCTGCCTAGCTCCACACACACACAGTCTATTTTTGGACAGTCGAATGTTGGCGACTTGCCCACAATGAGCTCCAATCCCTGCTTTGCTCTCACTTCCTGATTCAACTATTTGCAGTAAATGCCACATGACTTGCTGTATTCGACATCATCCTTTGCACACACCCAGTCGCAAAAGCAGTGTCTAAGGCAGCTAAATAGTCTGTGGCGGTAGCAGAAGGGTTGCTGGCTTTTAGGAACCTAACAATATCAGCAGCTGGCCCTCTCAAACTTTCTACTAAGCGTTGCTTCTTTACAGCTTCATTACATTGCCATTCACTAACCATTTGTGTAGCTTGCTCCATCCAAACCTCGTAGTCTTCCTCACCTGGGGGAACAGGTCTGGCTCCTGAGAACAACCTTAATTTTCTGTAGCTAACCCCATCAGCAGATACCTGACCACACTTGTCAACTAGTTTGCCTATAGCATTCACTAGCTCTGCACTAAGGTCAGCTTTAGGGGGCTGATTGACTCTGGCGCAAGCCAATACATCTTCTATGGATTTTCCTTCTTGCTCTAACAGTGTACGCAACTTAGTGTCGTTGGTGCACATTGATGACAATTTTCATCCTCGAGGGCTGCCGATGCAGCAATGAGTACTCACGTATCCCCAGTGTCTCGGTTATCTCTATAATCAATGGCTCAGCGCGACGCAAACAGAAGGGCTGAACGGTTAACAATCTGTCTGGCAGCTCCTTCTACAGTTAACAACAGTCCAGCTTGAACTGTCCCACGATGAGTAGCTTCTCAATGTAGTCACGAGGCCGCTGTAGAGCTTCAGCACAGGGACTCCACACGGTGCAGCTGATGTAATAATCTAGCTTACGGAGCTAAACCTTTCCCGCTACCTTCGAGCGAACGCAGTCTCCGGGTTTAAACTCCACAGATATGACCACAACACAGTTTGACGTCTGAGTAAATCTGCAAAGATCTACAATAGCCCTTTAAACAACTAATGGGAGTTTAAACTTTGAAAACTCAAAAGTTAAACTGGATTATTTTGAAAAGCAGAACAACACCACCCGTCTCTCCTAGACTCGCACTCTCTCTCTCACACGAAGCGTAAAAACCCCTCATGGGATTCCCTCCCACTACTATTACCTGATAAGCCACTGACATGTCAATCACCAGTAGCATCACCTAAATGGTCAATTTTCCCGGGAATTCACAGGAAATGCTTTTGATAAACTGGCGCGGCAACACAGGACTATGGTACATGTAGTTTCTAACATCATATCTGCATTTGTCATAGAAAACCATACAATAAAACAAAATAATAATGTTTAGAGGTACTACATACAGATTATGTATCCCAACACAGTAATACTATGTATAGTTAGTATAGTGTCGGCAATACTTCGCGACTATGAAGTGGAATGAGGACATATAAGTATGGTAGAAAAGGGGCATGGTAATGAGTAACAGGTGAGGCTGTTCCAGCGGAGATCAGGTGGCATTCCTTACAAATTATTTGACTTTGTTCTTCATTTGTTGTTTCTGCCTCTCATGTGATTTGAGTTCAGGTGGTATAACAGGTCAAACAGGTAAATTATGTCAACAGCAAATGCAAAGTCACTTTCTGTCTGGAACCCTGAGGGGGAATTCAGCCAATACACATACAACACTAGAAATGATAAAATATTGAATTTTGTTAGAATATTTCTGTGTTAGTCAATATGCTGTATAATAAGTCTAGCTTACATCGTTCTCCAGTTTTTCTCCCAGGCTGATGTAATTGAATTACGAGGATCAGAATTACGTGAAGTTGTATCCGGGGCTGGAGTTTCATGGGGTTGTATTAAACGTAGACTGACAGCCACATGTTCCTCAGATGAAACCCCATCCGGCCCACGGACGAGAACCAGGACCCCTGTGGCTTTATAATGATTTCGGATCCCTTTTCCTCCATTTTACGTGTTATAAACCCAGAGGTTGGAATGCAAGAAAATTCAAGGAACCAGACAGTATTTTATAAACAACAGAAACAGGCAACAAGTAAAGGATATAAACAATTTATTTAGATTTTTCAATTTCAAACATCATCTTAAATGATTCAAATTTAATCAAACCGAGATCCATTAAGCAGAAGACTCCAATGATTTCGAAGATGGATGATGATGATGATACGTCGATAGATATTGTAATGATTCTCCAATAATTCTCGTTGTACAATATATAATTTTGTAGAATTGGCTTGAATCATTCTGAATGATCATCTCCATATACTTGCTATGGGTTGTAATGAAATTATCCTGAGAAAATTCATCCATAAATTGATCTTAACGCAAGATAAAGCTTGAGAACAGCTTCAACTATATACAACAGGGCGTTGAGTTGACGATTTGTTGGCCACAGTGCCCTTACCAAATTTCCCGCGTTGTTCAGGCATGCTTGAAATAAATCAAGACGTTCTTCTGCGTTGGCTTCAATATTATCTGTAGCCTGCTCATCTGGCATTATTACAATTGCCGACGTTGGATCAGTATTAGACTTCATAATGCAGAAAAAAGTTAAACAAAATGGATGAGCGGTTGTATCCCTGTCAAAATGAAATAAATTCACTGTAGCACGGGTTCCTATCACAACAGCCCAGCCAATCAGATGTTGTCTCAAATGAAGAACAATGTGGGAGCCAATCTGATGCTGTCACGTCAGATAGAACGACATAGTAGTTGCATCCAATCAGACTCTGACATGACAGGCAAGATAATCTGGCAACAATTCTGATCTTGTTGTTCCTCCTCTATTCTGGCAGCAGTTAAAAACACTCCACTGTGTACATTTGACCTGCAGAACTAACCCAAATTAACCTCTACCATCACCAGTACTTAAATTAAAGTTTATACTTTGCTGGAGAGTTTTATTGTTTTCTTCTTATTCACAGTTAAAACTGTTAAATGCTTGCCCCCTTGTTGATCCTGTTTTGAACTTACCCGTGTTCCCTTTGTTGCCCTGTCCCCTTCCTGGCTTCCTGTTGGTCCCTGTCCCTGTGTGCGTTTCTGTCCGTGTCTACGTGCCTGTCCCCGTGTCCATCCTTGGTGGTGTCCTCAGAGTCCTTGTGCCCATCTCTGTTCCCCAAGTTGTCACCCAAGTTGTCAACCACTTTGTTTCCGTCCCTGTCTCCGTCATCCTTCGCCTGTTTGCCTCTGCGTCCCAGTCTTCCCGACTGTCCGGTCCTGTACCCTTGACCCCATCTTGTCCGGCCCCCTCGGTTCCACCTTCTGTGCCAGCTCCCTGTCCTGTCCCATTTAGTCCTGTCCCCACGTCGCCACTCGTTCCTTGTCCCGGTTCTCCCTTACGTCTGGTGTCTGGTCCATTGTGTCCGTTCTGCCCTGTGCCTGTTGTCCCTGCCCCGCCCCCGCCCGCTCGTCTCCCTCTGTGTCGTGGTGTCTCTGTCCCCGGCATCTGTCCGGCCATCCCTGTTTGGCGTGCCCCGGAGTTGCACGCCTTGAGGGGGAGTTATGTCACGTCCAGCCCCTCCCTCCTCCCTGGTCCCGCCTAGCTTCTCCGTTCCCATTGTTTCTCCCTCTGACTGTCACACCCTTGTTGTTAGTGCACACACCTGAGTCTCGTTTCACCGTCTTGTTTTCTGTGTATATAATCCCCATGGTGTTTCACTCCCGTGTCGGTCATTGTGTGCTTGTAGTGTGAGTTCCTCCCTGTTTTCCTGCTCGTGATTTGGAAATCCCTGCTATCATGTTTCTTGTTCTTGTTATCTGCCCCCCTTCTAGTTTTAGTTATTATACGTTGTTCTCCTCGTTGCCCTGCCTCCCAGCTCTGCGTAGTCTTTCCTGGTTTAAACTTGTTTTGTTTGTTAGTTTCTCTGTCCCTGTACATATCCCTAGTTTCGTTTGTGTAGTCTGGTTTAGTCATTTGTCTGATTCCTTGCCCTGTTAATTATATCTCCTTCCCATTAGTCGCCGTTTCCCCCGTCTTTACTTCCTGGTTTTTTCATAGTGCGTTGTGTATGTGTCTTCCTCGCCATTTTTGCTCTCTCTGGTTCAGTTTAGTGTTTTATGGTTTTCTCCCCGGCTCATATTAGTTCTGTTTCCTTGTGGTTCTGTCAGCCGTTTAGTCTATTGTATGTTTTCCCTTGTCTACTTACCGTATTACTTGTTAGCTCTCCTATATTTAGTGTTTTGTTTCCTTTTCCTTAATAAATCATTTAAATATCTGCATTTGCGTCACACCCGCCCCTTGAATCGTTACAATCATCCTGCTCTGTTGGTAGAAGAGTCGCAGGGTTAAGTACAATACTGTGCCTTGAGCCAATTGCAATGATTGCAGGCTACATCTCAGTGCTTCATTATAGATGGTGGGGGACTCACAGTAGCCTTGACACAGGTGGGTGAAAGTGTAAATCTGACCTTTGAACTCAAAGGCAAACCAGAATTGAGAGTCTGGGTGCACCGGTACGGAAAACAATGCATTGGCCAGATCAACAACTGAAAACCATGTGCTATCAAACGGAATTTGTGCAAGCAGTGTATATGGATTAGGCACCAGTGGTACTCTTGGTATTACTGCTTGATTAACTGCTAGGAGGTCCTGAACAAATCTCCATTCTTCTGGCTCGCCAGGACCTCTCATTTTCTTTACTGGAAAAATTGGAGTATGTACGGGTGAGGTTTTACAGGGAATTATCACCCCCGATTTCAACAATGCCTCAAAGACTGGTTCTATGCCCCTGAGTGCTTCAGGCTTCAGCGGGTATTGTGGCTTGTGAGGCCTAAAATCAGATTTTGGAATTATTTTTACTGATTCACAACCTTTAATGAGGCCCACATCACATTTGCCTTCTGCCCACAACATCTCTGGTACCTGCCTAGCTCCACACACACACAGTCTATTTTTGGACAGTCGAATGTTGGCGACTTGCCCACAATGAGCTCCAATCCCTGCTTTGCTCTCACTTCCTGATTCAACTATTTGCAGTAAATGCCACATGACTTGCTGTATTCGACATCATCCTTTGCACACACCCAGTCGCAAAAGCAGTGTCTAAGGCAGCTAAATAGTCTGTGGCGGTAGCAGAAGGGTTGCTGGCTTTTAGGAACCTAACAATATCAGCAGCTGGCCCTCTCAAACTTTCTACTAAGCGTTGCTTCTTTACAGCTTCATTACATTGCCATTCACTAACCATTTGTGTAGCTTGCTCCATCCAAACCTCGTAGTCTTCCTCACCTGGGGGAACAGGTCTGGCTCCTGAGAACAACCTTAATTTTCTGTAGCTAACCCCATCAGCAGATACCTGACCACACTTGTCAACTAGTTTGCCTATAGCATTCACTAGCTCTGCACTAAGGTCAGCTTTAGGGGGCTGATTGACTCTGGCGCAAGCCAATACATCTTCTATGGATTTTCCTTCTTGCTCTAACAGTGTACGCAACTTAGTGTCGTTGGTGCACATTGATGACAATTTTCATCCTCGAGGGCTGCCGATGCAGCAATGAGTACTCACGTATCCCCAGTGTCTCGGTTATCTCTATAATCAATGGCTCAGCGCGACGCAAACAGAAGGGCTGAACGGTTAACAATCTGTCTGGCAGCTCCTTCTACAGTTAACAACAGTCCAGCTTGAACTGTCCCACGATGAGTAGCTTCTCAATGTAGTCACGAGGCCGCTGTAGAGCTTCAGCACAGGGACTCCACATGGTGCAGCTGATGTAATAATCTAGCTTACGGAGCTAAACCTTTCCCGCTACCTTCGAGCGAACGCAGTCTCCGGGTTTAAACTCCACAGATATGACCACAACACAGTTTGACGTCTGAGTAAATCTGCAAAGATCTACAATAGCCCTTTAAACAACTAATGGGAGTTTAAACTTTGAAAACTCAAAAGTTAAACTGGATTATTTTGAAAAGCAGAACAACACCACCCGTCTCTCCTAGACTCGCACTCTCTCTCTCACACGAAGCGTAAAAACCCCTCATGGGATTCCCTCCCACTACTATTACCTGATAAGCCACTGACATGTCAATCACCAGTAGCATCACCTAAATGGTCAATTTTCCCGGGAATTCACAGGAAATGCTTTTGATAAACTGGCGCGGCAACACAGGACTATGGTACATGTAGTTTCTAACATCATATCTGCATTTGTCATAGAAAACCATACAATAAAACAAAATAATAATGTTTAGAGGTACTACATACAGATTATGTATCCCAACACAGTAATACTATGTATAGTTAGTATAGTGTCGGCAATACTTCGCGACTATGAAGTGGAATGAGGACATATAAGTATGGTAGAAAAGGGGCATGGTAATGAGTAACAGGTGAGGCTGTTCCAGCGGAGATCAGGTGGCATTCCTTACAAATTATTTGACTTTGTTCTTCATTTGTTGTTTCTGCCTCTCATGTGATTTGAGTTCAGGTGGTATAACAGGTCAAACAGGTAAATTATGTCAACAGCAAATGCAAAGTCACTTTCTGTCTGGAACCCTGAGGGGGAATTCAGCCAATACACATACAACACTAGAAATGATAAAATATTGAATTTTGTTAGAATATTTCTGTGTTAGTCAATATACTGTATAATAAGTCTAGCTTACATCGTTCTCCAGTTTTTCTCCCAGGCTGATGTAATTGAATTACGAGGATCAGAATTACGTGAAGTTGTATCCGGGGCTGGAGTTTCATGGGGTTGTATTAAACGTAGACTGACAGCCACATGTTCCTCAGATGAAACCCCATCCGGCCCACGGACGAGAACCAGGACCCCTGTGGCTTTATAATGATTTCGGATCCCTTTTCCTCCATTTTACGTGTTATAAACCCAGAGGTTGGAATGCAAGAAAATTCAAGGAACCAGACAGTATTTTATAAACAACAGAAACAGGCAACAAGTAAAGGATATAAACAATTTATTTAGATTTTTCAATTTCAAACATCATCTTAAATGATTCAAATTTAATCAAACCGAGATCCATTAAGCAGAAGACTCCAATGATTTCGAAGATGGATGATGATGATGATACGTCGATAGATATTGTAATGATTCTCCAATAATTCTCGTTGTACAATATATAATTTTGTAGAATTGGCTTGAATCATTCTGAATGATCATCTCCATATACTTGCTATGGGTTGTAATGAAATTATCCTGAGAAAATTCATCCATAAATTGATCTTAACGCAAGATAAAGCTTGAGAACAGCTTCAACTATATACAACAGGGCGTTGAGTTGACGATTTGTTGGCCACAGTGCCCTTACCAAATTTCCCGCGTTGTTCAGGCATGCTTGAAATAAATCAAGACGTTCTTCTGCGTTGGCTTCAATATTATCTGTAGCCTGCTCATCTGGCATTATTACAATTGCCGACGTTGGATCAGTATTAGACTTCATAATGCAGAAAAAAGTTAAACAAAATGGATGAGCGGTTGTATCCCCGTCAAAATGAAATAAATTCACTGTAGCACGGGTTCCTATCACAACAGCCCAGCCAATCAGATGTTGTCTCAAATGAAGAACAATGTGGGAGCCAATCTGATGCTGTCACGTCAGATAGAACGACATAGTAGTTGCATCCAATCAGACTCTGACATGACAGGCAAGATAATCTGGCAACAATTCTGATCTTGTTGTTCCTCCTCTATTCTGGCAGCAGTTAAAAACACTCCACTGTGTACATTTGACCTGCAGAACTAACCCAAATTAACCTCTACCATCACCAGTACTTAAATTAAAGTTTATACTTTGCTGGAGAGTTTTATTGTTTTCTTCTTATTCACAGTTAAAACTGTTAAATGCTTGCCCCCTTGTTGATCCTGTTTTGAACTTACCCGTGTTCCCTTTGTTGCCCTGTCCCCTTCCTGGCTTCCTGTTGGTCCCTGTCCCTGTGTGCGTTTCTGTCCGTGTCTACGTGCCTGTCCCCGTGTCCATCCTTGGTGGTGTCCTCAGAGTCCTTGTGCCCATCTCTGTTCCCCAAGTTGTCACCCAAGTTGTCAACCACTTTGTTTCCGTCCCTGTCTCCGTCATCCTTCGCCTGTTTGCCTCTGCGTCCCAGTCTTCCCGACTGTCCGGTCCTGTACCCTTGACCCCATCTTGTCCGGCCCCCTCGGTTCCACCTTCTGTGCCAGCTCCCTGTCCTGTCCCATTTAGTCCTGTCCCCACGTCGCCACTCGTTCCTTGTCCCGGTTCTCCCTTACGTCTGGTGTCTGGTCCATTGTGTCCGTTCTGCCCTGTGCCTGTTGTCCCTGCCCCGCCCCCGCCCGCTCGTCTCCCTCTGTGTCGTGGTGTCTCTGTCCCCGGCATCTGTCCGGCCATCCCTGTTTGGCGTGCCCCGGAGTTGCACGCCTTGAGGGGGAGTTATGTCACGTCCAGCCCCTCCCTCCTCCCTGGTCCCGCCTAGCTTCTCCGTTCCCATTGTTTCTCCCTCTGACTGTCACACCCTTGTTGTTAGTGCACACACCTGAGTCTCGTTTCACCGTCTTGTTTTCTGTGTATATAATCCCCATGGTGTTTCACTCCCGTGTCGGTCATTGTGTGCTTGTAGTGTGAGTTCCTCCCTGTTTTCCTGCTCGTGATTTGGAAATCCCTGCTATCATGTTTCTTGTTCTTGTTATCTGCCCCCCTTCTAGTTTTAGTTATTATACGTTGTTCTCCTCGTTGCCCTGCCTCCCAGCTCTGCGTAGTCTTTCCTGGTTTAAACTTGTTTTGTTTGTTAGTTTCTCTGTCCCTGTACATATCCCTAGTTTCGTTTGTGTAGTCTGGTTTAGTCATTTGTCTGATTCCTTGCCCTGTTAATTATATCTCCTTCCCATTAGTCGCCGTTTCCCCCGTCTTTACTTCCTGGTTTTTTCATAGTGCGTTGTGTATGTGTCTTCCTCGCCATTTTTGCTCTCTCTGGTTCAGTTTAGTGTTTTATGGTTTTCTCCCCGGCTCATATTAGTTCTGTTTCCTTGTGGTTCTGTCAGCCGTTTAGTCTATTGTATGTTTTCCCTTGTCTACTTACCGTATTACTTGTTAGCTCTCCTATATTTAGTGTTTTGTTTCCTTTTCCTTAATAAATCATTTAAATATCTGCATTTGCGTCACACCCGCCCCTTGAATCGTTACAATCATCCTGCTCTGTTGGTAGAAGAGTCGCAGGGTTAAGTACAATACTGTGCCTTGAGCCAATTGCAATGATTGCAGGCTACATCTCAGTGCTTCATTATAGATGGTGGGGGACTCACAGTAGCCTTGACACAGGTGGGTGAAAGTGTAAATCTGACCTTTGAACTCAAAGGCAAACCAGAATTGAGAGTCTGGGTGCACCGGTACGGAAAACAATGCATTGGCCAGATCAACAACTGAAAACCATGTGCTATCAAACGGAATTTGTGCAAGCAGTGTATATGGATTAGGCACCAGTGGTACTCTTGGTATTACTGCTTGATTAACTGCTAGGAGGTCCTGAACAAATCTCCATTCTTCTGGCTCGCCAGGACCTCTCATTTTCTTTACTGGAAAAATTGGAGTATGTACGGGTGAGGTTTTACAGGGAATTATCACCCCCGATTTCAACAATGCCTCAAAGACTGGTTCTATGCCCCTGAGTGCTTCAGGCTTCAGCGGGTATTGTGGCTTGTGAGGCCTAAAATCAGATTTTGGAATTATTTTTACTGATTCACAACCTTTAATGAGGCCCACATCACATTTGCCTTCTGCCCACAACATCTCTGGTACCTGCCTAGCTCCACACACACACAGTCTATTTTTGGACAGTCGAATGTTGGCGACTTGCCCACAATGAGCTCCAATCCCTGCTTTGCTCTCACTTCCTGATTCAACTATTTGCAGTAAATGCCACATGACTTGCTGTATTCGACATCATCCTTTGCACACACCCAGTCGCAAAAGCAGTGTCTAAGGCAGCTAAATAGTCTGTGGCGGTAGCAGAAGGGTTGCTGGCTTTTAGGAACCTAACAATATCAGCAGCTGGCCCTCTCAAACTTTCTACTAAGCGTTGCTTCTTTACAGCTTCATTACATTGCCATTCACTAACCATTTGTGTAGCTTGCTCCATCCAAACCTCGTAGTCTTCCTCACCTGGGGGAACAGGTCTGGCTCCTGAGAACAACCTTAATTTTCTGTAGCTAACCCCATCAGCAGATACCTGACCACACTTGTCAACTAGTTTGCCTATAGCATTCACTAGCTCTGCACTAAGGTCAGCTTTAGGGGGCTGATTGACTCTGGCGCAAGCCAATACATCTTCTATGGATTTTCCTTCTTGCTCTAACAGTGTACGCAACTTAGTGTCGTTGGTGCACATTGATGACAATTTTCATCCTCGAGGGCTGCCGATGCAGCAATGAGTACTCACGTATCCCCAGTGTCTCGGTTATCTCTATAATCAATGGCTCAGCGCGACGCAAACAGAAGGGCTGAACGGTTAACAATCTGTCTGGCAGCTCCTTCTACAGTTAACAACAGTCCAGCTTGAACTGTCCCACGATGAGTAGCTTCTCAATGTAGTCACGAGGCCGCTGTAGAGCTTCAGCACAGGGACTCCACACGGTGCAGCTGATGTAATAATCTAGCTTACGGAGCTAAACCTTTCCCGCTACCTTCGAGCGAACGCAGTCTCCGGGTTTAAACTCCACAGATATGACCACAACACAGTTTGACGTCTGAGTAAATCTGCAAAGATCTACAATAGCCCTTTAAACAACTAATGGGAGTTTAAACTTTGAAAACTCAAAAGTTAAACTGGATTATTTTGAAAAGCAGAACAACACCACCCGTCTCTCCTAGACTCGCACTCTCTCTCTCACACGAAGCGTAAAAACCCCTCATGGGATTCCCTCCCACTACTATTACCTGATAAGCCACTGACATGTCAATCACCAGTAGCATCACCTAAATGGTCAATTTTCCCGGGAATTCACAGGAAATGCTTTTGATAAACTGGCGCGGCAACACAGGACTAAGGTACATGTAGTTTCTAACATCATATCTGCATTTGTCATAGAAAACCATACAATAAAACAAAATAATAATGTTTAGAGGTACTACATACAGATTATGTATCCCAACACAGTAATACTATGTATAGTTAGTATAGTGTCGGCAATACTTCGCGACTATGAAGTGGAATGAGGACATATAAGTATGGTAGAAAAGGGGCATGGTAATGAGTAACAGGTGAGGCTGTTCCAGCGGAGATCAGGTGGCATTCCTTACAAATTATTTGACTTTGTTCTTCATTTGTTGTTTCTGCCTCTCATGTGATTTGAGTTCAGGTGGTATAACAGGTCAAACAGGTAAATTATGTCAACAGCAAATGCAAAGTCACTTTCTGTCTGGAACCCTGAGGGGGAATTCAGCCAATACACATACAACACTAGAAATGATAAAATATTGAATTTTGTTAGAATATTTCTGTGTTAGTCAATATGCTGTATAATAAGTCTAGCTTACATCGTTCTCCAGTTTTTCTCCCAGGCTGATGTAATTGAATTACGAGGATCAGAATTACGTGAAGTTGTATCCGGGGCTGGAGTTTCATGGGGTTGTATTAAACGTAGACTGACAGCCACATGTTCCTCAGATGAAACCCCATCCGGCCCACGGACGAGAACCAGGACCCCTGTGGCTTTATAATGATTTCGGATCCCTTTTCCTCCATTTTACGTGTTATAAACCCAGAGGTTGGAATGCAAGAAAATTCAAGGAACCAGACAGTATTTTATAAACAACAGAAACAGGCAACAAGTAAAGGATATAAACAATTTATTTAGATTTTTCAATTTCAAACATCTTCTTAAATGATTCAAATTTAATCAAACCGAGATCCATTAAGCAGAAGACTCCAATGATTTCGAAGATGGATGATGATGATGATACGTCGATAGATATTGTAATGATTCTCCAATAATTCTCGTTGTACAATATATAATTTTGTAGAATTGGCTTGAATCATTCTGAATGATCATCTCCATATACTTGCTATGGGTTGTAATGAAATTATCCTGAGAAAATTCATCCATAAATTGATCTTAACGCAAGATAAAGCTTGAGAACAGCTTCAACTATATACAACAGGGCGTTGAGTTGACGATTTGTTGGCCACAGTGCCCTTACCAAATTTCCCGCGTTGTTCAGGCATGCTTGAAATAAATCAAGACGTTCTTCTGCGTTGGCTTCAATATTATCTGTAGCCTGCTCATCTGGCATTATTACAATTGCCGACGTTGGATCAGTATTAGACTTCATAATGCAGAAAAAAGTTAAACAAAATGGATGAGCGGTTGTATCCCCGTCAAAATGAAATAAATTCACTGTAGCACGGGTTCCTATCACAACAGCCCAGCCAATCAGATGTTGTCTCAAATGAAGAACAATGTGGGAGCCAATCTGATGCTGTCACGTCAGATAGAACGACATAGTAGTTGCATCCAATCAGACTCTGACATGACAGGCAAGATAATCTGGCAACAATTCTGATCTTGTTGTTCCTCCTCTATTCTGGCAGCAGTTAAAAACACTCCACTGTGTACATTTGACCTGCAGAACTAACCCAAATTAACCTCTACCATCACCAGTACTTAAATTAAAGTTTATACTTTGCTGGAGAGTTTTATTGTTTTCTTCTTATTCACAGTTAAAACTGTTAAATGCTTGCCCCCTTGTTGATCCTGTTTTGAACTTACCCGTGTTCCCTTTGTTGCCCTGTCCCCTTCCTGGCTTCCTGTTGGTCCCTGTCCCTGTGTGCGTTTCTGTCCGTGTCTACGTGCCTGTCCCCGTGTCCATCCTTGGTGGTGTCCTCAGAGTCCTTGTGCCCATCTCTGTTCCCCAAGTTGTCACCCAAGTTGTCAACCACTTTGTTTCCGTCCCTGTCTCCGTCATCCTTCGCCTGTTTGCCTCTGCGTCCCAGTCTTCCCGACTGTCCGGTCCTGTACTCTTGACCCCATCTTGTCCGGCCCCCTCGGTTCCACCTTCTGTGCCAGCTCCCTGTCCTGTCCCATTTAGTCCTGTCCCCACGTCGCCACTCGTTCCTTGTCCCGGTTCTCCCTTACGTCTGGTGTCTGGTCCATTGTGTCCGTTCTGCCCTGTGCCTGTTGTCCCTGCCCCGCCCCCGCCCGCTCGTCTCCCTCTGTGTCGTGGTGTCTCTGTCCCCGGCATCTGTCCGGCCATCCCTGTTTGGCGTGCCCCGGAGTTGCACGCCTTGAGGGGGAGTTATGTCACGTCCAGCCCCTCCCTCCTCCCTGGTCCCGCCTAGCTTCTCCGTTCCCATTGTTTCTCCCTCTGTCTGTCACACCCTTGTTGTTAGTGCACACACCTGAGTCTCGTTTCACCGTCTTGTTTTCTGTGTATATAATCCCCGTGGTGTTTCACTCCCGTGTCGGTCATTGTGTGCTTGTAGTGTGAGTTCCTCCCTGTTTTCCTGCTCGTGATTTGGAAATCCCTGCTATCATGTTTCTTGTTCTTGTTATCTGCCCCCCTTCTAGTTTTAGTTATTATACGTTGTTCTCCTCGTTGCCCTGCCTCCCAGCTCTGCGTAGTCTTTCCTGGTTTAAATTTGTTTTGTTTGTTAGTTTCTCTGTCCCTGTACATATCCCTAGTTTTGTTTGTGTAGTCTGGTTTAGTCATTTGTCTGATTCCTTGCCCTGTTAATCCTGGTTTAAGCCTGGTTTATACTTGAAGCGTCGCGAGGGTCCACGGCAAAAATGACGTAATCACCGTGGCTCCGTCCGTGCGCGAGAGCCTCGCGCGTTGTCCATTCGCGAGATCGTCCACCTCTCGAATTTTGTAACTTCGATTATAGACTTCGTCCATAGATTTTTATATTTTCTGTATACTGCTCCAACACTGAAATTTTCCCATGTGGGATAATAATGTGGGACTATTTTATCTTATATTTACTGTACATTAAATATACATAGTATTACTGTATTGGGATACATATTCTGTATAATTCAATAATGAATGTAAACCATAATAATTTCACTTGATTGTGTACATGTGACATGTTTTCACTGTTTATTTTTGTTGTTTGTTTGTTTTTGCAGTGTCATATATCCCTTCGGTTTTGTTGACCTCACATCTCCTACCTGTAGTGTTTCCGGTCTCCAAAGACCGGTCTGTTTTAACACAAACAAAAAATTTCACAACCAAATTTATTGGTGTGTGTGTGTCTGTGTGTGTGCACGCACGCATGTGAATTCATGCACATGAGTTGCATGTCACACTCAGATCAGAGTGGGCCTTGCAAACATAGGCATACCATGTGTGTGTGTGTCTGTGTCTGTGTGTAGGTGTGTGTGTAGGTGTGTCTGTGTGTGTGTGTGTGTGTGTGTGTGTGTGTGTGTGTGTGTGTGTGTGTGTGTGTGTGTGTCTGTGTGTGTTTAGGTGTGTCTGTGTGTGTTTAGGTGTGTGTGTGTGTGTGTGTGTGTGTGTGTGTGTGTGTGTGTGTGTGTGTGTGCACGCGCACATGTGAATTCATGCACATGAGTTGCATGTCACACTCAGATCAGAGTGGGTCTTGCAAACATAGGCATAACGTGTGCGTGTCTGTGTGTAGGTGTGTGTGTGTAGGTGTGTGTGTGTCTGTGTCTGTGTGTGTAGATCTGTGTAGGTGTGTGTGTAAGTGAGTGACTGTGTGTGTGTATGTATGTAGGTGTGTGTGTGTGTCAGTGTGTAGGTGTGTGTGTGTAGGTGTGTGTGTGAGCGAGTGAGTGAGTGTCTGTGTGTGTGTGTGAGTGAGTGTGTGTGAGTGAGTGTGTGTGTGTGTAGGTGTATGTGTGTCTGTGTGTGTAGGTGTATGTGTGTGAGTGTGTATGGGTATGTTTTCTGTCTGATAGATGAATATATTCTGAATACCCATTCATTTCCTGTGACGGTCACGCTTGACCGGCAACAACACAGATGTAAAACGTTGGTTTAAAACACTCAAAATTCAATAAAAAAGATTATAATCACTTTTATATGTTCCAGTGCATAGTGTGGAGGATGGCATAAGGCCTTGCAGCAATTAGATGTAAAACACAATATTTATGAGTGGTTTAGGTTGTAAATCGGTCAGATTTGACCCAAACACGACAAGAGGGGATATTCTTGTCAATAGGATTTATAGCCCAGTACTTCATTGTAGAAATGGTGATTCTATGTCAAGTCTGCTCTCCTCTGGTAAACTGCTGTCATTACAGTTTAATGATGAGGAATAATATCGTGTTGATGCATCAGTGTTCCAAACAAGCTCACTGTTGTCTTTAACTGATCCTAGGGTACTGTACATTAAAATTATATAGTTTATCTCCCATAATATCATATAAACAAAGTGTATTCCTGGATGGACATTAAATGGACTTGGAGAATATAGTGACTCAAAATAGTTTAAATTCCAAATTGTTTTTAAAATAATGAATAACTGATAACTGAATAATTCAAAACTGGTGTAAACTGTTATTTATTGCTTTGAATTTATTATTGTTCAATTATAACTATTATCTGTGTATTTTCTGTACAGTGTATCTGTGTAGTAGGAGGAGGTTTTTTTACAGTGTATCTGTAGTAGGAGGTTTTTGTACAGTGTATCAATGTTTCATGTCACTGTGGACCTCATAGCACAGTAGTACAGAGCAGAGTCTGATACTGCAGCAGTGGAGATCCACAGATTCATGCATCTTTGGTCTTTTTCCTTTGTAACCTTTGCAGACATTCTAGGAAGATTAGGGTCACTGTTCAGTTGATTTTCAAATGCAAGAAGAAGAAACTCTGGTCTGGATGAGGGAAACTGGCGATACCACTGAAGATCATCACTAGTGCCCCCACTGTGACTGCAGGAGAGAGTAACAGTTTCCCCCTCTGACACATGCTTTACTGTGGCAAGTGGAAGAACTTGTGGTGTAATCTTCCCTAGAATGAGAAAATATGAAATTTAAAAAATAATAATTTGGTCTTCAACCAATAGAAAATTGCACTCATATAATAATAACAAATATCACATCAAATTATATCTTGTATTGTCATGTCATATGAGACAAAGTTGATTATCATGAAGATAAACTCACCTAAAAGTGTGAGTAGGAGAGAAAGTGTAAAGAACGGCATGATGATGGAGATGTGAAGTGAGTGAAAGCCAAAGCTGACAGGGATTCATGTAGTTTTATTCTGAGATACAGAGCTGCATTCTGTCTCTCCACCTTGTAGATGATTAGCCACACCCCCTCACCCACATCACAACCCAGCAATTTAACATTAACGTATGCTATATTCAACAAAGCCATTAGCCAATATTAGTGAAGTTATCATTCTTGGATGTAATACACACACTTGGGTCAAAGACAAAGCACCCAACTTCAGTTCTTTAGTTTTATTTATCATAGCCTAGGTAACAATTGTAAGGTGTAAGTAATGCCGTCTGATATGTCCCTCCCAGCCTCACCTGCTACTAATAATCACCACGCCCCCTTTTCAGTCATATATATATATATATATATATATATATATATATATATATATATATATATATATATATATGTATATATATATATATATATATATATATATATATATATACACCTTCCCACCACTTCCTCGTTGCGAAGTATTGCCGTTTCCATGCAGCATACCAAGCGTTTCCATTGCCTGTTAGATCTCCTGTGCTCTGACCCTTGCTTATTCCCCAGACCTCACCTCGTGCCTAGCCCTCCTGTACCTCCCAGATTCTGCCCTCTCGTTATGACCCTGGACCGCCCTGACCATCCCAAGAAAACGATATTGCTACTACATCTAGCGCTAGTGATACGTGTGCCGTTTTCTGTAAACGTGATTCATTTGAATAAAAGCGGTATACTTCCGCAGTTGGATCCCTCTTTGTCTGGTCAATACGTTACATAAGGTCTTCATGTACTTCAATAAACCAACTTCAAGTAACAACAAAAATCACAACAAATTTCAAGTGGGAAAAAATAAGTACACTACATAATTCAGTATTATGTAGAAACACTGAGAGTTATAACAAAAGTTATTAGCAGGATCTTAAAGTGAATATTATTTGTAAGAGTTTCAGTCTGACGCTGGGAGCATAATAGACACACACAGACTATAAAGTTCATTTAAAGAGGCAGTACTGACGTCCTGAGGTCCTGACATGACAAACTCAAAAATACAAGAGAAATATCTTGGGCTTTAATATCACTGAGATTTGTTGGTTGTCACATTTCTAGGACACATGGATGGTATTTTTATGACAATAAGAAAGCTCTAATTCGTTATCGTAAACTATTTTCATTATTCTCTTGATGTGAATGGTGCATATTGTTGTGATTTTGGGTTTATTTTTGCTTAGCAATAGCATTAGCTACAATAATATTTTGCTTACCATTAACATAATATAGTAATTAAATATAACTACTGCATTAGATGTGTTTAAGCTGTAAACCCTAAGAAGGGCCTTGGGAAATCATGATGTGTAAGGAGTTTCAAAGGGAAGATGACCCGGTCAACAGGAAGTTGAGAACCGCAGTGTTAGACTGATAAATGAGAAGTACAACATACCGGTGTATGACAGCATCCCTTTGAACAGATATTCTAATATGTTGAAACAAATGGAAAAGTCATGTCTGCTTGAACAGCAAAATCATGTTTGCTCGAACAACAACACCATGTAAGGTATAGAAGAAGATCTAAGCGTTTGGGGGCGGAGAAATCATATATAAAGACGGCGTGTACAAACACTTCTTGGGTCTCTCCGATGTAAATGTTAGGATGTGAGATCCCCAGAGATATCTTTTAATAAAGGTCTTTTTGTTGTTGCTATAATTTTGGTATGGTTGTTCCTGCTATCTCCTTCCCATCAAACGAACGCGCTGGGCTAAAGTGGTAGGTAGAAGTTTAAAGCCCTCAACAATATCTAATAATTAGGGGTGGGATGCGATTAAAAACATTAATCGAATTAATTACAAGCTTTGTAATTAATTAATCGAAATTAATCGCATTTTAATCACATTTCAATATTTAACATGAGAAATATTAATTTAAGTTTGAATGATGAATGAATCAATGATATAAGCATAAACTTCAACATCTTGTTTATGTTTCCACCAGTCTACTATATAGACCAATAGATAAGTGCAGAAAACAGAGCAAACAGTTTTCAGAACACTGGAAATTCTGACTAAATTTTTTTTATTTTGGGAGCTTTGCTCAGGATATTGGAAGAATAAGAAGAACTAGCAGAGTTCTATCGTAAATCAGAAGATGTTTTTTAACACCATTTTAGATTTTCTTTAAATTTCCCAGGCTTCTGCCACAGCCATAAATCCTCTACACAGGCATATCCATAGTGCGTGTGTGTGGGAGTGTGCGTTTGTGTGGATATACATGTGTGTGTAGGTGTGTATGTGTGTGTGTTTTTGTATGTGTATATGGAAGTGTGTAGGTGTACACATAATGAGGGTGTATATAAGGGGATGTGTGTATATAGGAGGCTGAGTGTATGTGTGAGGACAGCTGGTTCTGGGACGGGGGCCTGTCATGCCCGGTCCTCTCCCGGCTGCTCCCCTGTGGTTACTTCTCCCCTCCGGAGGGGGGCGCTTTGGGGTTCCGGTGCCCAGCTTGGTGCTCCGGCGTGGCGGTTGGCCCACTCCCCTGGGCAGCTCGAGACTCTTTGGTGGGAGCGGGGCCCTGCCGGGTGATGGGTGGCTCTCGGGGGCGTGCGGTGCTGGGGCCTTGCTACTGGCCGATGGTGGGGGAGGGGGGGGGGCATCCTGGAGGGAGGCTCTGTTTCCTCTGGTTCCCCTGGGCCTGCGCTCCTTGGTTGGGGTGGCGCTGTCCGGGGTCTCCCCCTCCCGCCTGCTGGGGTGGGCATGTGGGGGTCACGATGAAGTGCAGCCCTGGAACTCCACTGCTCCTGGAAGGGCCGTGGGTGGGTGTGATTCCCGGGTCTTTCTCTGCCTGCCTCTGGCCTTTGGGGGAACGTTGTTGCATTGTCATGAACAATAAACTCTGGTCTTGAACTGGGATACTGGTGATACCAGTAAAGAGCATCATTTGTACTGTATTTGCATGTTATAATAACTTCCTCCCCCTCTGAGATGTGCTTCTCTGGTGTAAGTGACTCAATTGTCTGTGCTGAGATCTCTCCTGAAGAAGAAAATTGTAAAGAAATTTCAGTATTTCAGTAAAAAAAGTATTTGTTGAATTCTTCCAAGTTGCTCCATCATTTTTGACAAATTATTTTTCATTTAGCAATAAAACATTAAGTTAAACTCACCTGAAAGTGTCACTAGGGCAAACAATACAAATAGGAACATGATGGAGATGTGAAGTGAGTGAAAGCCAAAGCTGAATGGGATTCATGTAGTTTTATACTGAGATACAGAGCTCCAGCCTTACACCACCTCACATTGCTCAACCTTTACACGACCCCATGCTCCATCCTTATACCATCCAACATCATCAAGCTATGTGATTTCACTTCCATTTTATAGATGCATATTTCTATCTTATGAATATATAATTCCTATTTAAGCTTATCTGTGTTAGGAGGTTTTGTACAGTGTAGCTGGGTTTCCTGTCACTGTGGGCTCCATGGCACAGTAGTACAGAGCAGAGTCTGATACTGCAGCAGAGGAGATCAGCAGGTTCATACGTCTTTGGGTTTTTTCCTTTATAACTTCTGCAGACATTCTAGGAAGATTAGGGTCACTGTTCAGTTGATTTTCAAATGCAGGAAGAAGAAACTCTGGTCTAGATGTTGGAAACTGGCGATACCACTGCAGATTATAAGCATTACTATCACTGTAACTGCAGGAGAGAGTAACAGTTTCCCCCTCTGACACATGCTTTACTAGGTCAACTGGTTCAATGTTCTGTGTTGAGACTTCACCTGGTAAGGATGGAAAATGAAACATTCAGCAGACATATTCATTCATAAAAACATACAGGTATGTTAATGTTTTATAAGATTGTTCTGCATCGTGGAACAAAAAATATGTACAGTCGTGAAGATAAACTCACCTAAAAGTGTGAGTAGGAGAGAAAGTGTAAAAAGCAGCATGATGATGGAGATGTGAAGTGAGTGTAAGCCAAAGCTGAATGGGATTCATGTAGGTTTATATTGAGATACAGAGCTCCACCCTTACACCACCTCACACTGCTCCACCCTTACACCACCTCACACTGCTCCACCCTTACACCACCTCATACTGCTCCACCCTTACACCACCTCACACTGCTCCACCCTTACACCACCTCACACTGCTCCACCCTTACACCACCTCATACTGCTCCACCCTTACACCACCTCACACTGCTCCACCCTTACACCACCTCACACTGCTCCACCCTTACACCACCTCATACTGCTCCACCCTTACACCACCTCACACTGCTCCACCCTTACACCACATCACACTGCTCCACCCTTACACCACCTCATACTGCTCCACCCTTACACCACCTCATACTGCTCCATCCTTACACCACCCCAGACTGCTGATTGCAGATTTACAAGCGTCTGGCTAATGGATAAATATATTTGATTTCAGATCCTCCTCCTAACTACAGAGTTCATTTTCGGTTCTTATGCAAATCTTCTTAAAGTCTGCCCTCCTGTGGCAGATTATTGTCATTACAATGTGATAATAGTAGAATAATGCTCAACCTTTTGCATTTTGTGGTGATGAGATCAGCTGACTTTTCAATATTCTGTTGTAATAGATACTGCATATCTAGTTATATCATAGAAACTATTTGTCACCTTAAGGGCTCTGAGACTCGAGTATGTTTTTATTGTCGAAAATCAGGTAATTTAATAGCTGACTGTCGAGTATTAATATGGAAGAATGCCCAAACTCCTAATAAGGAGGTTGCTCTGATCAAAACATTGTGGTGTCGATGACTCTTGTACCTTTTCTGATTGGTGGGGTGGTTTCTATTCCAGGTCAGGTAGAAACAAATTGCCCAGTGACTGTGTTACGAGATACCGGTGCTGTCATTTCTTTTAGAAGGGATTTTACCGTTGTCTGAAAACACTTATTATGGTGTTGATCGATTAGTTCAAGGTATGGGATCTGGATATGTGTCTTTTCCTTTGCATTCCATTCATTTGCAGTCAGAACTTGTCACGGGAGTTGTAACTGTTGCTGTTTATGCTGAGGTCAAGTATTTATTGCAGAACGGTTTTGCCATCCTAAGTACCAGTCCATGGAGTTCGCTCTGTATCCTCGTTCCTAAACCCGATGGTACATCTCGTTTTTGCACAGATTATCGCAAGGTAAATGCTATTACTCGATCAGATGCTTTTCCTTTGCCATGAGTGGATGACTGTGTAGACAGAATAGGCTCAGCCACCTACGTTATTGGCAGGTCACATTAACGGCCCGTGCATCGGATGCTTTTGTCACACCAGATAACTGTTTGCAATATACGGTCATGGCTTTTGGCATGAAAAATGTGCCTGCAACCTTTCAGCGACTAATGAATCACGTCTTGAGTGAGTTACCCAACTGTGAAGCCTATCTTGATGATGTCGTTGTGTACTCGGATACCTGGTCAGAACATCTGGAAAATTTAGAGGCTGTGTTTAAACATTTACAGGATGCTTCACTGACCCTAAACTTGGCCAAATGCGAATTTGGAAAAGCAATGGTAGTCTATTTAGGCAAAGTGGTAGGAAACGGATGTGTGCGACCTATAAATGCAATTTTCCTGTGCTGACCACCAAATGCGAACTTCATAGGTTTTTAGGACTGGTTGGTTATTATCGAGGATTCTGTCGTAATTTTTCATTTGTGGTGTCTCCCTTTACAGATCTATTAACGAGTCCAAGTTATGGTGTAATCTAATAACCAACTGATCAACGTTACCGTGGCAACAAATTCACCAAACTACTTCTAGCAAGCTTGCTAATGCAGCTACACTGACTGAAACAAAGGCGATCAATTCCCTGTTAAACTGTGAAAGAGACTCTCATTCCTGGATTCCATATCCAGAAGGACGATTCCCAACACACCTGGACAACGTCACTTTTTTATCAACGAGGAGCCTCTGGTGGAAATACCCTCCTAATTCCAGGAGAATTCAGGGAGGACAACGAAACCACCCAAACATCCTCAACACATGAGAGTCTAACCGCTGGGCATACTTTATAAAAGGGCATCGTTACTTGAACTGTAGACTTAACTAAGTTTTCTGAATGTTTGTGTTCAACTTTATTGTCATAGTTCTCCACCTTGCATGCGGTCTCTTGATGTCTATCTTCTGCTGATAGCTGATATAGTCTTCCCCATTCTCAGATACACCACATTCATTTTTAGTTATTAAGCCAGCGCCATTTTAGTTGCTTTGTTCTCCAGGAGAACTGTGACTACAACTCCTGCCTCCTCAAACACGCACGCCCACATGCGCACATACTCTCCTCCCCTTTCCACAAACACACACACTAGATGCAGAGTCTTCACTGTAAATATACTGATCTTTGTTGATGCTGTTTGTGTTGAATTACCTGATTCGATGCAAGCTGTTCAGCTTTCTTTAGAGCCACTCTGTTATGCATACGAGTGGCAGCTGGGCACCTGTCCCACGGGAGATATTAAGTCAGAACTGATAACATTTGCGCAGAATGCTACTAACCCCACAGGTACTGAGTTCATGACTCCGTGTATGTTGCATTGCACATGTTGCAAGGACGGATGGCGGTGGAATGGACAGAGATACAATGAAGTTTACTTCCCCAAAATAATGCGCATTTTATTTTATTTTTTTATAGTTTGTTTCTTCAAACAGTGCAAGTATGTACAGTGTCCCCAAAATAAAGTTTGAAAAATTGCAGAACATAAACTAAGCAAACTAAATATCTTCTAAATGCAAAAATAAACAGGCTTCAAGTTTGCCAGGCTAAATCAAGATGAATGATCCTGAGCACTTCTACACAGCCAAGTCTCATATGCCACAATGTTTACCTCTCAACTCCTGCTCATGAGCCTCTCCTTGGCTTCTATACCCATAGCCCCTCCCCACAGATGGGCCCATTGCACAAGTAAATCAATCAACTAAATAACAACATTTTTTTAATGAAAAATGACAACCGAAAAGAATAAACACAAAATACATAAATACCCAAAATTCTATATATATACTGCTGCAACACTGACATTTTCCCATGTGGGATAATAATATGGGACTATTTTATCTTTACTGTAAATTAAATATACATAGTATTACTGTATTGGGATACATATTCTATATAATTCAATAATTAATGTAAACCATAATAATTTCACTTGATTGTGTACATGTGACATGTTTTCACTGTTTATTTTTGTTGTTTGTTTTGTTTTTGCAGTGTCATATATTCTTGTCAATAGTATTTATATCCCAGTACTTCATTGTAGAAATGGTGATTCTATGTAAAGTCTGCCCTCCTCTGGTAGACTACTGTCATTACAGTGTGATGATGAGGAATAATATTGTGTTGATGCATCAGTGTTGCAAACAAGCTCACTGTTGTCTTTATGTTAAAATTATATAGTTTATCTCCCATAATATCATACAAATAAAGTGTATTTCTGGATGGACATTAAATGCACTTTATAGAATATAGTGACTCAAAATAGTTTACATTCCAAATTGTTTTTAAAATAATGAATAACTGATAACTGAATAATTCAAAACTGGTGTAAACTATGTTTTTTATTGCTGTGAATTGATTATTATTCAATTATAACTATTATCTGTGTAGTTTCTGTACAGTGTATCTGTGTAGTAGGAGGAGGTTTTTGTACAGTGTATCTGTAGTAGGAGGTTTTTGTACAGTGTATCAATGTTTCCTGTCACTGTGGGCCTCACGGCACAGTAATACAGAGCAGAGTCTGATACTGCAGCAGAGGAGATCCACAGATTCATGCGTCTTTGGTCTTTTTCCTTTGTAACCTTTGCAGACATTCTAGGAAGATTAGGGTCACTGTTCAGTTGATTTTCAAATGCAAGAAGAAGAAATTCTGGTCTGGATGAGGGAAACTGGCGATACCACTGAAGATCATCACCAGGGCTCCCACTGTGACTGCAGGAGAGAGTAACAGTCTCCCCCTCTGACACATGCTTTACTGTCGCAAGTGGAAGAACTTTCTGTGATGTAATCTTCCCTAGAATGAAAAAATAGGAAAATTTAAAAATAATAATTTGGTCTTCAGTGGTGAAACAACCAATAGAAAATTGCACTCATATAATAATAACAAATATCACATCAAATTATATCTTGTATTGTCATGTAATATGAGACAAAGAATCATGAAGATAAACTCACCTAACAGTGTGAGTAGGAGAGAAAGTGTAAAGAGCAGCATGATGATGGAGATGTGAAGTGAGTGAAAGCCAAAGCTGAATGGGATTCATGTAGTTTTATACTGAAATACAGAGCTCCACCCTTACACCACCTCACACTTCTCCACCCTAACAGCACTTCTTACCCTCATTTTATAGCAAACTTTAAGATGATGCTGATTAAACTTACTTCATTATGAAAATTTGACATATAAATAATTTATGTAACCAGTGCTTCAAATATTAATTTCTAATTTTTTGCTCTATATCTTGTTGGTTTTGCAGTTAATTCAAACAAAACTGACTGTTTGTAACATTGTCAGAACCACATTCATTCACTTAAATAAAGTGTTTTTCCATCCCTGTTCTTGCTCCCTATAGTCGCCGCCAATGCAAACATCACTGCAGAAAACGCACTACCAGTAACCTCATCTACCCTCCACTCTCAACAAACACCCCAATCATAGCGACCGGGGGGCTCTGGAACTGCCAGTCTGCAGTCCAGAAAGCAGACTTCATCACAGCCATTGCAGCTCATCAGTCCCTTGACTTCTTGGCCCTAACAGAGACATGGATCACCCCAGAGAACTCTGCTACTCCTGCTGCCCTGTCATCTGCATTTTCCTTCTCGCACTCTCCAAGACAGACTGGAAGGGGAGGTGGCACTGGATTGCTTCTGTCCAGTTGCTGGCGCTTTACTCCTTACACTTTCCCACAAATTACCACCTCAACATTTGAGTATCATGCTGTCACTGTATGCTTCCCAACCACACTTCACATCATTGTTGTTTATCGTCCACCCTGCACTCTAGGTAACTTCACTGAGGAATTGGACACACTTCTGAGCCTCCTCCCTAAAGATGAAACTCCTCTTCTTCTGCTTGGTGACTTCAACCTCCCAACAGATAAACTACAATCATCTGGCGTTCTTCCTTTGCTGTCATCATTCAACCTCAACCTCACCCAGTATTCTCCAACGCACAGAGCAGGCAATGTCTTAGACCTGGTCTTCACCAAACCACCTACAGTGATGGACATTGCAGTAACTCCTCTCCACTGTTCAGATCATCACCTTGTATCTTTTTCCTTATCTCTTCCTCCCCACCGTCACACCCTTACTGCTACAGGCACTACCACCATCCGTCGTAACCTTCATTCCATCTCTCCATCAGTACTAGCCTCTACTATCACCACAGCCCTCCCGTCCCATGACTCTTTCTCTTGTCTCTCCACAGACATCGCCACTGACACTTTATTGTCCTCCCTCTCTTCATCTATTGACCTCTTATTTCCCCTCTCTTCCAAACCCACAAGATCCTCCCCACCTGCTCCTTGGCTCTCGGACACCTTACGTAACAACCAACGAGAACTGAGGATGGTTGAGAGGCGATGGAGGAAATCGAAGCTTACTGCTGATCTTCACTTGTATCAGTCTCTCCTGTCCCTATTCTCCATGGAACTAATTGCTGCCAAGACATCATTCTACAGAGAGAAGCTGGAGGCATCTACATCAGATCCACGCAAGATGTTCAAAATCTTCTCTTCTCTCCTCAAACCCTCCCCCCCTCCAACTCCCACTTCTCTTACTGCAGATGATTTTGTCACCTTCTTTGAAGAGAAGGTCAATACGATTCGCAGCACCTTTTCCCTAGTCCCTGTGCCCACTGTGTCCCCTCCTACTCCTCCCTTTTCTCTAATCTCCTCTCTCAGCTGAGATGGTGCTTCAGCTGCTGACATCCAGCAGTCCCACCACATGCCCTCTGGACCCCATCCCATTCACACTCCTCCAGACAACCTCCCACGAACTCTTCCCTTTCATCTCGACCATCATCAACAACTCCTTATCTTCAGGAATTGTGCCATCATCATTCAAGGCGGCTAGGGTGGTGCCAATCCTAAAGAAACCCAACCTTGATGCCACCAACATCAGCAACTACAGACCGGTATCTCTCCTCTCATTCCTTTCTAAGATCCTTGAACGGGCTGTACACAACCAGCTATCCTCTTTTCTCTCACAGAACCAGCTTCAGGACCCCAACCAATCTGGCTTCAAGCCAGCACATTCTACGGAAACTGCACTCATTGCAGTAACTGAGAAACTCCATGCGGCTAGAACAACTGGACTATCATCAGTTCTGATTCTGCTTGACCTTTCGGCGGCCTTTGACACAGTCAATCACAAGATCCTCCTGTCCATCCTCTCAGGCCTTGGTATCACTGGCAATGCATGGACGTGGTTTGCATCCTACCTGGAGGGTCGTTCCTACCAAGTAACATGGGGAGGATCAACATCCACGCCATGCAAACTCTCCACCGGTGTTCCACAAGGCTCAGTGCTGGGTCCACTTATTTTTTCCCTTTATACCCGCTCACTGGGTGAGTCAATCTCTGCACATGGCTTCTCTTATCACTGTTATGCGAATGACACCCAGCTCTTCTTTTCCTTCCCACCTTCTGACACACAGGTTTCAGCTCGAATCTCTGCATGTCTAAAAGACATTGCCTCTTGGATGGCAGCTCACCACCTAAAGCTTAACCCAAGCAAGACAGAGATGCTGTACATCCCTGCAAGAGTCAGTCCTCATCGTGATCTTTCTATCTCATTCGAGAACACCGTGATCACTCCATCCATGGAAGCGCATAGCCTTGGTGTAGTTGTCGACAATCAACTGTCCTTCACGGCCCACGTTGCTAACACAACACGATCATGCAGATTCACCCTTCACAACATTCGGAGGATTCGGCCATTTCTCTCTAGGAAGGCCACTCAGGTCCTTGTCCAGTCCCTTGTCATCTCAAGACTGGACTACTGCAACTCCCTTCTGGCTGGTCTTCCTATGCATGCCATCAAACCCCTGCAACTGATCCAGAACGTTGCTGCTCGGCTGGACTTCAACCTTCCCAAGTTCAGCCATGTCACTCCCTTGCTGTGCTCCCTCCACTGGCTTCCGGTAGCTGCCCGCATCAAATATAAAACCCTGGTGCTGGCCTACAAAGCAAAGAATGGTCCAGCTCCTTTACCACTTGATGGCCATGGTAAAACCCAGATGCATACCTAGAGCCCTCCGCGCCTCAAGTATGTCTCGTCTTGATCCTCCATCATCCAGGACACATGGGAGACAAGCATCCAGACTTTTCTCTGTCCTGGCTCCAAGGTGGTGGAATGAACTTCTTGTGTGTCCGAACATTGGAGTCACTTGCTGTCTTCAGACGCCGACTGAAGACCCACCTCTTTCAAGTGCACTTTGCATAATTATGCTTCGTCTATTGTGCTTTATCGTCTCTTTCCTCAGGTGTTTGTTACAGGTATTACTGTCTTAATTACTGTCTTACTGTCTTTTTCTCAGGTATTGTGCATAATTGGGTTATAGGAATTGTTTACTGTCTTTTTCCTCAGGTGATGTGTATATTCAGGTATAATTGTTAGGTATCATTTGACTTTTGTCTAGTGGTTTTTCCAGCTTAGAGTACCTTGTGTTCAGGACTATCTATTCTACCTTGGAGATTCCAAGCAACTACATAGCACTTTTGTAAGTCGCTCTGGATAAGAGCATCTGCTAAATGCCATAAATGTTAATGTAAATGATTGTTATCTTCATTTATTACTGCAGACACTCCTGGTACTGGGGGATCAGCTTTTAGTTCAAGTTTATCTTCATCAACCAGGTAAAGAAACTGTGGTCTGGATCTGAAATACTGATGATACCACAGCAGAGAATCAGATGCATAAGATCCATTGTACTGACAGGAGAGGGTAACAGGATTTCCTTGTAGGACATTTATAGTGGAGGAGACTGGTCCTATTCCCTCTCCAGAACTATAACCTGCTGAAGAGATTCAAAGAGAAGAGGGGAACATTTCAGGATTAGTTTGGTTTAGTAGGTGTAAACTCTTCTTTATTGTATAAAATCTTATCCAGTTACTAAGTTCATCCAGTGCATAATGTTTATTTCTGTTCTTATAATGTTCAGTAATCATGTGCATCTTACCTAAAATGAGATACAGAACCCAGTGTCCACTAACACATGCCATGACTGAACTGCAGACTCAGTTTCTGATACAGATTCTCCTGTTCTTCATCTTCCCTTAGAACAACCCAGTGTCACATCACCTGCAGTTTCAGGAGTTCTAGATGAACACTGCCCCCTTCTGGAGGGATTACTGCATGACTGGGTATCAGGAGGAAATGTTTATAGTCACACAGCTCCCAATGAATTAATAGTAGAAACAACTATTTCCACTACTGCTAAATGACCACTGATCTGATAATTCAAAAATCATGTAAACACAGGGATGCTCCACATGTGTGCGTGTCCACAGTCTGAGAGCTCTTAAAATTAAAGTCAAAATCAAAATTACTGTTATTCCTTATCACCACAAATGTGCTAAACTGATTGTAGAATGAAAAATAGTTTCATCTGGCATTTGCCACAAACCAGCAGCAGATGATAGTGCTTCTAGTAAATACATGCCATACAACTCTACATTTTCATACAGTAGATTAAATAAGCACTAAACACAGGACACAAGGCTGTATTCCAGTTTTTCTAGAATTTCATTTTCATTTCATCAATGTTTCAATAATATTTCATAGACTAATCCAAATCTTAGTTGAGTACCTGCATTAGTTCATTCAACAAAAGCTCTCATTTTGTTTGGAACACATTTTTGTACAGGGTATCTGTGTAGTAGGAGGTTTTTGTACAGTGTATCTGGGTTTCCTGTCACTGTGGGCACCATGGCACAGTAGTACAGAGCAGAGTCTGATACTGCAGCAGAGGAGATGTTCAGATGTAAAAGCCTTTTGCTGTTTTCAGTTATAGCTGATAGACGAGGAAGATGAGAGGCAACAATTTCAGTACTGAATGGAGAAATGGAAACAATAAACTCTGGTCTTGAACTGGGATACTGGCGATACCAGTGAAGAGCATTGTTGGTGTTACTGTAATTACACGTTATAATAACTTCCTCCCCCTCTGAGACGTGCCTGTCTCTTGTAAGTGGTTGTATTGTCTGTGCTGATGTCTCTCCTGGAAAAGAAAAATGATAAAGAAAATTCCATAAAATAGATGTTGTTTGTTGCAGTGTGCAGCATTAATGTTCATTAATTTAAATGAACATTAAAAATAAAGTTTGACAATTTTTTCTTATATATTTAGTTATCAAATCATAATAAAAAGCAAAACAAAACAAGAAGGAAAAGTTAAAGATAAACTCACCTAACAGTGTGAGTAGGAGAGAAAGTGTAAAGAGCAGCATGATGATGGAGATGTGAAGTGAGTGAAAGCCAAAGCTGAATGGGATTCATGTAGTTTTATTCTGAGATACAGAACTGCATTCTATCTCTCCACCTTGTAGATGATTAGCCACACCCCCTCACCCACATCACAAACAACAAGTTAACATTAACGTATGCTATATTCAACAAAGCCATTAGCCAATATTAGTGAAATTATCATTCTTGGATGTATACACACCCTTGGGACAAAGTCAGAGCACCCAACTTCAGTTCTTCAGTTTTATTTATCATAGCCTACGTAACAATTATAACCTAGCCACTAGTGTGCACACACCAGTGTACTTTTGTGTCTGTCCTAAGCCCGGATAAATAGAGAGGGTTGCGTCAGGAAGGGCATAATGTGTAAAAACTGTGCCAAATCAAATGATGCGGATCAAAAATAGAAATTCCATACCGGATCGGTCGAGGCCAGAGGTGGGGACTCGAGTCACATGACTTGGACTCGAGTCAGACTCGAGTCATTAATATTAAGACTTTTGACTTGACTTGAAAAAATATTCAGAGACTTAGACTTGACTTGGACTTTTACACCAATAACTTGGGACTTGAATTGGACTTGAACCTGTTTACTTGCAAAGACTTGATTTTTTTAAACCCCAAATCTAAATTTTAAAACGCATATTAATATTTATAAAGTGCGCCCCATTAATTTCATTTCCGTCCTTCTGACGCAGACCGGCTGTCACGTGGGGCTACGCCCCCTCTCCTAGCTGTCACCCTGGGTTCCCTCGTGTTCGTGTTCTTGCCCGTTTGTCCCGCCCTGCTCGTTGGTTTTGATGGATTCCTTGTTAGTCACCACGCCCCTGTGTCATTGCCGTCACCTATCCCTTGTTTATTTCGTGTCCTTATAATCCTTGCACTTCCCCAGTCTCGCTATCGTTTGGTGCTTGGCTGTTTCGTCTTGATCGTGAGTTGCTCTGTGTTTCCCCGTCGTGTTTTCGTCATGCCTGTTTACCTTTGTTACTCTGACTGCACTCCCGTTATGACCCCGGACTGTTTCTCTGATGATGGCTATGGAATATCCTGTAATAAATCTCGCTCTTCTCAGCATTTGTGTCCGTCTCCTTGCCCCGCAGAGCGAGCTGCGTTACACCGGCGTTACACCAGATTCTGTGACCGTCGAGTTTTGTGACCACAGGGGGTGCTATTTCACAGTTTCTGTTCAGAGGCACAAACACTTTACGAATGCTACGTAAACTACGCTGATGCACTTTCTTTACTCATTTTGTTGGTGTCCACGAGCCAAAATATGACAGATGTTTATATTTACATTTATTGTCTCTTAATTACATAAATGTACTTAAACAAGATTTACCATCCCCTCACCATTGCAGCCAACAAAGAAATCATGAATGGGATGTACAGGTGAGCCTTTTTAACTGGGGTCACCAATTCTGACGGCAGCCATCAGAATATGTGACCCCACTGAATCTCCAGGTAACAATAGTAGCCTACACCGTGACCCCACAATAACAGAAAACAATGAAAAATAACCCTAACCTTTTATTAGTCTATATTTAAACATTTTATCCAAATGTTTAAAATAACGATTCGTAATGACAGCATCTTGCTTACGATGAATCTTGCTATTTTCGTGTAATATGATGTAACGAAACATTCTTGTTTAAGTACATTTATGTAATTAAGAGAAGATAAAATGTAAATGATCTGTCATCTTTTGGCTGGCGGACACCAACAAAACGAGTAAAGAAACGCATCAGCGTAGCGTTCGTAAAGCGTTGGTGCCTGTAAAAAAAAAAAAAACTCGAAAGGACTTGAAATTCCAAGTTTCAGACTTGGGACTTGACTTGACGTTTGCTTGTCTTGACTCGAGACTTGACTTGAGTTGACTGTCTTTGCTTGAGACTTGACTCGGGACTTGAGGATAAAGACTTGGACTTACTTGAGACTTGCAAAACACTGACTTGGTCCCACCTCTGGTCGAGGCCCAGGTTAACAACGACCGCCACTGCTGCTGTTGTCCAACAGAGCTTTAGTGGAAATTGGACTACTGTTGTGACAAGGAGGAGGAGGAGAGAGGGGAAGAGGGTTCTGAGTTGGTACGTTGAATGTGGGCTCAATGACAGGTTAGAGTTACCAGGGGAGAGTGTAGCTAAACAGCATAGGAGGGTGATATGTAGGATGGTTTTTGAGGTGAAGAAGAGGAAAAGAGTGAGAGCGGAACCTAAGATCAGGTGGTGGAAGTTAAAGGATGAGGACTGTGGTGTAAAATTCAGGGATGAGGTGAGGCAGGTACTGGGTAATGGTGGTGGTGTTCTGGATACCTGGGATGAGACTTCAAATGCAGTGAGGGATGTGGCTAGGAAGGTACTTGGTGTGACCTCAGGACAGAAGAAGATAGACAAGGAGTCGTGGTGGTGGAATGAGGAAGTTCAGGAAAGTTTGAGAGGAAAGAGGTTGGCTAAAAAGAATTGGGATTTTCAGCGAGATGAAGAAAGTAGACAGAGGTACAAGGAGATGTGTCGTAAGGCAAAGCGAGCAGTGGCAGAAGCTAAAGAGAAGGCATATAGCAAGCTGTATGACAAGTTGGTCACTAAGGAAGGGGAAAAGCATCTGTACAGATTGGCCAGACAGAGAAACTGTGATGGGCAGGATGTGCTGCAGGTTAGGATGATAAAGGATAAACGTGGAAATGTGTTGTCTGGTGAGGAGAGTGTCTTGGGAAGGTGGAAGGAGTGTTTTGAGGAACTGATGAATCAAGAGAATGAAAGGGAAAGAAGGTTTGAAGAGGTAGAGGTTGTGAATCAGGAAGTGCCTCAGGTGAGAAAGGAGGAAGTAAGGGCTGCAATTCGGAGAATGAAGTGTGGTAAGGCAGTTGGAACGGATGATATTCCAGTGGAGGCATGGAAATGTTTGGGAGAGACAGCAGTGGAGTTTTTGACTGGGTTATTTAACAGAATCTTGGAAGGTCAGAAGATGCCTGAGGAGTGGAGACGAAGCATAATGGTGCCGATGTTCAAGAATAAGGGCGACGTTCAGAGCTGTAGTAATTACAGGGGAATAAAGTTGATCAGTCACAGCCTGAAAATCTGGGAAATAGTAGTGGAAGCTAGGCTTAGAGGAGAGGTAGAGATCTGTGAGCAGCAGTATGGTTTCATGCCAGCTAAGAGCACCACAGATGCTATGTTTGCTTTGAGAGTGTTAATGGAGAAGTATAGGGAAGGACAGATGGAGTTACATTGTGTGTTTGTTGACTTAGAGAAAGCTTATGATAGAGTAAATGTAAATGTGCCATATTTTGTCAATTGTGATTTTTCACCACAATCGAAATGTGTCCTCCGCTTTTTACCCATCTGTGCAGTTAGAACACACACACTAGTGGATTACTAGGAGGCTGTAGATCACACGTGTCCAGAGCGGTGGGCAGCCCTAGCCCGGCACCCGGGGAGCAGTTGGTGTTAGGTGCCTTGCTCAAGGGCACCTCACTCATGGCCTCAGGTCTGGGAATCGAACCCATGACCCTCTGGTCACAAGACCAGTTCCCTACCAACAGGCCATGACTGCCCATGAGTACCGAGACAGGAGCTGTGGTATTGTATGAGGAAGTCAGGAGTAGCAGAAAAGTATGTAAGGGTGGTGCAGGATATGTATGAGAACAGTGTGACAGCAGTGAGACGTGCGGTAGGAATGACAGACGGGTTTAAGTGGGGGTAGGACTACATCAGGGATCAGCCTTGAGTCCCTTCCTGTTCACAATTGTCATGGACAAACTCCTCCTCTTGCCTGGAAGTTCCATCCTCAAGACCCTCCTACCAATATACCTCTCCTCCCCCTTCTGTACATGTCCAAACCCTCTCAATCTCGCTTCTCTAACTTTATCTCCCAAACATGCTACATGTGCTGATCCTCTAATAAATTCATTTCTGATCGTATCCTTCCTCATCACTCCAAATGAGAATCTCAACATCTTGATCTCAGACACCTCCATCTCCTCACCTGTCTCTTTGTCAGTGTCACTGTCTCCAGTCCATACAACATAGCAGGTCTCACTACTGTCCTATAGACGAGGTTAGGCAGGAGTCCCCTTGAACTATGATGTTTGTTGATGACATTGTGATCTGTAGTGAGAGTAGGGAGCAGATGGAGGTGAGCTAGGAAAGATTGAGATATGCTTTGGAGACCAGGGGAATGAAAGTGAGCAGGAGTAAAACAGTGTACATGTGTGTGAATGAGAGGGCAGACGGTGGACAGGTCCAGTTACAAGGAGTTGATTTGGTGAAGGTTGACGAGTTTACCTACTTAGGGACGAGGGTACAAAGTAATGGAGGAAGTGAAGGAGAGGTAAAGAAGAGGCAGGGTGGTGTGGGTGGCATAAAGTATCTGGGGTGATCTGTGATAGAAGGGTGTCGGCTAGAATGTAAGGAAAGATCTATAGCAGGTATCACCAAATGGCGGACCGCGGCCCGGATCCGGACTCGAACGCCGTCCTGTCCGGACCCAATCACATTCCTGATTAACTGGATACGGACCCAAATGCCAAAAAAATTTTAACGGGAGACTATATTTTAAACCGGATAATTTATTTTCAGACGAGTGTTATGTTCACCACCCATTTGAGTGTTACGTTCGCCCCCCCCCCGCTCAACAACTTTTGTTCGCCACCGCGGACCCGGACCTAAGGTCTGAGCTATCTGCCAAAAATGGACCGCAGAAAGATTTAATTGATTACCCCTGATCTATAGGACAGTAGTGAGACCTGCTATGTTGTATGGACTGGAGACAGTGACACTGACAAAGAGACAGGTGAAGAGATGGAGGTGTCTGAGATCAAGATGTTGAGATTCTCATTTGGAGTGATGAGGAAGGATACGATCAGAAATGAATTTATTAGAGGATCAGCACATGTAGCATGTTTGGGAGATAAAGTTAGAGAAGCGAGATTGAGAGCGTTTGGACATGTACAGAAGGGGGAGGAGAGGTATATTTGTAGGAGGGTCTTGAGGATGGAACTTCCAGGCAAGAGGAGGAGAGGTAGACCTAAGATGAGGTTTATGGATGCAGTGGTAAAGGATATGAGAGTGGCTGGTGTGTCGGAGCAGGACATTCAGGACAGGGCCAGATGGAGGAGTTTGATCCGCTGTGGCAACCCCTAAACGGGAATTGCCAAAAGAAGAAGAAGAAGCCTACATAACAATTGTAAGGTCCTCATGTACTTAAAAAAACCAACTTCAAGTAACAACAAAAATCACAAAAATTTCAAGTGGGAAAAATAAGTACACTACATAATTCAGTATCATGTAGAAACACTGAGTATCAATCAAAGTTATTAGCAGGATCTTAAAGTGAATATTATTTGTAAAAGTTTCAGTGTGATGCTGGGATAAAATATACACACGCAGACGATAAAGTTCACTTAAAGAGGCAGTACTGAGGTCCTGAAGTCCTGAACTCTACAGGACAAACTCAGAAATACCAGAGAAATATGTTGGGCTTTAGTATAACTGAGATTTGTTGGTTGTCACATTTCCGAGACATATGGATGGTATTTTTTTGACAATAATAAAGCTCTCATTATTGGTGAACTATTTTAATTTTTCTCTTGATGTGAATGGTGCATATCTAATAATGTCATACAAAATAAATTGTTACCAAATCAAAGCTCTGTGGAAGTGAGGAACAGGGAAAATGGATTTTATATAGATGTAGACATCATGTAACTTCCACACTACAGGTGGCAGACCACGCTGTAGAAATTCAGCATGTGTGAATTATTTAAAATTCTCAGATAAGAAACAGATCAATTACACCACAAGCCTTTAATCACCCCACAGAGTTTTTGTAAAGCGTTGCTGGTTTTCCTGTCACTGTGGGCCTCAGAGCACAGTAGTAGAGTGCAGAGTCTGATACTGCAGCAGAGGAGATCTTCAGATGTAAATGACTTTTACTGTTATCAATAACAGCAGATAGACGAGGAAGACTCGAACTTTTACTTGTTTCTGATGGATAGATAATAATTATAAATTCTGGTTTAGAACTGGGATACTGGCGATACCAGTAAAAATACTCCTTTGTACTGTATTTGCATGTTATAATAACTTCCTCCCCCTCAGAGACGTGCTTCTCTGATATAAGTGACTCAATTGTCTGTGCTGAGATCTGTCCTGAGGAAGAAAATTGTAAAGAAATATCAGCAAACTTGTTGAATTCTTTCTAGTTGTTCCATCATTTTTGACAAATGATTTTTCATTTAGCAAAAAGATTAAGTTAAACTCACCTGAAAGTGTAACAAGGACAAAAAATAAAAATAGGAACATGATGGAGCTGTGAAGTGAGTGAAAGCCAAAGCTGAATGGGATTCATGTAGTTTTATACTGAGATACAGAGCTCCACCCTCACACCACCTCACACTGCTCCACCCTTACACCACCTCACACTGCTCCACCCTTACACTACCTCACACTGCTCCACCCTTTCACCACCTCACACTGTTCCACCCTTAGACCACCTCACAATGCTACACTCTTACAGGTACTCTCAGGTCACATTTGCTCACATTCATGAATATCAGTTAAACCTAACTCATATATGTAATATGACCATCATTTATTTTACAAATGTTAATATATTTAACTAATCATATTCTTATTTGTATTCCATAATCATATTCCAATCATATTCCATTATAAATTTTTAATCTCTTAATTTGAGTCCATGACCTAAGACTAGTAACACAGTAACATACTAATGAAAACTCATAAACATGATAATCACACTGCTGTAGGTTCTCATGTAGTTTCAAATTCTTCACTTCTGCTTCCCCTTTAAATTGCATTTGAAGATCAATGCAAATCTACCTAAAATCTGTCCTCTTCTGGCAAACAGGTGTCTTTACAATGTCTTGATATAAACATCCCCTTCTAATTCACTTTCTAAATGTGCAGTCCAGTTTCAGTACAAATGCAAGTCTTCCGAAAGTCTGCCCTCCTGTGGTAGATTGTAGTCACTACAGTGTTTTGAAAGTGGAATAATGTTTTATGTTGATGAGACAAAATGTTCATGCAGCTGTTAAATAGACACAGAGAATAAGATGCATAGATGTTACACACATATAATCAGACCAGTATGATTCTGAATTATTGAACACAAGATGATCCCATTACTATATATCAAGAGTGATAATAATACTTTTACTACAGGTCACCCAGCTATCTGACAGGACCTTCATTTTACTCTAGCCAGACCTCCGTCTTCTGAAAATATTAGACCTATTTAACCATGTTTGTAGTAGGAGGTTTTTGTACAGTGTATCTGGGTTTCCTGTCACTGTGGGCACCAGAGCACAGTAGTACAGAGCAGAGTCTGATACTGCAGCAGAGGAGATCAGCAGATCCACTTGTTTAAGATTCTGATTAACATCAGCAGACATACGATGTGGGAGAGGTTCACTTTTAATTCCACTTGGAAAGATGTAGAGGAGGAATTCTGGTCTGGATTGTGGATACTGTCGGTACCAGTGGAGATTGTCTACTGTCCCACTGAACTGTTTGTAGCTGCAGGACAGTTTAACATTATCACCCTGAAGCACAGAATTATGGGATAAAAGTGGTTCTATTGGATCTGCCATAGAGTCACCTGTCATAGAGAAGAGAAGATAAAGTTAACAGGATCATAGCAGAGTTACATAAGTCTGACTCACACTCTACACTTTTAAAACTTTTTAATTCCACCCTTTCAGTAAGTCTTTTAACACAACTCAAATTCTGCAAACATATTGATCTCATTAAATAACAAACAAAATTCAGTCTAAACTCACCCACTGAAAGCCACAGACACAGGAGAGTAATCAAGAACATGGTGAAATATTCTGAGAGTTTTCTCCACTCTACTATCATTTTAGCTTCCTGACACTTTATGAAGCTCCTCCCCACAACACAGTGCCATTTGTGCTTCTGTGCTGATGAACTGTATCAAGCAAACTCGTTTGATAAAAAAAAAATCTCACAGTATATATAACATGGTCATAGAAACTGAAAATTACCAACAAGGAACATGTAACGAGTAGACATGCTGATATTACTGTACTGTAAATTAACTATACATAGTATTACTGTATTGGGATACATAATCTGTAGAATTACATAACAAATTTAAATCATATTAACATCAGAGCACAGAACTGTGCAACAACTTGGATATATGTGCAATTATCTCTGTACCCTGTGCAATACACTGTTACCTGTGGCAATACTATTCTAGACTACAATTGGACGATGTTGTGGAAATTTCCAGAAAATAGATGAGGTGTAACAAACTGTGCGTTGCAGTGTATGGAGGTGGACACAAACGCTGAGGAGAGCAAGATTTATTAAGGGAAATTCCAAACTCGTAGAGTCGAACAGGATAGCGCGGGTCAGATCATCAAAGGAGTCAGAACATTGAACAAGTAACGACATACTAACACCAGGAGTACTCACAAAACCAGACAGGGAAACAGAACAGGCAGGAACCAATGGGGAAACACGAATCACAAATAGGGGAGATTGGGTATGGTTGTAACATGGGGAGAGTTGTAACACCATCAGTTCCACCGATCACGGATAAGATAGGAGTCATATGATCATTCCAGTATTTAGCCAATTCCTCCCTGATCTCACATGGTGAATATCAAGGCTGGAAACACACACATGTAGATTCCATAGAGAAAAAACTGATTTTGAGGTGAGAAAGTAAATTTCTGAATCAAGACTATATTTTGTTTAGTACTTATACTATTGCACATAAAACCATATGAATTATATTACATTAAACTGTAGTTTTTCAGGACTGGCGACCTGCCTATGGTGTACCCTGCCTTCGCCCAGAGATGCTGGGATTGGCTCCAGCCCCCCCGTGACCCCGACTAGCGGGATTAAGCGGTTCAGATAATGGATGGATGGATGGATGTAGTTTCTCAGGTAAATTGTGATGCATTTTTCCCGTTTATTTCAAATCACCTTGCTAATACAGCTAGTTAATGTCATGGTCACAGCTCCGGACCCTTCCCTGTGGGCATGTCGTTACGTTGTCTGCGTGCAGTTATGTCCATGTTTGTAGTTCCGTGGGTGTGGGTCGTTTGTGAGCGTGTTCATGGTCTCAACTGTGCCTTGTCTTGTGATCACTGGGGAATGTGTTCCTCACCTATTTAACGTGCGTCTCGTGCTCGTCTTTGTCTACAGTTCGTGCTTGAGTGAGCTGCATGTTAAGTGTGCTTACGCGATTGCGCCGGACTTCACTTTTGTCTCCACTGAATAAACGTATGTGTCAGCACCAAAGCCTTCGTCGTGCCTGCCTCCACCCATCATCACAGAAAGACGAGCAGACGAGATGCCAGGATACGCGTCCCGTACTAAGAAGGGGAAGAAGAAGGCCAAGCGCCGACATACGTCTTCCCCTGCATCTGCCCCGGCGCGTGTACGGGTGAAGAACGTGGACGTATTCGATGAGGCTGCGTGGAGAGAGGGCTACCGTGCCTTGTTGAGGGAGTCGATCCCCCTGGCATACCCTGAGGTGGAGTCAGGAGAGCCCATCATTGTGGGTGCAGGCGCCTTCGCCCTAACACCTCCCGAGTTTGAATTTGAGAGCGGAGATTCCGGAGAGTAGGGAAGCCCATCTCCCTCCGAAGACTCAGAGGAAGAGAGCGAAGGTGAGGCCAGCAGCTTTCCCCCGGTCTCGGTGACTCCCGAGAGGACTGATGAAGAAGAGATCAGCCCTCCTCCATCCGTTTACTCGGCACCCACCAAGTATTACGGTGAGGGGAAAGAAGAAATCAGCCCTCCTCCATCCGTTTACTCGGCGCCCACCGAGTATTACGGTGAGGGGGAAGAAGAGATCAGCCCTCCTCCATCCGTTTACTCGGCGCCTACCGAGTATTATGGTGGGGAGGAGGAAGACGTCAGCCCTCCTCTGTCCGTTGGTTCTCTTCCCTCCGAGCACAACAGCGGAGGCGAGGAGGACGATAGCCCCATCTGTCTGCTCCGAAGAGACCGTCAGACCGGAGAAGGGGCGCCCGGATGGAGAGGAGGTTCCGCGTGCTCCCTCGGTAGGGAGCGATATGAGTTGTTCGCCCTATCCACCCTCCGAAGAGCCATTGTCTCTCGGTCGGGAGGCCTCCGAGGGGGGAGGAGATGGAGACATCAGAGGACGAGACAACGCCACCCCGAGGAGTGCAAGAAGGCACTGGCTTAGCCAGCGGCCCGGAGTGGGGATTCGGTGCACCTGTGGAAGCGCTGCCTCGTACGGCTTCCAGTACACGGCGAAAGGCAAGCCCTCCGGTGACGTCCAGAGGAGCGGCAAGAGCGGCGCCTCGTACAGATTCCAGTACGTGGCGAAAGGCAAGCCCTCCGGTGGCGCCCAAAGAAGCTGCAGGAGCGCCACAAGCAAAGCAGGAGGGCGCAGGTGCGCCTGGAGCAACACCCGGGACTACGCCTCCGGTCTATCCTGTGCCCCTAGGAGGGTTCGCGCCGCTGGCTGCGTACCTCCAAGCGGGAAGAGCACTCTCATGGCTGCCTGTACCTGTGTGTGTGTGTGTCCCAATGTTTCTTCCCAACCCCCCTTTTTTTGTGCCATTTGTGTTCAATGTGCCAGTGTGTGTGATTGTCAACTTGCCCGTGTTTAATGTATTTTCCCCTGTCTTCCCAGGGAGGGTGTTTTAGAGCTGTTCGCGGCGGTTCCCACCATTGGGGGAGACGGCTCTCGGAGGCTCATGATCCCGGCGGCTCCGGACCTGCCCGTCGGTGTAGGTTCGGGGCTTTCCAGCTGGAAGTAGCGAGCCCCTGGTGGCGGGCTCTGTCATGGTCACAGCTCCGGACCCTTCCCTGTGGGCATGTCGTTACATCGTCTGCGTGCAGTTATGTCCACATTTGTAGTTCCGTGGGTGTGGGTTGTTTGTGAGCGTGTTCGTGGTCTCACCTGTGCCTTGTCTCGTGATCACTAGGGAATGTGTTCCTCACCTATTTAACGTGCGTTCGCGCACTGTCTCGTGCTCGTCTTTGTCTAAATTTCGTGCTTGAGTTAGCTACATGTTAAGTGTGCTTGCGCGATTGCGCCGGACTTCACTTTTGTCTCCACTGAATAAACGTATGTGTCAGCACCAAAGCCTTTGTCGTGTCTGCCTCCACCCATCATCACAGTTAAACAATGGCTGACAGGGGTGGGGTGGGTTGTAACACCTTATCACATTACATACAACTAAGAAAACTTTCTTGATTTTTAATCATTTTAAAGAAAGACCGACAGAGATGTTTTTAAAAAAATGTTTTTAAAATAAGAATCTGATGAGGTCACAAAGAAGGGCAAGTCAGTCAGATCAGTTGCAAAGGCACATGGTATCTGCCATGTAACACACACACACACACACACACACACACACACACACACACACACACACACACACACACACACTGACGTTGTTTATTATTTGACCTACATGTTCTTTACACAGGTACATTGTATTTGTGTTCATTAAGCATACATATTGTTAAATAAGTTTGTTCTAGTACACTAATTTACACACCCACACATGCACACACACACACTTCTGTAAAACAGAGCAGAATATGAGTTATGGTCAGTCACAGATAAAGAGACATTGTTCTAGATTGTTTTTTTTTTTTTTTAAGTTTTAAAAACTTTTTTTGAAGCATTTTGCATGGTGTGGCCTCTGTTTTTGCTTCTTTTTTCTAATTGTTACAACTTACCCCAGCATGTGTTACAACGTACCCTGCTAGTGGGGTAGGTTGTAACAAGGGAACACCTTGAATTTGACATCAACTCATGACAGCTGTGATATTTCAATTGAAGTTTGAATTGGTGCCATTTGTAGTAAACAAATTGGTGTACTTTGTATAAAAGTTTGAGAAGTCTAACTCAAAAATTCAGTGAGTTACAGGTGCTGAAGCAAAAAGTGTTACAATCATACCCGGTCTTCCCTACTAGAGCCAGAAAACTTGAACAAAACCTCACAACTTTCACAAAGATACATGAACTGCACAAAATACGCGATGAGGGACAAGGGAAACACTGGGACTATAAATACACGGAACTAAACTAGACACAGGTGAAGACAATGACGACACGGGCATGGCAGACAAGGGGAAACCATGGAGGCAGACATGCAGGTAACAACGCAGACACGAGGAGCAGGAACCCGAAGTGACAGCTAGAGAGGGGGGCGTAGCCCTACGTGATATGAGGACATGAGACGTGGTTAAAAGAGAGATTTAATAAAAAGTAAAAAAGCATGAGAGTCTCATCTAGAACAAGAACTCTGAGGAGAGAGGGCAGTCCAATCTCTGTCCATAGATTTATACTGCTCAAAAAAAAGGGAACACTAAAATAACATATCCCAGATCTCAATTAATAAAAATATTTGAAAATCTCTCATTTCTACCTGTTGTCTGTTCCATTTGCACAAGAGCAGTTGAAATTGATTCACAATCAGTGTTGCTTCCTATCTGAACACGAAGTGTGGATGACTTGGAGATACATTGTGTTGTTTAAGTGTTCCCTTTATTTTTTTGAGCAATGTATTTTCTGTTTACTGCTGCAACACTGAAATTTTCCCATGTTGGATAATAATGTGGGATAATAACTATTTTATCTTATCTTTACTGTAAATTAAATATACATAGTATTACTGTATTGGGATACATATTCTGTAGAATTAAATAATGAATGTAAACCATAATAATTTCATTTGATTGTGTAAATATGTTTTCACTGTTTCTTTTTGTTGATTGTTTTGTTTTTGCAGTGTCATATATTCTTGTCAGCAGGGGCATACTGGGGAGGAAAAGTGGCCCAAAAATACAGGGGAAAAACTGGAAAGCTACTGAAACCTACATTGTTCACTCAGTGAGTAACCTCTGCAGCTTTTCTTTTTTCTCTCTCTCAGCGCCACCTTTATGTTCCGTAATTTGTTTAGACCCTGGCTTAGACTGCTCCATCTTTACGGCAATGCGGACTTTTTTGTTCACGTTTCAGTAGTGTCAACCGTGTCGCGGACGGATCACATGATGAGTTAGACCCTCAGCAGTGTCAGTGTGCAACTATCGTCCCTCTCTTGACTTGTCACTAGTGGGATACAAACAGGGAAATATAATTAATGTGGCATTAGTATGGACAAGGCTTTTCCAGTTCGTGACTACTTGTATTAATAAGTGACCCAGCTGCTGTATGTTTTCGTAGTCTGGCCCGGATTTTCTGGGACAAGTTGGTCTTTTTTCTGATCTCCGCTGCATGCCGTCAGCCCGCATCAGCTGGCCGGCATGCTCGTTCATGTGTTTACAGGCCCAGTCCGCGGGCACGCGCTGAGCAGATTTGCCTGACTGCAGCAGGAGAGAGGTGATAGGCACCGTTAATACTGGATTACTGTCGCAAGTGACCATAGTGCGTGACTCCACACACCTCGCGCTGGAATTTTTACTTTACTTTAGCCTAAATTCCAGCATTTTTCAAACCTGAAACGCAATGCAACATTAAAATTCGTCCGGTAAATGTTCATTGACCCTGTTTTTGAGGGGTGTTTCTTTAAACCACCACATCCACATATCATTTCGGAGAACACTGCACAAAATGTGATGCGCCAAGTATAAACACCTCGCACGAGGTGTGCGCTATGGTCACTCGCGAAAGTATTATCCAGCCTTTAAACCAGTGTTGCCAACTTAGCGACTTTGTCACTATATTTAGCGACTTTTCAGACCCTCTAGCGACTTTTTGTAGTAAAAAGCGACTAGCGACAAATCTAGCGACTTTTTGTGGTGTTATTGGAGACTTTTGGAGACTCTGAATAAACACGCTCTTCAGTTGCTGTCCTCTGGGCCGTGAGCCCCGGCGGGTGCTGCCGTGAGCCCCGGCCCACAACACTCAGTGCAGTCTCACACTCAGAGCAGACCCTCACCGCTCCACGTCCACATTGCACATGAACTGCGCATGCCCAAAGCTGCCGCCGACGGGGATGTAAATATAAATGCTTTAGCAATAAGGATAATACATGGGGCTGGCTATAGGGATCATACCAATTCACTATTCCTGTCGTCAAAATTACTCAAATTTACAGATCTTGTAGATTTGCAAACAGTAGAAATAGCATTTAAAGCAAAAAACAAATTATTACCAGCAAATATTCAGAAACTATTTATTGAAAGGGAAGAGGGTTATCAATTAAGGGGACAGTTAATTTTTAAAAGAAGAAATGTTCATACAACACGTAAAGGGTTCTGTATTTCTGTGGTTGGAGTAAAATTATGGAACATTCTGAGTATGGAACTAAAGGAATGTCCAAACATGAAAAAATTTAAAGAAAAGTACAAAAATATTATTTTTAAAAGATATAGGGAGGCTGAGTGTGCCTGATTATTATTTATGTATATACATTGTAATAAATGGGAATTTAGGGGGGTTGTGTATATGTCTGTATGCGCTTGTACTTATGAGTGTATGCATATACACTGTATATTTATGTTTGAAGTTATATGATACAAAATATATTCATAGAGTTAAATGAAATGGTAGTTTCAGTATTTATGAAATGTAATTAATTGAGGGGGGGGAATAATATTTTTTTTTTATTTTTTGTAATAAGCTTTGGAGAAGGGTGGGATTAAATAAGTTTTATACTTCTTCCCATTCCTTTTCAAATATGTAAAATTGTTTTGTTATCTGTTTTATCATTTGTTTTGTTTTTAGTTTTCCATATTTGAAATAAACATTGACATTGACATTGACATTGACATAGTCTTCAGTGAGACACGAAAAGAAATCACTGCATTTAACTCACACAGTCTCAGTCATTCTTCACCTCATTCACGTAGTCGGTCACTCGACTCGTCCACAGTGCATCTCTGTGAAAGCTAAACATCTAGCTTAAACATTTAGCTAACTCTCCACAGTATGTGCGTCTCTGTGAAAGCTTAACATCTAGCTAACTGGCTCATCATGTCTCACTCTAAACTCTATTCTCAAACAAATACAGGAAAGAGTGGGAATCAAATCCTGATTTTAAAGGCTGGCCGAAACCGTGTATTGGAGATGATGTACGGGCATACTGCCTGTATTGTAAGGTTGATTTCTATGCCAACTAGTTTCTGCTAACTGTTACTCATTTTCTAACATTTAACAACACAGCAAAAAAACTATTTATGTAATTTACGTAAAAATTATTTATACAAAGCATTAAAGTCATGTAGTTCTTTTGAGAAGTGACTGCCTATTTCAAAGGCAACAGATGTTGTTCATTTGCAGTTCTAACATATTGAGGGTGTTTTTTACTCATTTTCTTCTCTCCCAACGTTATTCCTTTACAGCTTCAAAAACATGTATTATGCAAATTAGGTGATGACGTCATTTAGCGACTTCTACCGACTTTTACGACAACCAATAGCGACTTTCCTTACTGAGGAGTTGGCAACAGTGCTTTAAACAGCAGCGTGACTACGGGCCTCAGTGTGCGCGGCAATGGCTCCTCCACGGGCTGAGTGTTAAACCACCGGCAGCCGGCAGCCTACCGGCCCACTACATCGGCCCACCGGGGAAATCCCCGGTAGTAATGTATGCCAGTCCACCCCTGCTTGTCAGTAGGATTTCTAGCCCAGCAGCACATTGTAGAAATCATGATTCTGTGTAAAGTCTCCCCTCCTCTGGTAGACTGCTGTCATTACAGTGTGATGATGAGGAATAATATTGTGTTGATGCATCAGTGTTCCAAACATGCTCACTGTTGTCTTTAACTGATCCTAGGGTACTGTACATTAAAATTATATAGTTTATCTCCCATAATATCATATAAATAAAGTGTATTCCTGGATGGACATTAAATGCACTTGGAGAATATAGTGACTCAAAATAGTTTAAATTCCAAATTGTTTTAAAAATAATGAATAACTGAATAATAATCAATTCAAACTGGTGTAAACTATGTTTTTGTATTGCTTTGAATTGATTATTATTCAATTATAATATTATCTGTGTAGTTTTTGTACAGTGCATCTGTGTGGTAGGATGTTTTTGTACAGTGCATCTGGGTTTCCTGTCACTGTGGGCCTCACGGCTGTGACGAGGGAACAGAGACGGCCGAAGGCGAGGGTTGCACTGGAAGTTCTTTATTCTCCATTCTTATAAACAATATAAGTGATCAAACAGAAAAAGCTGCAGGGCAGCAAACGTAGAGTAACGTCCCAACAAATATCAGCGACGGCAAGGTGAGAGGTCCAAAGATGAGCTCCAGCGGGGCAATGTGCAGCACTGGACCGAACGACTTGTGGGGAAAATAGGTGCACAACATAAACAGGGACAGGTGCTAGTAATGTGGTGACTGGGACCGAGGGAGTGGTTTGGTGCTCGGGGGCGTGTGTTGTGAGGTAGTGCGAGCTGTGAAACGCGCCCTCTGGTGGCGACCCGGCCTCCCCACCGTGACAACGGCTCAGTAGTACAGAGCAGAGTCTGATACTGCAGCAGAGGAGATCAGCAGATCCACATTCTTCAGATCTTTATGATGTTTGATGGATATTCCAGGAACTGGAGGTACAGCTTCAGTAATTTTCCCATGATACTCCAGTATGAGGAACTGTCAGATTTTAAATTTTGATTGCTTTTATATTCAATATATTCTATATTGATGTTTAATTAGAGTGTGCTACATTATGTCACATTAAATTAATTTTCAAACAGCTTTGTGTTCATTTTACAGATACAGAGTTATTCTTCATCTTAAATTATACCTATTTAAAATGGATTCTGTAGTAGGAGGTTTTTGTAAAGCATTGCTGGGTTTCCTGTCACTGTGGGCTCCATGGCACAGTAGTACAGAGCAGAGTCTGATACTGCAGCAGAGGAGATCTTCAGATGCACATTCTTCAGATTTTTGTCATGTTTGATTGATATTCCAGGAACTTCAGGTATTGCATTAATTGTTTGCCCACCACTCTCCAGTATAAGGAACTGTGGAGGAGATCCTGGATACTGCCGATACCAGTGGAGACCATATTCAGTTCCCCTGTAGTTACAGGAAAGTTCAACACTTTGACCTTCCACAGCAAAAACTATTTCTGTATTTGGAGTGATGGGATCTTCAGCGCTGGTACCTACACAATGTTAGAGAAAACTGCATGAATAAATTAAGTTGAGACATGTAATCATTTAAAATGTTGGTACTGAAAATCATCAAATATGTTACAGTGCTGTGATCAGTTCATGTTTGTTTCAGTGATATTTGTAGTTTTGGTCTACAGTTAGTGTCACTGTTACCTGTAAGAGCTGAGAGCAGCAGTAGAGTGAACATGATCATGGTGCTACAGGGAGGAGAGTCACACTGAGTTCAGCTCCTCAGAATGGGCTCCTGGAGAACCATCAGCTCTGTTCTCCACACACACTCAGCTCCTCCTCCTAAATGGAGAGCTGCTCCAGGGGTTCAACCAAACAGACAAGAGGAACCTGGAGAAACATCATGTTCCTGTAAAGAGTGTGTAGACATGTGTTCACATTAGTACCTACTACAGTATTAGCAAAGTTCCATTATGTATAACGACAGAAGCATGGAAGACTTGAAGGGCAGAAAAGACACTAAATCCTACATACTGCCCCTTAATATTTCTGCATATTCTTTATATTTTCTGCCCATGCTGCCCATTCTCACTCTATTTAGATTATTTTATTTTTCCTTTAGTGAACTGTGTGCAGCTTCACCAGTAATCTTCTGCTGGCAACTTCACTCACACCAATTTATAGCAATAAGTAACTCATACAAAATGTGTATTTTCATCATCTTTTAATTTTGATTAATCCACAACCCTATAGGGAGTTTTTTCTCGCCACTGTCTCCTTTGGCTTGTTCATTAGGGATCTGGACCCATACGATTGTAAAGCTGCTTTGTGACAACATGTGTTGTGAAAAGCGCTATATAAATAAATTTGACTTGACTTGACTTGACAACCACCACAACCCTTTTCTCCATGTGTCACTACATTCAGTATCTCCACTGTGGTTTAGATGGTCCTCAACTTCAAAGTAAATATTACGTGTATCAGTTTTTGTAAATCCTCTCAGAGACTTTGTACTACTGGGTGCGAAGAGCACAATAGTAGAGAGCTGTGTCTGCCAGTGTGAGTCCACTAATAGTGAGCTGAGTGGATGTGTGAGAGGTAGCTGATGAAAAACGTAGATCTGGTGTGTCCTGAACCCAAGCAGCTGATCGAGCACCTTTACGTAATAAATATTGTGGTGTTTTGTTAGGATACTGTCTGTACTAGTAAAGAACAGGATCTTGACTGGCTGAATCATATAAACATTCCAGTGTAACTGTCACGGTGAGGCGGCCCCCTACCGGTTGCCTCCGTCCACAGCGGCTGTTGTTGTTGTTTGTATTGTTGCGTTGTGTGCGTCCCTCAGGTGGGAGGAGCCCGTGATCCGTTTCACCTGAGGGTCGTTTGTTTGTCTATATATGTCTTGTCTTTGTACCAGTTGACCGCTGGTCATTATATCCTTCATTTGGATCTATGTCACAGGTTTTTGATTTGCGCACTTTTCAATTAAACCATCCCTTTTCCCTGAGACTTGGCGTGATCGCTTCCGTTTTGTTTCGCTCACCCTGCTCGTCATAGAAACAGATTGTCTTTCACAGTGAAAAACCTCATTATCCTGATTCTGGTTTGGACCAATCTGATCAGCGCCAAAGACACCTGTAATAGAAAATTAATAAAACAAATCTCTATATAAACATATAATAAAAACATATTTCTATGTAAAAAAAAATATATAAAAAGATGTGAGGAAAACCCAACTCACATGCAGTACCTGATAATGTAAATCAGGAGGAAGTGTGTCTCCATGGTTATTGTGATCAAACTGAATCAGTAGTGAGTTTAATCTGTTACTGCTCTAATGTTGATCTGTGCAACTGTGAGTCTTTGTGCACTGAGTGCAGTTACGAGAAACTACAACAGGAACTTCCTGTCCTGGAGAACAGCTCTGCTGGGTTTTCAATTTCCATTTAGGACATTTTCCAGAGCAACTTATAAAGTGCTTTTCATCTGTTCACAGAATTCATCCTATATTCTAGCATAGATAGATCAGAAATCAAGATACACTTGAGCCAGACTACTACTAAACTACAGGAATCTGTGACGGGCAGGGTGAGCAACTAAAAAGGAAGCGATCACGCCAAGTCTCAGGGAAAGAGGATGGTTTAATTGAAAGTGCGCAAACCAAAAACCCGTGACATAGTTCCAGATTAAGGAAATAATAACCAGCAGTCAACTGGTAAAAAGACAAGACATATATAGATGAACAAACGACCCTCAGGTGAGACGGATCACGGGCCCCGCCCACCCGAGGGACGAACATCACATGACCAAAACAGGACAGCTGCCGCTGTAGACGGGGGCGACCGGCAGGGGGCCCCCCCACAACGTGACAGAATCAATGCCATTACGTAGTATTGCAAATAAACATAAACTTAAACAGAAATCAAAAACTGATACCTAGAAGCACAAACAATCATATACAAAATAAACATACAATTTAAAGAACTAAGACAACAAGTTTTATCTGTGGTGTTAGTGGTCATTTAAGTACTCAACAAACAGGTGAGTCTTCAGTCAACGTTTGAAGATGGCAAGATACTCTGCAGTCCGAGCAGCTAATGGAAGATCATTCCACCATCTTGGAGCCAGGACAGAAAATAATCCTGAGTTTTGGCTTCCATGAGACTGTAAGCATGGTGTTTCGAGTTGAGCCATGAGATTTGGAATGCTTGTTGTACGAATAGGACTTTGACATCATGTAGAGAGAGGCATGTCCATTTTGGGCTCTGTAGGCAAGTATCAGGGTTTTATATCTGATGCATGCAGCTACTGGAAGAGAACCGAGTGGAAGCCAAAGCTGAATGGGATTCATGTTGTGACACACACATAATTTCACCAGTAAGTCCTTCTAAGCTTGTCTGCTCTTTCGTGTTCCCTGTTCTTAGGTTTTCCTGACTCTTGTTTCTTGTATTTGTTCTATGTTCTCTGATTAGTGTAAACTCTCTTGTTGCCCTTCAGATCCACTGCTTGTTGTCTTATTAGTCTATATTACTAGTGTTGGTTTCCCTGTTGTTCGTGTGTTCTAGTTTGCTTAGCCTCTTAATGTTACCCTGTCGTGTTCTCTTGTAGTTTCCCCTTCTTTGTGTTTAGCCTGTAGTCTAGTCTGCTCTCGCCAGCTGTCTAGTTGTGTTAATTCCCTCTCCCCATTCGTAGTCATGGTTCTCCCAGTTATGTTCATGTAGCTTTGTAATGTTACAATGTGTGTTCACTTTGCTTGGTTGCTTCACTATTTCATTCTGTGGTATTAGTCTTTCATGGTATAGTGTGATCCCTATTTGTATTCTATGTTTGTGTCTTGTGTGTTGTCACTCCCCTCCTAATAAATATTCAGAGATCTGCATTTGCGTCACTCCCACTGTTCCTAATCGTTACACAGACCTTAATTTTATACTAGACAGACTTCTGTCTTCTGAAAATATCAAACCTATTTACCCATTTGTTTGTAGTGGGAGGTTTTTGTACAGTGTATCTGTGTAGAAGGAGGTTTTTGTACAATGTATCTGGGTTTCCTGTCACTGTGGGCTCCATGGCACAGTAGTACAGAGCAGAGTCTGATACTGCAGCAGAGGAGATCTTCAGATGTAAAAGGTTGTTCTTTTTTTCAATAGATGCAGATAGACGAGGAAGACTCGAATATTTACTTGTTTCATATGGATAGATGAAAACAATAAACTCTGGTCTGGAACTGTGATACTGGCGATACCAGTGAAGAGCATTGTTGGTGTTACTGTAATTACATGTTATAATAACTTCCTCTCCTTCTGAGACGTGCGTGTCTGGTGTAAGTGGTTGTATTGTCTGTGCTGACGTCTCTCCTGAGGAAGGAAAATTATAAAGAAAATTCCATGAAATAGCTGTTGTTTTTTTGCAATGTGCTGCATTCATGTTCACTAATTTAAATGAACATTAAAAATAAAGTTTGACTATTCTTTTCTTATATATTTAATTATCAAATCATTATAAAAAGCAAAACAATACAAGAAGGAAAATATAAAGATAAACTCACCTAAAAGTGTGAGTAGGAGAGAAAGTGTAAAGAGCAGCATGATGATGGAGATGTGAAGTGAGTGAAAGCCAAAGCTGAATGGGATTCATGTATTGAATGGGATTTTGTACTGAGATACAGAGCTGCATTCTGTCTCTCCACCTTGTAGATGATTAGCCAAACCCCGACACCCACATCACAACCCAGCAAGTTAACATTAAAGTATGCTATATTCAACAAAGCCATTAGCCAATATTAGTGAAATTATCATTCTTGGATGTAATACACGCACTTGGGACAAAGACAGAGCACCAAACTTCAGTTCTTCAGCTTTATTTATCATAGCCTACGTAACAATTGTAAGGTCCTCATGTACTTCAATAAACCAACTTCAAGTAACAACAAAAATTACAACAAATTTCAAGTGGGAAAAATAAGTACACTACATAATTCAGCATCATGTAAAACCACTGAGAGTAACAGAATCAAAGTTATTAGCAGGATCTTAAAGTTAATATTATTTGTAAGAGTTTCAGTGTGATGATGGGATATAATAGACACATACAGACTATAAAGTTCACTTAAAGAGGCAGGTCCTGAGGTCCTGACGTCATGAACTCTACAGGACAAACTCAGAAATACCAGAGAAATATCTTGGGCTTTAATATCACTGAGATTTATTGGTTGCCACATTTCTAGGACATATGGATGGTATTATTTTTACAATAAGAAAGCTCTAATTCATTATGGTGAACTATCTTCATTATTTTCTCTTGATGTGAATGGTGTATATCTAATAATGTCATACAAAATAAATTGTTACCAAATCAAAGCTCTGTGGAAGTGAGAAACAGGGTAAATGGATTTTGTATAGATGTATACGTCCTGTAACTTCCACACTACAGGTGGCAGAGCACGCTGTAGAAATTCAGCATGTGTGAATTATTTAACATTCTCAGATAAGAAAACAGATTAATTACACCACAAGCCTTTAATCTCCCCAAAGAGTTTTTGTAAAGCGTTGCTGGTTTTCCTGTCACTGTGGGCCTCAGAGCACAGTAGTAGAGTGCAGAGTCTGATACTGTAGCAGGGGAGATCTTCAGATGTAAATGCTTTTTACTGTTTTCAGTTACAGCTGTTAGACGAGGAAGATGAGAATTTGCAGGAGGCTGAAATGGAGAAATGGAAACTATAAAATCTGGTGCAGAACTGGGATACTGGCGATACCAGTAAAGATAATCATTTGTACTGTATTTGCATGTTATAATAACTTCCTCCCCCTCTGAAACGTGCTTCTCTGATGTAAGTGTCTCAACTGTCTGTGCTGAGATCTTTCCTGAGGAAGACAATTGTAAAAAAATATCAGCAAAGCACTTGTGGAATTCTTTCTAGTTGTTCCATCATTTTTGACAAATGATTTTCATTTAGCAATAAAAGATTAATTTACACTCACCCGAAAGTGTCACTATGACAAAAAATACAAATAGCAGCATGATGGAGATGTGAAGTGAGTGAAAGCCAAAGCTGAATGGGATTCATATAGTTTTATACTGAGATACTATGCTCCACCCTTACACCACCTCACACTGCTCCACTCTTACACCACCCTACACTTCTCCACCCTTACATCACCTCTTGCTGCTCCACCCATACACCACCCCACACTGCTGAATGCAGATTTACAAGAATCTTGTTAATGGATAAATATATTTGATTTCATATCCTCCAATGCATTTACCAATGCAAATCTTCTTAAAGTCTGCCCTCCAGTGGCAGATTATTGTCATTACAATTTGATAATAGTGGAATAATGGTCAACCTTTTGCATTTTTCTGTGATGCGATCAGCTGACTATTTTCAATATTCTGTTGTAATAGATACTGCATATCTAATTATATCATATGATCATAAATGCCTTATGATCTATCTTATGAATATATTATTCCTATTTAATCTTATCTCTGTAGTAGGAGATTTTTATACAGTGTATCTGTGTAGTAGGAGGTTTTTGTACAGTGTATCTGGGTTTCCAGTTACTGTGGGCTGCAGGGCACAGTAGTACAGAGCAGAGTCTGATACTGCAGCAGAGGAGATCAGCAGATTCATACGTCTTTGGACTTTTTCCTTTATAACATTCTAGGAAGATTAGGGTCACGGTTCAGTTGATTTTCAAATACAGGAAGAAGAAACTCTGGTCTAGATGTGGGAAACTGGTGATACCACTGCAGATTATATGCATTACTATCACTGTAACTGCAGGAGAGAGTAACAGTTTTCCCCTCTGACACATGCTTTACTGGGTCAACTGGTTCAATGTTCTGTGTTGAGACTCCACCTGGTAAGGATTGAAAATTAAACATTCAGCAGATACATTCATTCATAGAAACATACATTCATGTTAATATTTTATAAGATTGTTCTGCTTAATGGAAGCAGTCTAATGGCTTAATGGAATAAATCTACAGTCATGAAGATAAACTCACCTAAAAGTGTGAGTAGGAGAGAAAGTGTAAAGAGCAGCATGATGATGGAGATGTGAAGTGAGTGAAAGCCAAAGCTGATTGGTATTCATGTAATTTTATACTGAGATACAGAGCTCCACCCTTACACCACTTCACACTGCTCCACCCTTACACCACCTCACACTGCTCCACCTTTACACCACATCACACTGTTCCACCCTTACACCACCTCACACTGTTCCAACCTTACACTACCTCACACTCAACCCTTACAGTTTCTCCTATCATAACTCTTTCTCTCATCAGAAATCCACACTATGCAAATACACTGCACATATACTCACATATACTGTGGAGCTATACAGAGATGCTGTCATGGTAGCACCCCTGACTCCTCCCCCTGGGCGTGTCTGTGTCTGCGTGTTTACATTCGTATATTTACGGTCATTTCCGTGTGTGTATTTTAGTGTGTGTTCGTCTGTACTATTCATATCTCCTGCGCGTAGCCTCATTGTCGTAATGTGTGACACTTGTTGTCATATGTGTGTTTAACCTTCCTCTAGTGTTTTGGTCGTGACTGACCCATTTGTAGGTTTTAAATGCATAAATATACTACATAAATGTGTTTATTGCATCAAGACTTTTTGACTTTGTCAGGAACTATCTATTTAAACATTGTTTTCTTTTTACGTTAAAACATTGCTTTTACGTTTAAACATTGTTTTCTTTTTACGTTATGTATGTTTTATTGCATGGGACTGCACAGACATTTTTACATTAACCAGTTATCATTCAACTCAAAAGTGCACATTTATCACAAACTAAATTATTTCCTAATGATGATAATTATACTATGCGAGATAAAATCATTCAATTTATTAGATGTGCTGTGGATATTATGTGGATCACAATATCTCATTCTAGTAGAGATTTTAAAGATTTTAAAGATTTTAGTAGACACTTTTATTTACAAGGCATTACTTGGGCTACTGCCAACCTATATTTGCGGTTTAATTACACTGAGAAGCGATATTCCTTACTTACTTCGATCTCAGAATCAGCTGCAACTTCCTATCCCTTATGCCCGCGCTGATTTGGGAAAAAAGGCTTTTGTTTACTCTGCGCCCTCCTCATGGAATAGGTTACAGAAAGATTGGAAACTGACAGAATTAATTTCTTTGAATGCTTTCAAACTAAAACTGCAAACTTTTGTGGCTAATTCCATAATTTGTACTTCTTTTATCTAACCTATTTGTAAAATCCTAATTATTCTACGAATATATATTTTAACTTTTGTCTTTTGAACATGTATTTTAACCATGTAATTCTTTGCAACAGTGTTTTATTTGTATTTTGTTGCTGCCTATCTTGGCCAGGACTCCCTTGAAAAAGAGATTTTAATCTCAATGGGACCTTCCTGGTTAAATAAAGTTAAATAAATAAAAATAAATTAAAAGGCTTTAATAAGTTTAGGTTCATTTACTATAACCTGGAAAAAGTTCTAGCTGAACAGCAGACTCGTGTGATACTAAATGTATTCAAGTCTGCCCTCTGCTGGAGAATTGCTTTCATTACAGTGTGTTGATACAGAATAATAGCTAAATACTTTGAGACGTCAAAGTGCTAATAAGTTCAGCTGGACTATTTTTGTTTTTCTGTTAAAGTGAATAGTGAAACTCTACTGAAGATCATTTATTTAGCAACAGAATATTCATTGTATATATAAAAATAGTCGTTATCTGTTAAAAACATATAGTTTCTCTTAAATTACTTTGTGTATGTTTAGAAAATGTTTAAATTTCATCTGTCCTGCATATGATCCCATACAGAGCTAATTTTCCTTGTTTTATTTTTCCATATGGCTGCCCTTCTACCCGAGAAAGACTGAGACGAGGAGAGACAAACCTTTCCCGAGATCCATCCTGGGCCAGCCACCTCCTGCCTAACAAGATATGATGAAGGATCAACCCATTGCCCTGACTAACCAGTGTGGATGGACGATAAACCCACTGCCCTAGACCCTTTCACCGTCCCGAAATCTCCTCTCCTATGACTACCGTTCTAAAACATCAAGACGTTTAGGACTGAATAGGAACTACATAGAGAACTCGTGTATATAAATACACACCAAGATGAGATTTATTTATCCTTCCAATCTTTTCTTTGTTTTTCTATCTCTTTAATTGTTGCTATGTAAGTAAGTAAGTAAGTAAGACTTTATTTATATAGTGTAACGGCGGGTGTAGGAGGCAGGCACCACGACGTTATTGGTGAACATAGAAACTTTAATCAATCAAAGACGTGAAGCTCCGAGCGGAGCGCGAGCAGCACACTCACAACACTCGAGCAGACACGAAACTTTAGACAAAGATGAGCACACGACACTGCGCGAACGCACATTAAATAGGTGAATTACACAGACCCACGTGACCTCGAGACAAGGCACAGGTGTAACAAACGAACACGCTCACAGACAACCCACACCCACGGAACTACTAACATGGACATAACTGCACGCAGATGACATAATGACACGCCCACAGGGAAGGGTCCGGAGCTGTTCCGTAACAGAACCCCCCGCCAGGGGCTCGCTACTCCCGGAGCGTCCCGCGCAGCTGGAAAGCCCCGAACCAACACCGACGGGCAGGTCCGGAGCTGCCGGGACCACGAGCCTCCGAGAGCCGTCACCCCTGACGGCGGGAACCGCTGCGAACGGCTCTAGCACACCCTCCCTGGGAAGACAGGGGAAAATACATTAAACACCGACACAAGCACAACCACGCACACAGGAACACTGAACATAAAGGCCACAAAAGGGAACAGGGGGTTCGGGAGAAACACAGGGGCAGACATACAAACAGGAACAGGCAACCATGACAGTGCTTGGGCTGCCTGCCAGAGCGCAAGCAGTGGCGCTATCCCTCCAGGGAAAGCAGGCGGGGCGAACGCGGCAGGCAGAACAGGCAGCGGAGTCCCTCTGTTCCTCTGCGCCGCGTCTCCGGCGCGCGCTGCTCCTCCTGGTGCGCCCTTGGTCCTTGCACCCGAGAGCTTCCCCCGAGGAGCCTTGACCTCCCTCTTGGGCGCCACTGGAGCTGAGACTTGGCGCCGCGCGCCGGCGAACCTCCGTGGCGTCTCCCGAGGCGCGCGGAACCCCCACCTCGGACCACCGACCACGCCGGGGCCCTTCCGCGCTGCCGGGATCCCCGACGCTTTGTCCCCTAATGTGTCCATGGGTTCTTCCTCTCCCTCCGAGACACACCGATCCAGGGACATGGGCTCCCCCTCCCCCTCTGAGACACTCTGGTCCAGGGACATGGGTTCGTCCGGGGCTGGGCAGCACGACCAGTTCATGCTGCTTTTTTCCGACGGAGCCCGAGAGGCTTCTCTGCCCAGCGGACACCCTTTCTCTCCTCGCACGGTGTCTGCCGAGCCCACCGAGGCGCTGTCTTCTCCCTCGCTCTTGCTGTCGAACCCGGAAGGGGTCGAACCCACGGACGGGGGAGGACTTGCACTGTCCCTCTCCCCGTAACACATCGTCGTCTCGGAATGTAGGGACGGAGGGGGACTAACGCCCTCCCCCTCTCCGTAGTACACCGTGGACTCGGAGCATACGGATGGGGGAGGGCTGACGTTACCCTCCGCCTTCTCGGGGTGCTCGCTGGCGTCGGCGCAGACTGATGGAGAGGTGCTGGTCTTGTTCTCATCGTCCGACGTCAGGGAAGCCGCTGACGTGGAAGAAGGGCAGCTGGCCTCACCCTCGCTCTCCTCCTCGCTGGAGTCCCCACTCCCGAACTCATCTTCGGGAGGAGTGAGGGCAAAGGCGCCTATCCCCACGATAAACGGCTCGCTGGTCTCCTCCTCTTCGGGGAAGACCAGGAGAGGTGCGCTCCTCTCCTCCAATTCGCAGCTGCCCACGGCACCGGGTGGCAGTTCCACGGATGCGGGGGGGTGTCTCTCCTTCCACACGCGTACCGCTGATTGGCGGAAGTATTCCGCCATCCCTGCATCCTCCGTCTCCTGGGCCGCGCTGAGCATGTATGTGCAGAGTGGGTCCTGCTTCATGGTCTGCTCTGAGACGGGGGTGTCACGGCTCACAGACAACCCACACCCACGGAACTACTAACATGGACATAACTGCACGTAGACGACATAATGACACGCCCACAGGGAAGGGTCCGGAGCTGTTCCGTAACATATAGCACTTTTCCAGAGTAACTCACAAAGTGCTTTACAAAAATACATACAAATAAAATACAATTAAAAATAAATTAAGATCATTATAAACAAATATTTAAATAAAAACAACAATTAATTTAGAATTTAAACATTAAAAAGTACTTATTAAAAACTCGAAATGCACACCGCTCACGAAAAATCAAATGCACAAGAATAAAAATAAGTCTTCAAGCGTTTTTTAAAAATCTCGGTTGAATCCGAGAGTCTGATATCAATAGGAAGATTATTCCATAGTTTTGGGGCATATACTGCAAAAGCACAGTCCCCTTTCGACTTTAAATTTGTGCGAGGGACAGCTAATAACCCCTGATTGGAAGATCTCAAAGCTTACTGGGGGCTTGGACTTAGACACTTGTAAAGCTGCTTTGTGACAACAACTGTTGTAAAAAAGCGCTATCAAAATAAATTTTGATTTTGATTGATTGATTGTGTGCTATTTAAAATGACTTAAAATTCCAATCTTAATTTTAGACACAGAGGTTTTTCATACATCATACCATAAATTATAGCTCTTTAAGAGTATCTGTGTAGTAGGCAGTGTTGCGAATAACGTTAGGTAACGGCGTCATTTTGTCAGTAACGGGATAATATAATTAGTTACTTTTCCTGTCGTTACACTGCCGTTTACGTTACCCGTCAGTAAAAGCGATGCGTTACTATATATTGATATACTAATGCGAGCGGACCGCTGCCCAAGCTAGTGAGGAGTAACAGATCCCGATAGGTCACAGTTCTCGGTGTAACACCTGTTTAACTTAACAAGTCAGTGAGCGATTGGCTAAGGCAGCGTTATGATAGCCAATCAGAGCCAGTGTTTTTACACGCACGCCGAAGCATGCGAGTGAAACGACACAAACGGAGAAGAGGTCGAAATGGCGTCAGGTGCAAGCCAAAGAAAATTTAGCATTTTCAAGGCGATATAAATATTATTTAAGAAAATACTTGAAGTTCCTGAATGTCTACCAGACTGGGTATTTGATTTATTTAATTAAGAATAGAGGTTTTATTGTTAAGTTTACTTCTGTTGTGAACAAACAAGTTGTCTCAGGTTGAGATAATTTAATTTAATTTAATTTCATAGATGTAAATGCACTTTATATAGTGTAACTGTTTACTTTTTTTTTTTTTTTTTTTTTTTTACAAAGATTTAAAGGATTTTATCCTGCACTGGTCTGTGGATGTGCAATAAATATCAAAAGTTAAACAACTTTCTGATCTACTCATTTCAATTGACTGTGAAAACTGCTTTAAAAAAAACTTAATTAATTGGCATATAACCTCGTTACTTTCCCTGGTAACGAGTTACTTTTACTATAGAGTAATTCAGTTACTAACTCAGTTACTTTTTTGAAGAAGTAGTGAGTAACTATAACTAATTACTTTTTTAAAGTAACGTTCCCAACACTGGTAGTAGGAGATTTTTGTACAGTGTGTCTGGGTTTCCTGTCACTGTGGGCTCCATGGCACAGCAGTACAGAGCAGAGTCTGATACTGCAGCAGAGGAGATCAGCAGGTCCACACGTTTAAGATTCTAATTAACATCAGCAGACAGATGTTGTGGGAGAGGTTCACTCTTAATTCCACTTGGATAGATGTAAAGGAGGAATTCTGGTCTGGGTTGTGGCTACTGTCAGTACCAGTAAAGATTCTGAACAGTACCACTGAACTGTTTGTAGCTGCCCCCCCCCGGTCAATAATTTACATTGGCCACACCCCTCCCCTCCCACCCCCCGGTCAACAATTTACATTGGCCACCCCCCCCCCCCCCCCCGTGTCTGTATGACAGTGTCCTTGTTTTTTCCATGACAATTCTTCCGAGAAACGCGAGGAGTTGTGCATTGCCAGCTCGGCTTCCTGGGACTGGCTCGTTTCAAAGAGAACTGGCAGACCGGTTGGGATGTCCCAGTCATCTTTGAGCCGGGCCATGCCAGCTGTTTTGGATGGGATCATCTGCATGTCAGCTAGGTGTATAAAGTTCCCATATGAAGTGGTTGACCAGGCAAACATTAAAGCACAATTTGCAGCGATTGCCGGTTTCCCTAATATAATCGGAGCGATCGACTGCACACACATTTCTATAAAGGCACCATCTGAGGAGGAATATGCTTATGTGAATAGAAAGCACTTTAATTCCATAAACGTGCAAATAATCTGTGTTGCAAAAATGTGCCTTACTAATGTAGTAGCACGTTGGCCTGGATCAACCCAATGATTCGTACATCCTTACAAACAGCATGGTTGGGATAAGATTACAAGCTGACAGAGTGCGTGATGGGTGGCTTCTTGGTAAGCAACAAATCTAAAGTATTTATATAAAAGCATTTGACATTTCCAGCTTAGAATAATTCATTTTAAACATGGGTAATTGTTAAATTACTTAGGAAACAGCAGCTACGTTCTCAAGACGTGGCTGATGACCCTTTGAAATCCACAGACTGACTGGGAGCGGAGATACAATTCTCTCCATTCTCGCACCCAGTCAGTCGTGGGGAGGGCGATTGGGCAGCTGAAAAGCCGGTGGCGCTGGCTGGACAGGACTGGGGGATGCTCGTGTATCGGCCAGAGAAAGTGTTTAGTATTGTGAGGACATGTGGGGTCTTGCACAATGTTGCGCACAGGTATGCCATGCCATTGTTAGAGGTGGTGGAGCACCCAGCGAACCCAGAGCCAGGACAAATTAATGCGCAGCGCAGATTTTAACCAATTATTTTATTGAGTCGCTGATGCTAGTGAGCGCATCACTGATATTTTTAGGTGCATTATATTATTCTGCCAGTGTGCATTATTCTGACCCCACAACATTTAAAGCTTCACACACGCTGTCCCACTCAGACCTTTTGCGCTTTGCTGTAATGCCACAACGTGCCAAACAAACATTTTTTCCGCACCTCTACCTCATTCAGGAGCATCTCCACTTTCACATTCGGTGAAGTTCTTCTTCTTTCCCCGTTTAGACATGGTTTGTGATAGATCAGAGAGCAAAGTTCTCCGGTGCAGGGAAAATTGGGGAACGTGAATTGTTTACGGGGGGTGGGGGGGTGGCGAACGTGAATTGTTGAACCTATTCACGCGAACGTAAAATGTTACCGGGGGGTGTAAAATGGACACCGCGAGAAAAAAAAAGACGGATTTAAAGTGTGCAGAAACAATCTAAATAGTCGTTTGAGCTAACCTAGTGAAAACCGGAACATTAAAGGAATGTTTTTTTGCCGGGACCGAATATTAAAAGGAAGGAAAACCGGGACAACCCGGGAAAACCGGGACAGTCACGTGAAAACCAGGACAGTCCCGGGAAAACCGGGACAGGTGGCAACCCTAGTACATACGCCAATTTTTAGTAAGAAATTCACATCTTTGTACATGAGGCCCCAGGTATTAAATACCCTGATCAGCCATCCATGTCTCTCTCTCTGGTTTGACCTGCACAGAGGTTAGACCTATTTAAGAGAGGCTCCACCAATTTGCTCTCTCTGGTTTGACCGACACCGAGGTTAGACCCATTGATCTATATTACTGGATTGGACATCGCCTGTTGCCGCTATAGCTAGCGATGCACCACCTTCGGCGCCATTACTATGCATTGAGTCATGTCAGCAAAGCAGTGTAGTTCCTATGTGGGATGTGCATCCATCTGTCACAAAAACAGTCCTAGCGCCCTTATTTCTTATCTGATTTTTATAAAATATGGCTTAAATTAAAGGTGAGAATATTGCCGATGTTGTGATGTGTAAAACTTCGTATTATCCCAAGAGATAAATTTATAAGCAGTCTGAGAATTTTTCAATTTAGGTAAAATTTTAACAAAACCCTGCATAAAGCCCTTTTCTTTCACCTGGATAAAACTAAATAACACATGTATGTCATGTTTTTGATATTCAATCATAATTATGGTAAAAAGTTGTAAATAAATAACTGATAAGTTTTAATTATGATCATAATTCTGATATTGAAAGTCCAATTTATGAGTTTATCTCTTTATTTGTCAACTCTCCACATTACAGCTGTAGTTTTCATAAATTCTTTAAGTGCAATACCTCTTATATATGTTCAAGTATAATATGAGATGGCATCAGTGTGGAGGAGCATCTTAGCACTACACGGCTAAATGTGGGTGAAATTAATTATGAAATTATGAGTTTGAATCTGAAATTTATGACTAAATTTGTCAGATTTTTTTTACCTTCAAGTAGCAGAAAAGAGCTTACACAATTCAGTTTCCCACAAATACACAGATAAATTGATGACACAAAATATACAATTTTCAAAATCATTTATTGCAGCTACTTCTCATTGGCTACAGAATTTCATCAACTTTAATAAAATATTTATTATTATTAATATGGTCTGAAAGGTTGAAAATCTGTGGCACTGCTCCTTCTCTAACATGTGCCCTCTTCAGTGTATGGTTGATATCAGTGGGCAGTGAGCACTGCATATCCCTGCTGTAGATGACGGTCCTCTCAGACGTCCACACTTTCTGACCCACAATTTGTACAGCTCATATTTTCTTAGTTTGTTGGGAAATCTGTGTAGAAAATTGGCATTTATATAAAAAAAACCTGTATTAACCTGTGGTGAGTTTCCGAAAACGTTCTTAGCGCTAAGTACTTCGTAACCTCGTTCTTACGTACGAGGTTAAGAAGTACTTAGCGCTAAGAATATTTTGGGAAACTCACCCCTGTTAATTTAAAAAATAATTATGACAAATTTAATTGACTTAAATTTTCATTTGGTTTCATTATTTATTCAGTTTGTGTGAGAGAGTATCTATGGGACATAATGCCAACTGGACTGAACATCGGTCCCAGTAAAACAGATTTAGAGATAATTTTAATGAACATCATATTTACAACATTATCCTAACATGATAACAATATTAATAACAATACATTATAATTTGTTGGAACAGAAAACTTGTTTTTAAGTGGGTTTACTCGACATAGAATTATCAAAATCAAGCTAGCATGGACAGTCAACATCCCTCATCTCCGCTATTTTTTTTTTAATAAAAATTGTTTTACTGACCTGTGAAATGTTATACCCTTTGATCTTGTGATATTGTTGTCGTAGTTTTGACAATTTATTGCAAAACATTGAGTTCCTCTTTGGTTATCCTTGCATGACTGTCTGGTAGATCTCATTTTTATGTCCATCAATTGATGCTCCTCAATGCATGACTCAATGCATAGCAAGGGCGCCTGCGCGGCGCATGCAAAGTCACGTGATGTCCAATCCAGTAATATAGATCAATGGTTAGACCTATTAAAGAGAGGCTCCGCCATTTCTCTCTCTCTGGTTTGACCAGAGACCGTATATATAAGTGGACTGGACGACACGAGTGAAAAGTGAAGCCTCCGTGAGTCAGCTGCCCTCTAGTGGCTGGCTGCAGTACAACTTTTAACCCCGCCCATTCCCATGTAACTGAACGGGCCGGATGAGAAACTTTGAATTTGTATTACACGTAAAATAAGTTTTTTGAGCAATTATATTTTGTCAATTCTATAACCATTGCGTTAGTATCTCTCCCAGAGTTTTTCTCTACGATAAACAGATTTTATAGAAGTTATTAAGTGTTATTTAAAGGGGTGTGGCGATAAGGTGATTGACAGTTAATAGCTGCGTCGGTTGACATCTAATACCAGATGCTCAAATGTGAACGCGCCCAACATCAAAACTCTCGACAGCAGTATTAAAAGCTTTTACCTTTGTTTATTTTGTAAAACGTCAAGTTTCTATACTGGTGGGCGTATCCTAACGAATGTTGGGGCGGAGATACGGTCTCTGGCGGAGATACTGTCCTGCCTATTGGTTCTAATGTGCATGCTCTGGCTCCAATTTTCATCTACTGCGCAAGCGCATCCAAGATGGCGGTGTCCGTGCGGCCATCTTGGTGGCTTCAAAAGTACAATGGGAGTCAACGGCGACGTACCGTCTATTATATATACAGTTACTGTGTTTGACCGACACCGAGGTTAGACCTATTAAAGAGAGGCTCCGCCATTTCTCTCTCTCCGGTTTTCTTTGAGAGCATGCAAACTTTGATACGACTAACAGCAAACACCTGAAAGTCGTATTACTTAATTAATGAGCCCGAGTTACGGTGCAATCTAACCATCAACTGATCAACGTTACCGCGACAACAGATTCATCTAACTACTTCAATCAAGCTTGATGACGCGGCCACTCGGACTGAAACAAAGGCAATCAATTCCCTGTTAAACTGTGAACGAGACCCACGTTCCTGGACTTCATAACCAGAAGGACGATTCCCAGCACAGGGAGGATGACAAAACCACCCAAAATCCCCAACACGCGAGAGTCTAACCGCTGGGCATAGTTTATAAAATTACATGAACTTCAGAGTTAACTAATTTTTCTGTTAATACATTCTGAATGTTTGTGTTTAACTATATTTTCATAAACTTCATTAAGATTTGTACACACAAAGTTCTCCACCTTGCATGCAATCTCTCCATGTTTTTATCTTCTGAATAATTGACAACTTGTAGCCTTCCCCATTCTCAGACACACCACATTAATTTTTGGTTAATGTGCCAGCGCCATTACTTTGTTCTGACCACGTTGGGATAAACCAGCTGAGCTCATTAACATACAGTCGCGCTGTTCTACTGTTTAAAGTCGGCGCCATTTTAGTTGCTTTGTTCTCCATAGGAGAACTGAGACTACAACTCCCGCCTCCACAAACACGCACACACACATTTACTCTCCTCCCCTTTTTACACACACACACACACACACTAGATGTTGAGTCTTCACTGTTAATATACTGATCTTTGTTGATGCTGTTTGTTTTAGAATAGTTGGTTTTAAATAAATGTATCATTTATTTTCACCAATTGTCTGTGTTGATGTAATTCAAAAGTGGTTGTTGCCAAAACCTCCAAAGAATTCATAGTTAAATCCTTCAGATACCGAACCATTAATTAACTTTTGTTGATAAATAAAAGTTGTGGTTCTGGTATAATTAGAATGAGACTAATTCTAAATGAATGAGACTGATTAATAATTAAGGTGAAACAAATTATATCTACTTCAAAGGAGTAGTAGGTGAAACCCCTACAACTAACTGCAATTTTGTATCACTCATTGTACAAGCAAAGTAATGTAACTGATAGGGCTAAATTTATTACTTTCCAACTTACACACTGAAAGCCACACACAGGGGAGTGTAATGGTGAACATGATGACTGATGTGGACAGAGTGATGTTCTGAGATGTTTCTCCACTCTTTTATCCTCTCAGCTCCATGAAGCTTCATGAAGCTCCTCCCACAGCTTTGATTGACAGTGTCAACATCTTTATATCCTACTGCAGGGTCCAGGCCCTACATTTGAGTCTCATTTGAGAAATGAAATGGCTGAACTGACTGTTAGCTGCCTTGAGACATCACATTGAGTCCTCTTTAGTCAGACAGTTTGTCCCACTGTAGGACCCTTATTATGAGTTTTAATAAGGATTTGGATACTTTGTCAGCTGTTATTTTTAAACATTTATATCTTCATACTGATGAAGATATTGATGACGATTTGTATTTTCATATTGGCAGAAGACCCTCTGACACTCAGAACACAATGTGGTCCATTCAGTACTGCAGTCAAACTCCTGATACTGACCCTTTGGTATCAGTACAGGAAAAGAAGTGATTTGCCCAGAGGCCGAGGTTGACTCAGATCATCACTGCAGTGTTGATTGTGCTTACATATATGTAAAAGTTTAAAAGGATTAAGTTTACAGTTATGGGTAAATAAATAGTGAGCAGAAGGATTTCAAAGACAGAAGCTGAAGAGGCACTAAGTTTTTAAATTTAGAAAGAAGGAGCTCCCCCTGGTGGCAAAAGTGGCTCTGATGAAGTCATCTGAGGTGCTTTGAGTACAGTGTATCTGAGCTACAAAAGGAAGCCTGACCAGACGGATGAAGAGAGACTTCACCACTTCATGATTCACTGGTGTTGACTGTTATTACGTCTTTTTACCATGAGGTGGGTAGTGAGGAAGATGATGCCATTTGTGTTCTTGTTTGGTCTTTGTTTATTGGTTAGGGAAACATTGTGTACTTTTCTGTTTGTTGTTTTCTTGCTTAGCTAAGTTAGTCTATCCCGTTGTCCTGTCCATAGTCTGTGTTGTTTTTGGCCTTGTCTGTTCCTGAATTTTATCCCTCCTGTGTGTTAAATAAATAATTCCACCATATTTCCTTCTATGTTCTGTTTCCACTTCCTCTGTTTCTTTCACTGCTATTACAGACAAAGTAGAGACTTAGTCATAACACACACAGCTCCTCCTCCTAAATGGAGAACTGGTGTCTGATTGGATAGGAGGTCAACCAATGAGAAAAATGAACTGGTTTTTAAGACATCATGTAAACAAAAATGTGCTAAAAATGAATATGTAATGAAGAATTACCACATTATTATGGTAATAACTTATTTTGACAGTGGGTCAGCAAAGTTTTAGACATTAATCTAGTGAGTAACCGGCATTAGTTCATTCTACTATACCTCTGTGTGTGGGAAGAGGTTCTTGTACATTGTGTCTGTGTAGTAGGAGGTTTTTGTACAGTGTATCTGGATTTCCTGTCACTGTGGGCGCCAGAGCACAGTAGTAGAGGGCAGAGTCTGATACTGCAGCAGAGGAGATCATCAGATCCACACGACTTTGTTCCTTTGTTTTTACAACTTTTGCAGACATACCAGGAATATTCGACTCACTACCAGTTTGTAAGACAGAAAGAAGGAACTCTGGTGTAGATGTAGGAAACTGGTGATACCACTGAAGAACATCACCAGTATCACTTGTACTGTAACTGCAGGAGAGAGTAACAGGATCCCCCTCTGACACATGCTTTACTGTATCAAGTGGTGTAATTTCCTTTGTTAAGATTGACCCTGGAAAAGCAATCATTAGATATTCAGTATTGTAATAGTTAAAGGATATGTGCAACCTGTTAGCCACATTTTTACATAGAACTATTTTTTTATTTCTCATGTTTCATTGTAAAAAAATCTACTAATATAAAGATAAACTCACCAAAAAGTCTGAGCAGGAGAGAAAGTGTAAAGAGCAGCATGATGATGGAGATGTGAAGTGAGTGAAAGACAAAGCTGAATGAGATTCATGTAGTTTTATACTAAGATACAGAGCTCCACCCTTACACCATCTCATACTGCTCCACCCTTACACACCCCACATTTCTAACTGTTGTAGTAATGCATTCATTTCTGATTCACCTTCTCAGTGGCATGCACAAACATTTTGGGGGGCAAGTGCTCAGGGGGGAAAAGGGGCACTTTTTAGCGCACATGGAACACTTCATTATAAAAACAATTACACGCACATGTTGAATGAAATTTTACTTTTATTTGTAACATTCTCTAAAAGTGAGTTTTCAATGGAAAAAAGACACACCACCAACCACCACCATAAAATCCATATCCAATATTAACTATATACAGTCATTGTTAAGTCCTTCAGTTAACTTCTGTTTAACCTCCACTGTCTGCAGGCCTTGTTGCATATATTTTGCAATTAGTAAATCAATATAGGCCTACAATTAAGACAGTAAAAAGGTAGGAGAAGGAGTTATAGACTACTGAGTGTTGTCATTACATGAATGCAGATGGACATTTTTCACAGGTAATGGGGAACTTCCCGTTTCTTCTTTCTTCTTTTGAAATTGTAATGGTATTTAGTTTCACAACAAATAGCTGTCTGACTGAACAGTTTGCTTGTATTACGTTTACAAATAAATTTACAAATAATATTGCGCAGCTACACAAACGTAATGTCAGGAGATACTGTAGCGACTACTACTCCTCACGGTGAACTCCCTAACACACAGACACTTGGCCACTCTTACAGACACTCTAAGACTGGCCAGGGAGTCTTAGCCCTTTAAGTGACACTGGGGGGGCGGAGCCTAGGTTGAGTTATCAATTAAGTTTCCCTCCTCGGGATTTTTGGATTAAACATTTTCTGCCTCGGTTAACGAACCTGTTTCAATACATTATTCAATACTTTAAAAAATGCACTTCCAATAAAGTGAGTATTGGAAAAATAAATTTTGCTGCTGAATGTAACTACTAAAGTAACTTGTAATCTAACGTAGTTACTTTTAAAATCAAGTAATCAGTAACGTAACTAAGTTACTTTTAAAAGGAGTAATCAGTAATCGGATTACTTTTTCAAGGTAACTATGCCATCACTGCTGGTGGGGCACAGGAGAAGAAGCCTATGTGTGACCGTGCGTGCTGTGCTGAACACGCTTCCTTCCACTGGCTGAACTGAACTGCAGCTGCAGCGCATCATCTGGTGTGACAAAGGAAGAGAGAGGTCGGGTGTGTGCGAGGTTGTGGCTCATTTCGGTGCATTGTTTTTAATCGCTCAGGTTTTCAAAAAATCATTTCAAACCGACCTCAGTAAAATGTTATAATAACATTTATAATAATAATAATGATATATATTTTTTAAACCCGAAGTTTCAAAAGGGCACTTTTGTTAATAAAGGGCAGAGTAGGTGGTGCTGTTTATGTCTGCACTACTATGTACCTTCTAACAGTACAGTTATTTTCACTTAGAATGCAAAGTCTCCCCTCCTGTGGCCGATTGTTGTCATTACAGTGTGTTGATATTGGAATGATGTTTTGTATTGATGCAATTGTGGTGATGAGATCAGCTAGCTTTTTTCATTATTCTGTTCTAGTAGAAGTATTAAATCTGCACATTTCATATCATATAAATAATTTTGTCCTTTTAAGAATCATAAGTGCAGAAGGGGAATAGAGTGACAGAATAGTTGATGGTTATAATCAGGCCAGTATGATTCTCAATTATTAAATAAAAATGAATAATTCACACCAACAATAATTATAATACAGCTACTATATGTCATCACGCTATGTGATGACAACTTTCACTTTACAGAAGCATAGTTCTGTCTTCTGCATATTCTGAATAGATAAGCAGATTTATGCTTATCTGTGTAGCAGGAGGTTTTTGTACAGTGCATCTGAGTTTCCTGTCACTGTGGGCTCCAGGGCACAGTAGTACAGAGCAGAGTCGGATACTGCAGCAGAGGAGATCAGCAGATCCACTTGTTTTAGTTTCTGATTAACATCAGCAGACATACGATGTGGGAGAGGTTCACTTTTAGCTCCACTTGGAAGGATGTAGAGGAGAAATTCTGGTCTGGATTGTGGATACTGTCGGTACCAGTAAAGATTCCGAACAGTACCACTGAACTGTTTGTAGCTGCAGGACACGTTAACATTATCACCCTGAAGCACAGCATTATGGGATAAAAGTGGTTCTATTGGATCTGCCATAGAGTCACCTGTCATAGAGAAGAGAAGATAAAGTTAACAGGATCATGGCAGAGTTACATAAGTCTGACTCACACTCTACACTTTTAAAACAGACAAATATTTTTTCTAAATTCCATCCTTTCAGTAACTCTTTTAACACCATTAAACTTCTGTAAACATACTGATCTCATTAAACAACTTAAACAAAATTTAGTCTAAACTCACCCACTGAAAGCCACAGACACAGGAGAGTAATCGTGAGCATGGTGGAATATTCTGAGAGTTTTCTCCACTCTACTATCATTTTAGCTTCCTGACACTTTATGAAGCTCCTCCCCACAACACAGTGCCATTTATTCATTCTGTGTTGATTAACTGTATCAAACATAAACTAGTTTGATTAAAAGTCTCACAGTCCTGGTATATATTTCTTAAATCTTGAAAAAAGCTGACTAGTGTTGATAAATATGTCCATAAGTTGTAGCCTAGCTAAAATGGTCAAGCAACACATTTCAATTTATTTGTGCACTAAATTACTTGACCAGCAGAAAACAAAGTATAATCTTCCATTTGCCAAAAAAAGAAAAGATTTCATTTCAGTTAGAAGTGAACAGTTCATAGATACAGCTGTATAGTTCACAGTTACAGGTGATTTGTAGGGATGCACCGAAATGAAAACTCCTAGCCGAAACCGAAAACCGAAAATGAGGAAACGAAGGCCGAAAGCCGAAAACCGAAACACCGAAATACATTATGCCAATTATTAGCATACCTGTCAAGTGTCCCATTTTGGCCGGGACAGTCCCGTATTTTACTGCTCTGTCCCGGCGTCATCCCGTATTTTTATTTGTCCCGTATTTGTCCCGTATTTCCGATATCTCACGCCGAAAATAAATATCCAGTTTATTTACATCAGATCCCCATATATGATTCAATACGTTACTAGTACGTCCCCCCCCCCCCCCCGCTCAACAACTTTCGTTCGCCACCCCCCCCGCTCAACAACTTTCGTTCGCCACACCCCCACCCTGCTCAACAACTTTCGTTCGCCAACCCCCCCCCCCCCGCCCGGGAACGTCCCGTATTTTCAAATACAAAACTTGACAGGTATTTATGGCTTGGATTTATGGCTAACCTCACTAAAATCAAGGCATTGCTATTCAAAGAATAAATCAACTACAAAATTTGATTTGAAAATATTTATTTAGCACTGACATTACAGTAATGCATATTATAAAATAAAATTAGTGGTGGGCCGTTAATGGCGATACCGCTGACAACGGCCGACCACTAATTAAATTAAACTCGCTTGCAGACCGTTTTTATCTGAGAGGATAAATATATGTATTTTATACGAGTTAAATTTAATTATAACTGACTGGCCTGAAAGATAAATATAAATTCTCTCATAAAAACGTGACGTGAGTTGCAACAACATTAAACAGCTCAGGTAAACACACTTCTGAGAAATGTCGTCTGCTCGGCAAAACATAACGGGGCTCAATGTGCTCTATTAGCCTACGAAATCCCTACGACAGAGAACGGCTGATCATCTAAGGCAACGAGTTCCATAATTTTTGGTGTAATGTCCTTTGCCTCGGCGCCATCACTGGAAAACTTTTTTGCTAGCTTTATCCAAATAAGCGCGTGCAGGTGACGATTTTTGCTTGCGTCATCACAGCACATTGTTTCGGCCGTGTTGTTTCGGTGATGAAAGTATTTCGGCCGAAAACCGAAAATGCAAATTTAAGCCATTTCGGCCGAAAATTTTCGGTGGCCGAATTTTTGGTGCATCCCTAGTGATTTGTATACTATTTTCGGCTTATAGATCCCCCTAAGTTCTACATACTAAATCTAACATTCTGCCCCTTTATATTATTAACAGTCTACCTTCATTTGGATTAGTCATTGTTATGTTGTTTTGCTTCTTGTTACTGTTACTCTAGCCAATAGCCCTAACAGAGAAAAGGAGATGGAGAGTCTGTAATATAGTGGGAAAATAGTTAATATTGATTAGAGGTGTCTTCAACTAAGGATTTTCATAGTCGAATCTGATTCGTCAGATTTTCCCTTTAGTCGACTAATAGTCTAATCGGTTTTTTTTTTCTAGAGCACCTTATCTAGAACACCTTTTCCACTTCAAAGTAAAAACCTATGTGACGCCGGAGGCGTCGAGACAGAGGCAGCCGGAGACGGGGGTTGAACACAAGGATGTTTATTGCCCATTCCAACCAAATGTCACGGTTATACTAAAAATACTCAGGAATTTCCCTCTGGGATAAATAAAGTATCTATCTATCTATCTATCTACCATGTCCTTCATTGGTTGATCCGTTTGCATTCCTTTCCATGTTTTCTGTGTCTCTTTGTTTTGTTTTATGTTTAATTCTACGCCCTGTTCTGCCCTTTGGTTGTAATTGATTTCACCTGTGTCTTGTTTCAACTTCTTTGGTATGTATTTAAACGCAGTCTTTCATTCAGTAGTTGTGGGTTATTCTTGTTGCGTCCTTATGTGCTAGTTTCTTAGGTTATTGCGTTAGAGGTTTGATCATTAGAAGTTTCTGTGTGTTTGTAACTTCCTGGTAAAACCGTAATCCTGCTCCGTGGTATGTCTGATGCAAGTAGCGAGTTGTCTTCTGATATAATTGTGAACGTCTTGTCTGGTTTATGTGATTTGAGTATTTTATGTATTAGTGTTCAGTGATTGATGGTGTGTATGATAACTTCCTGGTAAAACCGTAATAATGCTCCGTGGTATGTCTGATGCAAGTAGCGAGTTGTCTCCTGATATAGTTGTGAACGTCTTGTCTGGTTTATGTGATTTGAGTATTTTATGTATTAGTGTTCAGTGATTGATGGTGTGTATGATAACTTCCTGGTAAAACCGTAATCCTGCTCCGTGGTATGTCTGATGCAAGTAGCGAGTTGTCTCCTGATATAGTTGTGAACGTCTTGTCTGGTTTATGTGATTTGAGTATTTTATGTATGTGTTCAGTGATTGATGGTGTGTATGATCGTTGACGTTTCTTAGTTTTGTTTCATCGTGTCGTACGCCTGGATGTTTGATAGGATCATGTATTGATAACGTGCTTGTTTGTTTGTCTGTCGAGTAGTGATGTGTTGAAGTAAGAGTTCATATTACGTCTTGTGTTCTACATGGTGATAGTTTCTTCTTACCTAAAATGTTTATCTGGATTAGTTGTTCAAGAAATTGTCGTGATGTAAAGTTTTGTCCATGTATATTCGTTGTTTTTGTTTCAGTGGTCTAGTTTTGTTAATCTTGTTTCTTGTTTTGTGGCGTGAACGTCAGTAGATTATTCTACTGTCTTGTGTCCTGTTAACGTCTGAATAAAGGAGGTTTTGATCAGCATGCCTTGTCGTTCTTGTAAACGAGTCTCGAGTCTGTGTTTAGGCACAATGTCTTTATCTCCTCTCTCTGAGGTCCCTGAGCGTTCTGGTCCCCGAGGTAGGGAACACAGTGACGGACTCGCTGGAACCAGAGACGCTCATGTAGCGGCAATGTGCAGCACTGGACCAGACGACCTGCGGGCTTAAGAAGAGCAAAGTAAATAAGAAACAGGTGTTCAGTATGCTGGTGATTGTGACTGTGGGAGTGGTTGCGTGCGTGGGGGTGTGTGCTGGGATCGGCTGCTGGCCGGGATGCACGCCCTCTGGTGGCGACCCGGCCCCCTCACCGTGACAACCTAAAACACTCAGATAAATGAATGAACAGGGTAGGTTGGCTTTATTCAGCTTTTATTTATTTATTTATGTACTTATTTATTTTTTAATTAAACGTTAGAGAACATTAACAAAAAAAGTCACCGTCAGTGCGCATATTGAACTGTCAGACAGGCACTGTGCAAAATGTCAAAAATATTTTAAATAAATATGCCAGCCTGAAAATATAAAAAAAATTGCAGCACAACAGCAAAAAAATTATAAGTAAAGGTTCAAGTAACGGGTTTAACCCTCCTGTTGTGTTCGGGTCAAATCTGACCGATTTACAACTTAAACCACTCATAAATATTGTGTTTTACATCTGATTGCTGCAAGGCCTTATGCCATCCTCCACACTATGCACGGGAACATATAAAAGTGATGATCATCTTTTTCATTGAATTTTGAGTGTTTTAAACCAATGTTTTACATCTGTGTTGTTGCCGGTCAAGCGTGACCATCACAGGAAGTGAATGGGTATTCAGAATATATTCATCTATGAGACAGAAAACATCCCCATACACACTCACACACACACACCTACACACACACCTACACACACAGACACACACACACTCACACACACACCTACACACACAGACACACACCTACACACACAGACACACACACACACCCACAGACACACACCTACACACACACACACACTCGCTCTCTCACACACACACGCACACCTATACAGACACCTAAACACACACACACACACACACACCTAAACACACACAGACATACACACACACACACCTATACACACAGACACTCACTCGCTCGCTCGCTCACTCACTCGCTCACTCACTCACTCGCTCACACAGACACACACACAGACACACACACCTACACACACACACACACGTTATGCCTATGTTTGCAAGGCCCCTCTGATCTCAATCAATCAATCAAAGTTTATTTGTATAGCGCTTTTCACAACACATGATCTGAGTGTGACATGCGACTCGTGCATGAATTCACACACACACACACCTACACACACAGACACACACACAGACACACATACACACACACCTACAGACACACACACACACACGTTATGCCTATGTTTGCAAGGCACACTCTGATCTGAGTGTGATGAATTCACACACACACACACACACCTACACACACAGACACACACACAGACACACATACACACACACCTACAGACACAGACACACACACATGTTATGCCTATGTTTGCAAGGCACACTCTGATCTGAGTGTGATGAATTCACACACACACACGCACACACACACACACTCACTCACTCACTCACTCACTCACTCACACACCTACACACACACCTAAACACACACAGACACACACACACCTAAACACACACAGACACACACACACTCACTCACTCACACACACCTACACACACAGACACACCTACAGACACACCTACAGACACAGACACACACACATGTTATGCCTGTTTGCAAGGCACACTCTGATCTGAGTGTGACATGCCACTCATGTGCATGAATTCACATGCGCGCGTGCACACACACACACACACACACACACAGACACACACACACACACTCTCACTCACTCACACACCTACACACACACACACACACACACCTAAACACACACAGACACGCACTCACTCACACACACACACCTACACACACACCTACACACACACACAGACACACACACACACACACAGACACACACACACACACACAGACACACCTACACACACACCTACAGACACACACACGTTATGCCTATGTTTGCAAGGTGGTGAAAATTTTTTTTGTGTGTTAAAACAGACCGGTCTCTGAAGACCGGGAACACTAAAGTAAAAAACGTGAGGTCAACAAAACCGAAGGGTTAAAAAGCAAACACCAACAAAAAATGTTTATAGGCCTACTTGCTGAGACGCACTAAGACGAGACGACATGACCGAAACGACAAACGGCTGTACTTTTTTTTTTTTTTTTTTGCCTTACGCGTTTTAAATGGTATGCCATGTTGGTTGTTGTTGTGTGAAATGAAAGACGTTGATGACATAACTTCCACTTTACTTTGTTTGATTCATCTTTATCTTTTTCAAAATACTTTTGAAAAAAGTATTTTTTTTAATTAGCAATGATAATCTCGGCAGACGCTGACTATTCTGTAGCGTGTTCAGCTCCGCTCATTTGGATTGTGCAACTGCAGGGTGTAATTTATTAATGCATAGTAAGCAAGATACGTATTGTTAATGCGCACACATCATTTTAAAATATTTATTAACAGAAATTAGGATGATTTTATTTGAGAAAAAAGCTATATATAACAAAAACAAAGACATTTCTTGTAACAACTAATGCTTCCTTGGGCACATTCGACTATGACAGATCTCCTAGCACAGGTAGGCAGATCTCCTAGCACAGGGGAGACACCCACAGCACCTCGCGCCACTGCTAGGCATCTCCCTCATGCAGAGTCACCCACATATTAACACGCCCCCTCATTATTTGTTTTGCGCCTGTAGCACATTACCTCTGCCCTTCAAAGCCTTCCAGGTTTCGTCGTCCAAGACTGAGTATTCGACTTACCTACTCCTGAGACATGAGGTTTTCTTCCCAGCCCTGCACGACATTACTAAGGACTTTATCGTGCTTCCTACGTATTTCTTAGTGATGGCAAAAGTGGGGCTTTTGGGAGATCGAATCAAATGAACCAATTGATTCGGAAAATGATTCGATCTTGTGAAACGTTCGAATCATCACACGCCACAATGACATCTAGTGACCAACCAGGGCCTAAATCCACAACTTTTTCTTAACAGAAACAGAAGTAATGTGTTTCTGTTTCTGAGAACAAGGTTGTTTTAATGATGTCATTAAGATGTATTTTTCATTATGATACACTGTAAGTCAGTGGATTGATATCGTTGACATTAGGTACGGAAATGCTTGTGTAATCCTCTATTTATTAAATATCACAACTGATTACAAGTAATCCGTAAACATTCTGATCTCAGACCAGCTGCTTGAGCTTAAGTGCGGACTAAAATGTGAGAAAAGATTTGAAACTGCGTGGCGTAACGAAACCCGTTTTTGTAACAGTCACATGGCTTTCCCCTTTTGATACGGTCTTCGAAACAGTGTTTCAGAACCCCGTCATTCAAATGAATCAGAGAGGAGATCAGCAGATCCACACGATTTTTTATCTTCATTCAACTCTTCTTTATTATATAAAAATCTTCTGGTCTTGTAATGTCCAGTGATCATCTGCATCTTACCTAAAATGAGAAACAGAAGCCAGTGTCCACTAACACATGCCATGACTGAACTGCAGACTCAGTTTCTCCTTTTCTTCATCTTCCCTTAGAACAACCCAGTGTCACTTCACCTGCAGTTTCAGGAGTTCTAGATGAACACTGCCCCCTTCTGGACGGTTAACTGAATTACTATGTATCAGGAGGAAGCATTTACCTTTATACAACTACACTTACTTTACTACCAATTATTTATTTCAACACCAACTGAACACTGAACTGCAAATTGTATCATGTGACCATGTAGAAGCTCTGCGTGTGTGTAAAATGAATCTGTTCATAAATAGCATGCAGACAACAAACTGGTACAAACTATAGTTTATCTGGGTTTGATTCTAACTGTCTTACTGAGTTCACTCTCGGACCTTCTGTGTGGGGTACAGTCACCACTCCTACAGTTCTCCTCTTTGGATGTGTCGGTTTCCTGAGCTCAGAACAGGACCAGAGTTTGGACATGTTGAACTTTCTGATTAAGATGAATTCCCACATGATCCACATGAGGGCAGTGATGGCTAAGTTAC